>NC_134541.1:139057707-139358540 GCF_050624435.1 Tenrec ecaudatus | reverse complement strand
AGAACGGAACACCAGCCGCCCTGCGCCAGGTTTCCCGGCGGTTTGTTAGGCGTGAGGCCATCATTGCAGCGACTGTCCACCCGTCTCCTAAGGGTCCTCCTCTTTGTTGATGCATTCGCACTTTACCAAGGAGCCCCGGTGGCATAGTGGCCATGCGTTAGATGTGAGAGGTCAGCAGTTCGAAACCACCAGCTGCCCTGTGGGAGAAAGGTGAGATTCTACCCCTGAGGAGCTATGGGTTCAGAAACTCGCGGGGGCAGCTCCCCCCTGTCCTGTCGGGCCACTATGAGTCAGTGTCGCTCTGATGGTGTGGATTTGTTCCGTTTTGTTTTACACTATCCCGAGCACCATGTTCTGTGCCCAGGACAAAGTCTCGCCACCCTGGCCTCTGAGGAGCATCCTGCAGTTCCTCATCCAAGGCAGGTCTGTTGGTTCTTTGGGCCGTCCCCGGTGCTTTCAACGGTCTTCTCCTGCACCAGCCTTCACATGCATCGGTTCTTCTAGGTCCTCCTTGTCCGGTGCCCAACTTTCATATGCATGTGAGGAGACTGGGTGTCCTCAAAGTAACACCCATGCTCTTCAACCTTCTCAGAAGTCTCGTGCAGCAGTGGATCCCATCCGCCCAGAAGCCCTTGGCAGCTTCGGGCCGGTCCTGGGCAGCCTGAAGTCTCTGTAGGTGGCTGCTGGCAGGGCAGAGTGCTCGAGACGCGCAATCTTTGCGAGCTCGGTGAAGCACTGGTTTGGGTTGAGACGACGTCAGAGACTGCCTTCTTCTCGGGATGACCTCAGAGTCATCGTTTCAGGAGTTTATTCCGTCCCCAAGGCTTCAGAACATCCAGGTCCCATCCCGACCTGCGCCTTGACCTCCTTTTGATCGGGGTTCTCCTCCAGAGTCTCTGGTCTCCAAATGTTCCGCCATGGCGGCCGGGCACCATCCAGTTCTTCTGCTTTCACAGAGAGGAGACTGGCTTCTGTTCTTAAAAGCGATGCCTTTGCTAAGTGCCTTGGTTTGGGAGCCAGAGGATCCCTTGAGAAGCGTTTCTTGCCATCCGCTGGTTCTGTGGCCCACTAGGCCACACAGCCCAAGGTCTTGCTCACCATTTCCCAGAGAACGGTCTTTGTGTCTCTGACACTTATTCTGCTAGCAGATGGCCTGCCCGAGTCTGGATTCAGGCCTTGACAATAAAGGGTGTGTTTTGTTACTTTACGACAGCCCTGAGATAGTTAAGGTTTATTGTGCCAACCTGGCTAATAAACACATGTGGGGTTCATTGAAGGGCAGAGCAATGAATGGCTCGGTGAGCCTCGCCTTTCTAGTTCTTAAGTCTCTTGCTCTCTGATGGTCAGACCAGGGTGCAGCTGCCTTAGCTAGTTCTCTGCCTCAGCTGGCAAGGCTCAATTCCTGCAAGACAGCCCTGAGGAGAAGTCACATAGACCCACTCCGGTGCAGCCCTGGGTGCTGGAGCAGCCTTGTGGAGACCCCTGCCAGCGCTGAGATACTTACACACTCACTGATTCGGCTTTCCTCTCGCAGTCAGCGTCGTTGCGTGTATTTTGTGAGATGGAGGAGGACTTTGTGGATTGGTGTTGGACATATGGGCTAACGTTGGACTTATGGGCTTGGACAGCACTGGGTTAGGATGTTTTCTTGATGTGCACTTACCCTTTTTATAAAACTGTCTCTTATACCTATGAGTTTCTGCAGATTTGTTCCCCTGGTTTGCCGAGACTAAAACAACCCCGTTGTTGGGAGGTGCCGCCAGTCAGTTGGTTCCAAGTCAACCGTGACCCTCTCCCAGCAGCCGAACGAGACCCAGCCCACTTCTGCACCAGCTCACGACCGTTCCTGTGCCCAGGCCCAGTTAGCAGCCAGTGTGTCCATCCATCCTGTGGAGGGCCTGCCTCTCCATCACTTCCCCTCTGCTTTCCCAAGCGCGATGGCCTTCGCCAGGGACTGGTCTCTCCTGACAACGTGTCCCAAGTACATGAGATGGAGTCTGGCCATCCTTGCCTCTCAGGAGCACTCTGGCCGTCCGTCTTAGCCTGGCCCTCCACAGAGACTTCTCCCAGGGGGAAGGAAGGCTCTTCAGATCCGCCTCAAGCCAGGTGATCCACAAATAAAGACATCTTTCATCTCGGCCGCTTGAAACACAAGGAGGAGGATGGAATCACGTCATGTCAACAGTACCGGGCGGAAGGGCCCCGTGGGCTCAACGATTGCAGAGAACTTGGTGATTGTAGGCTATTGACTACCTTCCCGGTGAGATCTGCTTCAGGTGGGAGGCTGGCAGGACTCGGAAGGACATACTGGTTCCAGATTAAAGAATCTGTTAGTTTTGTAGCTTTAACATCCTTGACACTTAATAGGATTTGGGATTCTGGGGTAGCAGCAGCTTTTATTGAATGATGCTTTAATTGAATGCCTCAGAGTAAAATGAAATTAGCAAAGGCAGTATTAAATTATAGATATTTCTTCTCTCTCTCTCTCTCTTCATCGTTTGGCTAAGAATTCTGCAGTGTCCCTTCCCTAATTGGGTTATTTTAAGCCGTCGGATGTGCAGGATAGACACACTATCTTCCGGATGAGGGACACCATCTGGCTGAAGGATTTCGGAATAGGGTGAGCACAGTGTCCCTGGGGCAGGGAGCAGCCTATCTCTCTGCAGCTCCGAAAGCAATTGTGTTAGGGCGCTGGTCATTTAAAAATGACCCTGGACAAATCCCCATTCCTGAGTTGGAGGCTGACGGTTGGGCAGGGATCTCTGGTCGATCGCAGCATCCAGGGACTCACAGGAGACACTGAACCGTAGCCAGCTTGGGGACATGCTGTCAGGACACATCATCACAGGTCCAGTAGGTGCAATTAAGCAATGATAATAAGTAAAGGTTATAGTCAAGTCACAGAGAGCATGAGAGATAGAAGAGAGATTGAAATAATGGAGTCAGACACATTTCGTGGTAGCATGCTCACCTCAGTCTCACTAAGTGGTCCATGTGGAGAAAGCGAGAGTTATTGCTAACCAAAGCTTATATATTCTCTGGGGATGTGCAAGCCCCCTAATTACAGGTGAAGACATACGTCACAGGAAAGGGTGCTGTAGGTAATACAGTAATGGGAGGGGGGATCTAGAGGTATCCATGCAATAAGAAGGGGAGGTGTTGGGGGTATACATGTGACAAGATTGGTGGATCCTAGATTCAGAGAGGCAGCTTAATTTTGGGTGGCACTGGGCTGGTTTGATCTGTTCTTGGTCTCACTATAGAAACCATTATCAGTAGGGTATAAACCCCACCTACAGGGACCAGACTGATGGCCACAAGCCTTTAGGGAGAAGTAACCCATTGTCCTTAACAGCAGGGAGGGGCTCCACCTGTGGTGGGACCAGAGCATTGTCTGGCAGCATCTGACCTCCCACCATACTGGCAAATAGCCTCTGATGTTTGGCATATCTTTGGGGAGACAAACCTGGGGGAGTCTCTTTATGATCCCACAACATGAAGTCATTCTCTATGGTAGTTTGGGGAAGAAACCTCATGTCCTGGCATTTGAGAGTCAGCACCAACCTCAGTCAACTGCGATCCGGTGCGTGGAAACTGGTGCTCTCATCTCCACGCCTGTGAGCCCTCTGGGGCTGATAGCTCCAACCGGGATGTCGGCTAAAGTCAAGAGGGCTGCTAATGGAATGGGAACCTTGGCAGTAAAACAAGATGGTGCAGTGTGGAAGCCATGGCCCCTTCTGCTGGAAAGGGGGGTGCAGAAAAGAGGACGTGGGCAGCCAAGTGGAATCATTGTTTGCCTCCCAGACGGCTGGCAGACATTCTTTACAATGCACTGTCTGCAGGGGGAGGACCCCAAACACGGCTGGGGAAATCGCTCAGGAAGAAGCAGCAGCTAATCTTAAACGTGTCACTGCCAGTACCTCCACACGCCCAGTCTAAAGGGTGTATGCCAAGAGGAGACAGTTTAAAATCCAAACCAAACCCTGCAGATCGTCCTGAGATCAGAGGAAGGAGACGGTGCCCGGCTCTCACAGGGATTGCTCTGGATGGGATCCCAAAAGGAAGTCCTCGAGAGAAGAGCGGGAAATGTGCAACGTGACTCAAAATCACACACACACACACCACCACCACCTCCTCCTCCTCCACCACCACCCCCCGGATTGCTGCTTGGGACAAACCCCCCGAGACCACAGTCCTTTGCCACCTTTCCAGCCTGGAACTGAACTCACCTCCGTGCCCCAACCTCCAGCCCAATCTGTGGGACGATTAGGAGAGAAAACACACCAGGGAGGCCCCACTTCTTTGAATTACTGCCCTGTGAGGTCAAGGAGGTGGAGATTTCCCAGGGAGAAAGCTCGAAGGGGGAGGAAGGGGCAGGTGAGAAGGAGGGATGGAAGTGGGCTGCTGCATGGTGGCTTGAAAACCCACGCGCCAACCAGAGTGTGTACACCTTGTTGAATGGAGAGCCAACTTGCTCCAGATGTTTCCTCAAACCACCATGACGTTAAGACCAATCAAACTCCTCCTCTCCCCACCCCCCCCCCCCCCCCCCCCGCACCCCGTGTAGAACTCCAGCTGCTGCTACTTGTGTTTCGGCGTCTCTTCTGCCTCTGCCCCGGGCCTGCTCTGACCACAACTGCACCAGCGTCTCTGACCTCTCTCCCCGAGCCATGAGCAGCGAGAGTGCAGGCGTCAGGTCTGCACAGCTTCAGTGCCTGGCTGGCTTTCCCAGGCCTGGGTTCCTTGTCTTGGTTTATCCGACCAGACAGCCACGGGAGTGGACGCAGCACACAGACGCGGCCTCTTCAGATGTAGCCCAGCCCAGGGTGAGTGGCGGGGACGGGACGTTCTCCTTGCCCTCTCCTCCCATGCTTTTCTCTTTCACTCTTTGGGATTCTGCCGCTGGCTGGCTGGCTGGCTGTTGTTTTCTCACTCTCTCTCCTTCTAGTTAAAGGCGTTTGTAAGCTGAGGCAGAAACACCTCCGTGGTTTACTCAGCTCTCCGTCCTCTCCTGCAGCCCCATCTCTGCACATCATCTGGGAACCGGGTGGTGCAACGGGTTGCACACTGTTCTGTTCACTGCGAGGTTGGTAGTTCAAACCCACCCGCAGTTCCACAGGAGAAAGTCAAGGCAGTCCGCTCCCATAGAGGAAAGCCTGCAGGGCAGTTGGGCTCCGTCACACGGGGCCTCTACGATTTGGAATTGGCACGGCGGTAGTGGGTTCGTTCGTCTGTACATAAGCAGTAATCGGAGAGATCCACTTGGCGCAGTTCTAACCAGTGCTTCCAGACAGAGCATTACAGGAACCCATTGACACAGGCCACCCAGGGCAGCCCATGGCATCCTGTAGCTCTTCCCCTGGATTCAGAAGCTTCCGTTGCAGCCTGTTCGGGGTGGGTGGGCGAAGCACGCAGGGAAGAGTGAGTGAGTGTTTAGATGCGTGGCCGGCAAGTCTCTCGCCGTGGCAACATGCAGGCAAGCCGTCAGGAGCCGCGTCAGATGGCTTCAGACTTGGAAAGCTCCCGGGTGGGCTGGAGGACGGCGCTGTCTTGCCGCCCAGTCGCCGCTGCTTCAGATGCAGCAAGCATGGTCCTGGTCTTGCTCTCTCCCATGGACATGGGTGTTTGCGAGGGACAGAAGAAGGAGGACTTTTCTGGTAATTTCTTTGCTTCCGTCTTTTTAAGTGCACAAGAGTGGCACTGCCCTCTGAGGTTACTGTTGGATTGGCATTGAGTCAAGTCGAACCCAGGGCAACTCCAACTGTAAGCAGTGCCTCCCCTCCAGGGCTTCCTAAGCTGGCATCTGTGTAGGGCCAGGTCTTCTCTCTGGCGAGCCCCCGGTGGGCACCCAGGGCCTCCCTTGCAGTCTGCAGCCAAGTACTGGACTATTGGTGGCATGGACTGGACACGACGTCATCCCGTCCCGGTACCTATGGCCATCAAGCCCATTGCAACAGAGTAGGGGACCCCCGGTAAGGCCCCAAGACTGTGACCTTTACCGAAGCAGACTGCCACATCTTTCTCCCGCGCAGCAGTGGATGGATTCCAATCACCGGACTATTGATAGGCAGCCAGGTGCTTACACACTGCCCCACCAGGCCTCCTTCACAAGGACCCCACTCGACTCACGCCCACTCACCCTGCAACTGGCACCGTGGTCCTCCCTGGAAAGGGGTGTCGCGCTCAGTCAAGCAGAGGGGCAGTGACAAAGAGACGAAGGCCCTCCACAAGAGGGACTGACCCTGTAGCCGCAACCGTGGGCTCAGACATGGGAGCGTCTGCGTTTGACGCGGGCCGGACAGCGGGCCGGGCTGTGGTGCAGAGGGTCGCGGTGAGTCAGAACTGACTCAACGGGAGCGCACAACGACCCCCCTCGGCACTCCCTGCTCGCCACAGAGGGTCCTAGGACAGAGCTTCCACCCCTCTCACTGTAACAGCAGGAGCAGTGGGCTTGCTCTCCAAGGGCCCCCGGGGGGGGGGGGGTCTGCAGTTTGCAAATAGGGCGGTGACTCTTCCGGACTCAGGGCTCATTACCATGAAATTTCCTTCATGGCTCGAAAAGACTTACTTATGGAAGTCCCAGGGTGGGGCGTCGCTTCCCATAAGGGACACTTTCCTGCTGTGGACTGGCCTCCCTAATCTTCTTCCTCCCCCCTCGCTTCATTGACATTCCCTGGCATTGTTTGAATGGTAATCACAAGGGACAAGCACCATCCTTCCCAACCACAGGCACGGGCTATGACTGATGAGCTCAGGAAGGCGCAGACAGACGGTCCGTTCGATCTGTGGGCAGGCACAGGTGACGCGCAGAGACACGAGCACAGTCTTGAAGGAGCCTTGTGAGTGGCCCTTCCTGATAGCTGCCCCGATGACGACGGGGCAGTGTCTTACCACGGGGATGCAGGGCTGCAAGGAGACAAAGGAACCCCTGCAGAAACAGGGCGTGGGCGTGAGTGGTAGAGGACTTCCACCAGGTCTCCTCTCGCTCCTGCAGTCACCATACGTTAAAGTCAAACAAGCCAAACTCATCGCGCCCCCTGTGGGACCGACTAGAACAACCCCCGTGGGAGCACAAAGCCTCATCTTTCTCCCACGGAGTGGCTGGTGGGTTCGAACTGCTGACTTTGTGGCTAGCAGCCCAGCTCATGACCCTCTCCGACACCAGGACTCCTCTTTGTATATCTGGAATTCCTGAAGGACCTTTCTTTAAAATGGTGACATTTCCAAGACTGGAGATCTTGGTGGCATCAGGAGGCCTGGTGCCGTGATGGAATCCCCGACCGTTTGGTCAGTGTCCCATGCTTAACTCACCGCGCCATGCCCCGTGCGGGAAAATGCAGATGGCATGAGCAGTGAGTGGACCCCCGACCGTCTAGTACGTGGGCAGATGAATTCTATTTCTAGCTGCCTCTACTGTTTTGCATACAGATAAATAAGTTTCCTAGGGAATCCCTTTTAAGATTAATTATTTCAATAGTACTTGTTGGGTTGAGCTATTTTGGGAACGTTAACGAGGCCCTCTGTCTCCCGTTTCTGGATTGAAAGAGAAGCGGTGCGGTTCCGGGAGGAAGTGCATCCTCTGGCTTCTCACTGCGCGTGGGCACGCTCTGTCTCTGGTTCTGGAAACATGGAGGGTGAGAGACTTCTTCTCCATGGAAGAAGTCACCTTCATAGAAAGGAAATCGCTGAAATAAAGAAGAACTGGGGAAAAAAAATCTTGGTCACCAAATAAATAAATAAGAGCCGCAGAAAGAGGTGGTAGGCTCAACGTCTGAGTCGTTGCCGTAAGAGAAAGACGGGGGCGCGGTCCTTTTACCTGTCTGTTTTTGGTGAAGTCACGGGGGGGAGGGGTTCATTTTAATTGAGAACTGGGCGCAGGGCAGACCCGCTGTCCGCCCCACACACCTGTTGTTTCCTGCCCTGGATTGCGGTCTGTTAGCTGCACGCCCATCCTCGTCCAGCCACCTCCTCCCTGTGGTCCCCATTCCCGTTCCTCCTTCCATCCTAGCCCTTCCGAACTTTGTCCGTGGTCTAAGGGTTGACGATTCTCAGCCGGGCCTGCTGACCTGCTGTTACTATCATCCCCTTGAGGACTTGTCTGTTTCCACCACTCCCCGCGGGTCTGGAAGTGGGCGCGCCACCCGCGGCTTGAGAGGTGACTCTCCGCTCTTAGAGCCAGCGGTGACTTGTTTGCTTAGCTCCCATCTTGTCTTCTTGTAATCCACTTTGTAAAGACACGCTCTTTGTTCATGGCTACACCAGCCGCTCTGGAGCTGGAATTCCAATTGCGCAGAAAGAGCTGGCATCTGCAGAACCAGGCCTGCCTTGCCCTGCCCTCCATGCCCTGCCCTGCCCTGCCCAAGCCACGGCTCACCCTCGTCCTACAGTGATGGTCCTGCTTGGCTCCTGGGAGGGCTCCTGGCCGGCAGATCATCTGCAGGTTCCTGCCTTGCGTGCAGACTCAGTAAATTGTAAAGCTTCCACACTCCGCAGCTCTAACGCGCTCTTGCGTATTGATTCTGCAATGGATGTTGGCTACTAAACCATCCCCTAGATTTCCAACCCCCCACTCCCCCGCCCCAAGAAAACCAAAACTCCCTGCCATCAAGTCGATGCCGACTCACAGCAGCCCCGCAGGACAGGGTAGAACTGCCCCTGTGAGTTTCCCAGGCTGTCACTCTTTATGGGAGTAGAAAGCCTCAGCTTTCTCCGGCGGAGCCGTTGGTGGTTTCGAACCTCTGGCCTTGTGCTTAGCAGCCCACTGAATAACCTCTGTGCCCCCAGGGCTCCTCTCGCTTAGATTTGGGAAGCCGTGTGTGTGTGTGTGTGTGTGTGTGTGTGTGTGTGTGTGTGTGTGTGTGTGGTGCGTGTTTACCTTCAGCATTTTTGCCCTCCGAGCTGTGGGAAGCAGGGTTTAAGGAGAAGGAGTTCTGAGCATTTGGCATTCCCGCCCTTTTATGGTTGTGCTCTTACAGGTCTGGGAGGAGTCGGGATCGCTGGGTGGTTTTTATGGGTTAACACCATATGGCTACATGGTGGCATAGCGGTTCCACGCTGGACCGCTCACCGCGCCATCTCACCACAACTGCTCGGAGGGAGAACGGGGAAGCCATCCTTAGCCGTCCTCTCCTGGGGTCATTGGTTCCTTTCTGAATGGGGGCAAGAGGGGCTTCACACGCATGGTCATGGAGTAGGTTGTAACTCATAGCGGCACAGCAAGCCTAGAACTGCCCCTTGGGTTTTCCGAGACTCTGAATCTTCACCAAATTAGACAGCCTCACCTTTCTCCCGTAGAGCAGTGGTGGCCTTAAACCGCCAACCTTGTGGTTAGCAGCCCCATGTGTAGCCCCCTGTGCCTCCAGGGCCCCTACACCAGGGGCTGGGAGGACATGAAGAGAGCCCAGAGCATCTGCAGACAGGGGAGCAGGGGACGTGTTGACCACCCCAGAGAGCAAAGGGACAAGGGCAGGAGGTGCTTGTGGGATTTTTCCTTCCACCCCTCACTCTCTCACTGCAGCTGGTACGTAAAGAGTCTGTGACTGAGTGGCTAAGCATTCCACTCATCGTTAAGTGAATGGTAGGAGGTTCAAACCCAGCAGTCGCTGTGTGGGAGAAAGACGAGGCTCTCTACTTTAGTCAAGATTCAAAGTCTTATAAACTATCTGGGCAGCTCGTCCCTGTCCTATAGGGTCACTTTAAGTCGAAATAGACTCAACGGGAGTGGGGTTTTTTCTTTTCTTTTTTGGGTAAGGCGGGGAATGTATCCATGTAAACTTCCTGGGTTTGATGGTTTAGATATGATTATTTCAGGAACTCAGGTGGTGTAGTGAAGCAGCCGGTCACACTGTGCATCAGACACTGGCTGTTAAGCACAGATCAGTGGTTCAAACCCATCAGCCGCTCCTTGGGGAAAAGCCGTCTGCTTCTGCAGGGTCTCTGGGAATCAGAAGGGGTGTGATGCCAGTGGGTTTGGCTTGGGGGTTACGAGTTGCAGTTGATTCAATGGCGGTGGGTTTGGATCGGTGGCATGGTGGTTTAGTGCTCAGATGCTAATCCAAGGTGGTGAGAAGCCACCAGCTGCACCGCGGGAGAAAGATGCGGCAGTCTGCTTCCATCGAGATTGACAGCCACGGAAATCCCATCATCCCCGGGTCACTGTAGTCGGCGGAGTCCATTCAGCAGGCACTGGGTTTGGTTTGGCTCGGGAATCTGGCTATTCCGTGCTCGCCCCTATCTGCAGTGGCCACGGAGAGTTAGAGTACAATCGTTGAAAAATGACGGCAATGTGTCACCACGCGTCGTGTCAGAGGATGCCGAGCTGTGAATGGATCCTCTCCCTGGCGGGGACTCTTGAGAAGCACCCAGCTCAATCCCCGAGTGGCTAGCTCTGCGCTGAGGTCCCTAGAGGGGGCACATGCCCACTTGCATTCTTCATGGGGCCCATGGCAAAGCTTGTATTCTTCCAGGGTCCTGGTGAAATTGACCGATGATGCTCGGAACCCTCTTCTTGGGCAACTGATCTACAGCGCACCTCTGATAAGGTCTCTGAGAAGGAATGACTCATGGTCGGACGCACCATGAGACAGAAGCCCACCATCACCTGCCAGCCTTCCAGCCAGCTCTGGAGGGCAGCCAGACCCAGCCCTGCACGGCTGGGTGGCCCCTCCTCTCGTGGGCTTGTTGGGTTGGCCTGGAGATGCTGTGTTGCTATTTGGGATGTGATGGATGCACATCTGTGGGAGGGGTGGAAACCAGTTCTTTTGAGGCTCAGAAAGGGTGGGCAGATGGAGTCTGTACGTCCAAGGGGAAGGGCCACACTGGTGAGCTGATGGCCGAGGTCCACGGAGGACCCAATGAAACATCTCCATACCTGGAGAGGGAGTGCTTGTCTCTGGCCATGGAAATCGGAAGTAAGCCATTCCTTCCTTGGTGGCTCAGAGTGGTAGGCATGGAACCACTACAAGGTTGTAGGTTCAAACCCACAGGCTCTCCCCAGGAGAACAGGAGGTTGTCTGTCTATAGATTTGGAAACCCCATGAGTCCACTCTGTTCTGTCCTACAGGGTGACTATGACTCGGATTTGGCTCAAGGCCAGCGAGCATGGTGGTCCTTCTTGGAGTAGGGCTCCTAGAGAAGGGCTGTTTCTTGTACGCCCCCTCACCGCCCCCTACCACCACCCTTCCCTCAGAGAAGCTTGCTCCCCTGTGTGGGTAATCTTGCCATTTAAAGAACTTTAGATAAATGGAATCTTCAAGTAGGCGATCTTTTCAGATTTGTTTTGTTGAGTTCCTCACTCCCTATTGTTGAGTTCAGATCCACTAGCTTCTCCTGGGGAGAACGCTGAGGCCGTGACTTCCCATAAACATTGACAGCCTCACAGACCCACAGGGAAGCCTCGTGGGTAGGCAGTGACCCCATCAATTGAGCTCCCTCTAGACTGCCGAGTCGTGTTCCTGGTGGGCATCAGATGCATTGACACAGTGGCCGCAACCACGGGCTCACACCCAACCACCGCCGTGAGGCGGGCACAGGGCCGGGAAGTGTGACAACGGGGTCCCTGTGACTGACTCAGAACCGCCTGGAGGACACCCAACTCCAAACACCAGCACCAACAATGGTATCCATGGCACGCAGGGCACCTGGGCTCAGAAAAAACCTCTGCCCCAAAGAGATTTCTGTCCCCAACGCTCCTAGACTGGGCGTCCAGCCGTCCAGAACATTTCAGCCGAGGGTGTTGTGTGTGCGTCAGCGTCTTATGTCTCTGGGAAGAATGCCCAGGAGTGGGATCACTGGGTCAGATGGCAAGTGTATGCAGAGGTGTATTACTATTGTTGTTGGCGTTTGTTAAGAGAATGTCGAATGGCAGTGTGCCATTGTCCCTGCCTCTGGGCTGTGAGAGAGAGTCCCGGCCTCTCAGCGTCACCTCTTTCCTCCTTCGTGCTTGCTCTAGGCGTGCCCTGGCCCAGGGGTGCATTTCCACAGGGGCTGGTCCCCTGGGTCCCCTGCACTCGTGCTGCACGGCCGTCCTCGCCCTGCTTCTCTCACCACATGTCCTCATCTCGCTCGTTGATGGACTGCTCATGTGTTTGTTTCACTGCTGACTTTGAGAGTTCTTTGTGTGGGCATTGAGCTGCAACCACAAGGTCTGAAGTTCAAACCCACCCGCTGCTCCACAGGAGAAAGAGGAGCCCAGGGGCATGGTGGTTGGGCCACGATCCGCAAGGTCAGCAGTTGGAACCCACCAGCCAAAAGACAGGATCTTGCACTTCCGTTAATAGTTGTCTTGGAACCCCACAGAGGAGGTTCTTACCCTGCCCTATCGGGTCACCACGAGTCAGAACCAACTCAATGGCAGTGAGTTAACACCTGTAAAGATCTCGAGTCCGGGAAGCCCTCAGGGCAGTTCTGTCTGTCTTGCAGGAAGGGTCCCAACGAGTTGGAATGGGCTTGATGCCACAAGTTTGCAGTTGTGTGCTCTGGTCTAGAGTTCTTTGTGTGGCGCTCAGTTGGCGCAGAGGTGGGGCTTCAAAATCTCTAGGACAGCTGGCATCTGCTCTTCATTCCTGCTTCCCAGGAGCTCTCTGAGGCCCCTGCCGGCAGCGTGCCTTTCCCTCCGCATGGGGACGAGAACCCTCGCAGAGCAGAAGACTCGCACTTGATGAGCTCTGCCCCCTCCCCTTTATGAACTGTGCTTTTGGGTGACACGGTGGCGTGCCTCAGATGCTGGGCCCGGTCCCAATGGTGTTCAGTCCGTGTTTCCTGCCACCTCTTTGTATTTTACATTTGACCTTTATATTTATGTAGGTGAACGTCTAGGATTAGTTTTGGTTGATTATTGCATATGGTTGTACCAGGGCTAGGGTTCGTGGTGCATGGTTCAGTAAATAGGTGAAAAGTCTTCACTAGAGGTTAGGAGGTAAGCACAAGGAAGCCTGTACTTACCTGGTTTCCTAGGCTCTTCTCCCATCAAGAGTCACCGTGCCGTAAACCCACTGGGGCAGCTCCCCTGTCCTGTAGGGTCCTTATGATCAGAGAAGACATCATGGCACAGTGTTCTTGTTTTTCGCTTTTTAATCAGGGGCTATACACTTCAAAGAGGCTTTGCTTCTGCGGGAAGGTGCTGTGGGGCTGGAGGGAGGACATGCCTGCCAGGCACAGAGGCAGAATCTTTGTCGTGGGGGTGGGGGGTGGGCAGGTGGGTGGGGAGAGAAGGCATGTGACAGTGCTCACTATAGATTAGTAGGTAAGCAGGAATAAGCCCATGCTTACCTTACCTTATGCACTGGATACCCTGTCCCTGGCAGGGACTGTAAATTTCAAAAGTGGCTTTGATTTTGTGGGGTGACTCCGTGGAGTTGGGAGCGAGACAGGCGCCAGCCAGAGACCCACAAGGAACAGCTTTGATGTGGTGGGGGGAAACAAATCTGAAACGTCTTACTACAGGTTAGTAAGTAAGCACAAATAAGCTGTGCTTACCTTGCTTATTGGGCACTCCATCCAGGCTGGGTGTGTGAATTTCAAAAGCTTTGAATTGTGCAGAGAGAGGTGAGTCAGTGATCAAGGGTAAGCTCATGCCTGCCTTGCTGTGGGGTAACCTGGAGTTGGTCATTAGTGTCTGGTGCCGTTGAGCCCGTTCGGACTCATGGTGGTTCCATGTGCAACATGGCTGCCCGTGCTGAGCCGGGGGTGGGGTGGGGGGTGAGGGAGCTAGGGCTATGTCCAGTGTTATAGCTCCGGGGTCCATCCATCTCACTGAGGGCTCCCCATTTTGTCCCCGACCCGCTACTTTCCCAAGCCATGTCATTAAGGTTGACTGCTTGGAGGAGGCTGCTCTTCCTTAGTCCCACGTGGAGGACCTTCCAGCCGGCGCTGTATCCGACACTGGCCAGTCCCCCCGAAGCGGGCAGCCCACTCCTGCTTCACAGTCAGTTCCTCGTCTGGCAGCTCGGCTGAAACCTGCTCGCCCGGGGAGGCCCCGCTGGTATTTGGAGCACCGTGACCTAGCTTCACGCAGTCCACCGCTGCCGGACTAGCTGCCGGAAGAGGCCCTGGCTGGGGTGAAGTAAGTGCATATCTCCTGATGTGCAGCTTTTTCCAGCGCCACTTCTTGAAGAGACCCCTCCTTGGGCATCTTTGTCAGAAATAGGTTAGCTGGGTGTGAATATTGCGCTTAGTAACTTCGGTTCCACGCTCGGCCCCAGCCTGGTGTGAGTGGCTGACACGGATCTTCTCCATCAAATCTTCCCTCAGACGTAGCCAGTTTGATTTCTGTGTGTCCCGTCTGCAGACGTCCATGTGGACATCACCTTGGGGTTGTTGAAAGAGGTTGTTTAAAGAGGTATTGGCTAGGAACATTGGTCCGGGCGAAATTCTGCATGAGACCTCTTGGTTCAGTTTTACCTCCAAGTCCATATTTTCCGACGATGGCCCATCCACTTTGTGCATTCGTGGTGCATAGGGTGACTCTGGGTCGGAACCGACTCGATGGCAACCCCACCACCACGTTAGCCATTCCAGAACAGGTATCCCCACAAAGTGTACCCCATTAAGCCTGCCTGTTCAGTGGAGGAAGTCTCTTCTGATCCATTATGTTCTGAACAAGAAGTTCGTTGTGCAATGGTCTTTTAGGGCTCCATAAACCTTTTCTTTCTATCGCCTGTGAGCTCTCGATTGTGAATCCACTTACTCTCTGCTCCGTAACCACATGGTATTTGAGGTGCGGATATGCCGAAGGGAAAGAGAACTTACAAGGCCATCGGGAATAATTTAATTTTGTGTGTGTGTGGAATGCTTGGTGGCAAACACTTGGTGGGTCTCCACAAGTGCTTTTGGTCTTGAAATAATTCTTAAACAACTTGTGCACCTGGCCACATTCGGCATACAAGTCCTTATACATGCTTTCACCTTGTATCGGTTTTCTTCTGCGTATTTTTAGAGATTTTATTTATTTTAGGTGGAATTCATCCTGGAGGCTGAAGTCTTTGTCTTCTACACTTTGGGCAAGCCACGCTGGGTCACGTACATATCACAGAGTGAGACTGAGTCTTCCTCTACTCTTGATGCCGCCCTCACCTCATAGGCCGCCTTCTTGGATGATGTGCTCAGCATGTAGACTGAACAAGTAAGCTGAAAGGAAACAAGTCTGACACAATCCTCTCCTGACGTCAGACCATGCCTTAGAGACTTGTTCTGTTCAAACTTCCTATTGCTCTGTTATCAGAGTCCACTTGAGCACAATTAAGCATTCCGGAAATCTCATTGTTCACAGTGTTATTTACGGTCTCCTCTGTCGAGCCAAATGTCATTTCACAGTCAATAAAACACGGCTTTTGTTTCACTTGGATCCACAATCAGTGCTCATGGAGCTGTCCAAGACACATCTCTCAGTGAGCTTATCTGCCGAGCAAGACCTTTGTCCAGTGGTAAAGAGCCAAGGTGCCACTATGAGGACCAAGATGTGCCAGGCCCAAGCCACCCCTGGGGACACCCACTTGCTTTGCATATGAAAAACGGACACTGGCTAAGGAAGACTGGAGGAAAACGAATGCCTTAGAAGGGACCATAGGCTTCCAGAGAACAAGCAAACCTGTCCTGGAAGAGGAATAGCCGCATGCTCCTCAGAATTAAGAATAAGGAGACATCATCTCAAGTATTTTGGGAATATCCTCGGGAGGGACCAATCCCTGGAGAAGGAACAGCGCTTGTTAAAGTGCAGCGTCAGAGAAGAGGAGGAAGCCCCTCAACAATTGGAAGGGGCCCAATGGCCGCAACACTGAGCTCGACCACGGACACTGCTGGGACGTGGCAGAAGCACAGGGACACGGCTGGGACATAGAGGAAGCACAGGGACACGGCTGGGACGTGACGGGAGCACAGGGACACGGCTGGGACGTGGCACGGGAGCACACGGACACTGCTGGGACGTGGCAGGACATGGACACGGCTGGGATGTGGCAGGACACGGACATGGCTGGGACGTGGCAGAAGCACAGGGACATGGCTGGGGCGTGGTGTGGGAGCACAGGGACACGGCTGGGACGTGGAGGGAGCACAGGGACATGGCTGGTAGTGGCAGGAGCGGGTAGCATTTCCGCCTGGTGTGCATGGGGACACTGTGAGTGGGAACCACCTGGACAGCACCTAACCTTCCTTTTGAGAAGTGACCCGTGAGATTACATTTTAAATTTCAGTTTCTGAGTGTTCATTGCTAGCATATGGAAATGCAATTAATTTTTGCCTATTGATTTTATCCCTGAAAACCCTATTGAATGATCATATTGATTCTATGAGATTTTTAAGTTTTCTTCTTTGACTCTTTTCTACACAAACACCCCCTCCCCCAGCATCTTTAATGGGAAGGGTTTCATTTCTTCATTTCTATTTGTGGACCTCTCACTGATGCCCCACTTGCCTCCACTTTAGGGGCAGCCTCTTAAATTTGTCCCCTGACTCTGGACATCACCGTAAACGTCTTTGGCTGCTGCCTGGCTACGAGGATCCTCTTGTACCTTTCCTGCCCCAGATTCATAATGAACCATTTCTCCATCCAGCACCAGAACCTTGTTGTGGGGAGTGGCGGTTACAGAGTATGGACAGGCTGGGCCTTAGGGATTGGAGCCAGGGTTTTTAACTACCATGATTGACTGCCTGCCCTCACAATCCCCTACTGAAATATGACAACCAATAAACCTCTCGGTCTTCGCTTGTCTGTCCATAAATCCCCCCAGGGAGTGATCAATAGCCGTTTGGCAGATAAGCCAATGGATGAATGAACAATTGAGTGAAACACGCCTTGTCCTAGGCTCTGGTCAGAAAGCAAAAAAGCATGGTCCATCCATCGCTACCTTCATATATATATACACACACACACACACACACACACATATACACACACACACATCTTTACCAGTATATATGTACATCTTTACCAGTATTCATCAAAACAATGTGGATCTTCATTAGTTGTTCAAAGAGCCATCAAGCTCACCATAAACCACACAAACCCTCTGTGAATCCTCTTTCCTCCCAGTAGCCAGCCTGTCCTTGCACCCCTCCCTCCCCTTCTCCCTCAGATCCTGTCTATCAGCTCCTCTCCTCCCTGTGCAGTCCCTATCTACTCCTGCCCAGGGAAGAGAGAGGCAAGATGGTGAAGGACGTGGGTCAGAATCCTCTCTTTGGTCCCCATCGTCCATCGTGGGTGGATGTTGACATTCGGTCGGCAGACTCTCGGCATCAGCTTCAACGCACCTTGAGGTTGTCTTTGTGAGAAAGGCGAGCTCACGGCCGGACAGTCAGAGGGCAGACAACGCGCATGTGTGCCCGGAGCCTTGTTGTGGTTCGTTGTGATTCGTTGTTACTGCGTGCGCTCTGCTCACCTGAACCGTGCCAACAGAACCTAACCATGCCCTGCCAGGCCGTTCTCGCAGCCGTAGGCCAGCTCTCCAGTCAGCACGGACTCGGGGCCCTGGGAGGGTCTTCCCCCTAAGGGGCTCCTCCTGAGTCACGCTCCCAGGCCGTGTTTTGCTGTGATCCGTACGGTTTTCTCCAGCCGATTTCTGGAAGTAGACCCCACCCCTTTCCCGGTCCACTGTCATTCTAGAAGGCCCACTAAATCCTGCCCCCAGCCCCCATGGGGCGCCTGCTGGTACTGGAAACCCTGATGGTGTAGCTTCCAGCGGCATAGCAACACATAAGCCACCACAGTACACCTTTGCACACACTCACCTCCTGGCAACAATCCCAAGTCCAGACATGAGGAAAGGAAGCCAAGGAGCACTCACAGAGTCACGTGCGCTCCCCGCTTCCAGAGGCCAGAAGTCCTGTGCAAACACCTGGCTTGTAGCCATGTGGCACCAATTGAAGACTTCACATTGGCCACAGTCAAGCCGTTTGTAAGACTGAAGGCATTCACTCCAGAGCTCCACGGCAGATCCATTCCTGGCTGTTCCTGCTTCTAGACCTTGGGCCCTCACACTACGGCTCGCGGGCCACATGCAGCCCCCCGAGGTCATTTGTCCAGCCTGCCGGGTGTTTTTGTCCCATTTGTTTTTTTACTTCAAAATAAGATATGTGCAGTGTGCATAGGAATTTGTTCGTAGTGTTTTTTTTTTAAACTATAGTCCGGCCCTCCAATGGTCTGAGGAACAGTGATCTGGCCCCATGTTTAAAAAGTTTGAGGACCCCTGTTCTAGAGGCTGTGTTGACGCTAAAGTGGTTATTCGTTGGGCTGCTAACCACTAGGCCAGCAGTTCAAAACCACCAGCCAGTCTGCAGGAGAAAGATGAGGCTTTCTACTCCCGTAAAGAGGCACAGTCTTGGAACCCCCAGGGGGCTGTCCTACCCTATCCTGCAGGGTTGCCGTGGGTCAGTCTTTACTGGACAGCAGTGAGCTGCCCTACCCTATCCTACAGGGTTGCCGTGGGTCAGTCTTGACTGGACAGCAGTGAGCTGCCCTACCCTATCCTACAGGGTTGCCGTGGGTCAGTCTTGACTGGACAGCAGTGGGTTTCAAGATGGAAGAAGCTGCCCACATTCCTTGGCTCACCACGATCCCCTTTCAGCTTCAACGCAGTCTCCAGAGCACCTTCCCCTTTCTGTGACTCTTACCCCCTTCTTCCACTGTCTAGACCTGGTGGCCCTAAATAATCAATCAGTCAATCTTTCTCCCTCTCCCTCCCTCCCTCCCTCTCTCCCTCCCTCCTTGAAACACCCCTGCCACGTGAGGAATCTGCCATCGTTTAGGTTCTGTGGAGCAGGGTGGGGATATCTTTGAAAATGGTCACTGTGTCGGAGAAGGCCTGGTGGGACAGTGGGTGAAGGAAGCATTGGGCTGCCTGCCAGAGAGTGGATGGTTGGCGCCCACCAGCTGCTCTCGGGGAGACAGTCTGTGTCCACAAAGATAGGCAGCCGTGGGACACCAGGGCTGTCCACTCTGCCCTGGAGGGTCACTCTGTGACGGAATGTACTCGAGGGCATTGGGTTGAAATTCTGCCCACCACAATGGAGTTCCTGGCAACCACTGGGGGGAGGGGGGAGGGGAGGCACTGCCTCATCAAAGACCGCCGGCAGCAAATTGAAATGCCTGTTGGGAGCTGTGGCCGAGGATGGAGGACACGCGCATCACGGCGTCAGGGACAGCGCCGCGTGTTTTTGAGGAGACAGATGGAGGCCATTAGTGTGATGTTACTACTGTGTTAGGTTCGTCCTGGAAAGGAGCTGCCTGAGCGTGAGCAATGGGTGCAAGTGGAGACAGTTGGGGAAAGTGACCGTGGCCTGTTCTTCTATTTTTATCGCCCCCTCCCCCCCGCAATTTTTATGTGGGGTGACCAGGCCCAGTGAGTGAGACGTCCTTGTCTGCAGGCGTCTCGCCATGGTGAAGAATGTCGCCACTACACTCAGACCTGCTCAGTGTCCTTTATGCCTCTCACCACTCACCCCGGAACACCCAACGCATGGGCTCCTGCTGGCCTCATCTTAACGTCCACAACAAGTGGTTTAGAAGACATGTCCCGAGAAACCTCCACATCCGGCGCTCTTGAGGAAAGTCACGCCCTGTCTCTGAGAGAAACAGTGGTGCCCTTGGCCTTTGGTGGCAGGTGGAACTTTCTGAACCCGTCTCGTGTTGACTCGTATTGTGAGCAGGCCGATGGATGGTTATGACGGTGGGGGAGGACCACTTCCACACCTTCACAGCAAAGGCATGGCTTTGGGGGGGTCCTATCAGTGTAGGAAAGAGCTCCCTTGGATCCCAGTGTATAAGATGGCATCCGTGGTGGTGGTGAAGGGGTCCTCCACTTTGGTGGAAGTGTGGTAGGTTACTGCCTTTCCAGGGCACAGTGAGGAACCTAGCTGGTCATGGCACCCATCCCATCATCTCATCACCAGCTTCATCTTCACCTACCATATGTAGGCTCAGTGTTTGCCCATGGGAGTCAGGCGTGGGACCTGGAAAGTGCTTGGCTTGGGGGAGCTCATGCCCAAAGGGGAGCTGGATTGATTGATTGGTGAGCTGGCTGGCTGGTTGCTTAGCTAGTTGGTTGGTTTCTTGGTTGATTGGTTAGCTCGTTGGTTGGTCTGTGGACCAAACCTTCCTGGGAGGTCTGCACGTGCCCGGACCCTTCCTCTGTGTCACCCCGCTATGTGGTGTCACTCTTTCTCTGGCTCTTGGAGGTTTGCAGCACAGGGACCTGGATCCAAAGGGCAGGACACCCCGTGTCTCCTTTGATCTCTTGTAAGCGCTCACCACACAGGGAATCCAGGGAGAGGAGTGGGAGTAGTGATACCAGAAGGGGAGGGGAAGGTGAGGAGAGGAGGGAAGGAAGGGGGGCCAATCCCAATGATCAACACATAACCATACCCCCCAGGGGGACGAACAACAGAAACTGTGGGGGAAGGGAGATATTGTTCAGTGTAAGATATGAAAATAATAATAATTTATCAAGGGGTCACAAGGGTTGGGGAGAGGGAGGGCAAAAAGAGGAGCTGATACCAAGGACTCAATAGAAAGTAAATGTCTAGAAAAGAATGATGGCCACATATGTACAAATAGACTTGATACAATGGATGTATGGATTATTGTAAGAGTTATAAGAACCCCCAATAAAATGATCTTTTCATTTAAAAAAAAGGTGATGCAGGCCACACCACAGGAGACCCCCCTCCATCAGACCAGGGCTGAGATGAAGGGTGTGGCCTCCTGCTCTTGAGCCTCTGATTGGCTCGTCATGTCATGGAGGGCCATCACATGACTGCCAAGCCACTGAGAACCACCGCCATCCAGCTGGCAAAGGTTTCGATCCATGACACAAGTAAGCTGGGCAGGTGACCTTGAGGAGAGAGTGGCTGGGGGAGGGGTGGGAGGAGAGCCATGGAGGGGCCCCTCTCTCTGGGAAATGAAAGCCACCTCTAATGTTCGGTGCCGTGCCTGTGAAATGGGGTCACAGTAGTGGCTCGCAGGTTTGAACGCTGCTGAGCCCTTTGTATATGTCCTGGCTCATCATTCCCATGCCAACACTAAAGGTGTCACTGTGTCACCCCCATTCTGCCTGAGACTGGTGCTGTCGCTCAGGGAGCGAGCATCACAGCCGGGCATTCTCCACGGAAGCCTCTGGACCCCAAGGCTTGGCCCTGACCACTCACAGCTGTGAGAATGGTACCCGGTGGTTCAAGAGTGGACCCCCCACCCCACCCTGCCATCCAGCCATGCACCTGGCACATGGCTGCCACCCTCTGCCCATGGAGGCTGGCAATGAGCTTATAGATTAATATGGACTAGGAAGAAAGATTGGGTGCCCACTTCCCCAAAATCAGTCCATGGATGCCCACCACCAGTCTGATCCAAGACTGACCATGGAGATGATGCAGGGCCAGGCACCCTTTGGCTACACTGTGCATGAGGTCGCCACGCATCAGGGCTGCCTTGCTGTGAGAATGGTCAGGGCAGCGTGTCCATGGCCCCCGGCCCAGCGTCTGTTCCAGGAAGCACTCAGAAAACCCCTCCAGAGGGACTCGGTGGTTAAGTTCTCAGCTGGCAACTGAAGGCCAGTGGTTAGAAGGAACCCCCCAGCCATTTGTGGGCGGAAGACTGGGCAGTCTGCTTGGGAGACATGGGGAAGTCTTGGGAACCCTAAGGAGGCAGTGCTAGGCCATCCCACAGGGACACGATGAGTCAGAGGCAACTCAAAGGTGGTGAATTTGGATTTTGTCTTTTAAAGAAAGACTAGGACTGGGGTGAGGAGCTATAGTGGTTACAGGTGGGGCTGCTAACCTTGAGGCCAGCAGTTCAAATCCCCCAGCCAGCTCTGCCGGAGAAAGATAAGCTTTGGGTTCCCATCAAGAGTTACAGGCTCAGAAACTCAGAGCAGATCTACCCTGCCCTGTCTGGTCGCCATGAGGCAGGCTGGACGCACGGCCATGTGTTTGGGTCGAGTGGTCCTGGGGCAGGAAGCCTGCAGCACAGTGGGTTAAGCATCACACTGCTAACTGAGAGGACGGCTGCTTGAACCCATCAGCTGGTCTGCGGGAGAAGCAGGAGGCGGTCTGCTTCTGTAAAGATGTGCAGCCTTGAACGCTCTGTGGGGCAGTCCCCCTCTGTCCCCCGGGGCTGCTGGGGGCTGCAGTCACTCGGTGGCTGTGCGTTCTTACACACTGAGACAGACGGTGGGGTGGGACGCACTTAAGAAAGCTCGTAACTCCTCACTATCATCCCAGCTGCTCCCGGTGTTTCATCCTGCTGGGAAGAGAGGCTCCTGAGTGTGAGCATCTAGGGGCGGTAGGTCAAGTGCTCAGCCTCTCACCCCTTTGTCTGCAGAGGATGGCGCGTCCCTTTTTAGTAGGAACGTCTGATGGGAGAAGATGTGGTGTCCCTAACTGTCTGTGAATGTGTGTGAGGCTGGGTTCTCTAAAGAAGCAAAACCAGTGACACTTTCACACACAGACATTTATATCAAGAAATGGCTCGTGCCATTGTAGAAGTGGTTCAGTCCAGTCCGGTTCAAGTCTGTGGGCCAGTTGTAAGATAGATGGAGGGTTCTCCTGGCTTCTATAGCTGGGGGTTGATGGACAGGAAGCAGAAAGATGGAGCAGCAAGATCACAGGCTGGTGGATACCGAGTTGAATGAACCTGAGGTCAGCCGAGTGAATCCAGCAGGCCACTGATGGCTCCTGGGATCGGCAGTCAATATGGCAGGAGGTCGATGAACCACATGCAGGATCCAAATCCAGTATGAGAAATGAGTTAGTGTCCACACAGTCAGTCTATCCTAAGAGTAGGCCACAACCTGAGTGACACTTTCTTCAATCGTATCAAGACTGTGACCAGATTAGAGGGCTGCTGTCCCCGCAACAGCTCGGCTGCTTGCAAGAATATCCCATCGTGGAGCTGACCTCACTGTGTTAGATTCTATCACAGGAGAAACTTGGCCCACCTCACTGTAGCAGGGTAGAAATTGGCAGCTTTAGGCTTTCCTGTCCCAATCCTCCTCCTGCCTCCCCCTCTTGGGTTAGACCAGCGAGTGGCCCCACCACCCTAGCTGGGGATGCCCACAGCCCTGCAGGATCCTCCACGGTCCGTGCCTCTCCATCCAGGAGGTTGGCAGCAGTCCAGACTTGATAGCCTTTTAATTTGGTGACAAGTGTCTTACTTGGCCAGGGCCGTGCTCACTTAAGTTCGGCTGAATTATTTATTGGTTTGATGTATCACTACATAAAGCCAGCTTGTTGCTGGGCGAGTCCGAGATTCTCAGAGCAGCTCAAGGGCAGAAGATGCGTTGTGGTGGTGGGGCTTCCAATGGCGACACCCCTTAAAGTCCTTTGGTTCTGAAGCGTGGCCACCGACACATGTTCTAACTGGACACAACGGCCCCGGACAGTTGAAGCACAGAGTCTGATGACACCAGAGGCAGTCCCCGAGGAACAGGAAAGAAGATTCAGGGGATGCCTTTGACTGCTTCCCCCTGTCGGTCCCTTCCTGACCTTCAAGGTGTAACTCCTTTTCGGGACCTGAGACCCAAGCAAGAAGAGTGAGGATGCCTCTTGAAAGGCATCTGAGAGGCTGTCGATGGGGTGTGTCAAGGGGCCCGGGTGGATTAGTGGATTTGAAATTGGGCTGCGGTTCGAGCCCACTAGCCGTCCCTTGACAGAAAGGTGAGGTCACCTGCCCCCATGAAGATGGACAACCTCCCAAATCCCAAAGAGGCTCCTCTACTCTGTCCTAGAGGATCGCTAAGAGTCTGAAGGAACCCTGGTGCGTCTTAGGATATGTGTTGGGCTGCCGACTACAAGACCAGCTGTTCAAAGCCACCAGCCACTCCTCAGGAGAAAGATGAGGCTTTGCAGTTGGAACCCCACAGGGGCAGTTCTGCCCTGTCCTGTAAGTTCACAGCGAGTCTGTAGGACGGCAGTGACCCGGTGTGTCTCATAGCAACCCTGGTGGACAGAGTGGGGACTGCAGCCAAAGACACTAAATAAAATGGGGATAATTGTCGAGCGGGAAGACAGTTGTTCAACACTCACCCAAATCGAAGTAATGCGTTTGGAAAACAAAAGGTAACAGGCAGTGCATGAGAGGATGGTGTCCCCTGAGTGTCCAGGTTCCATGGAGAGCCTGGCTGTGGTTGCTCTTCAACCTTGTGTGTGGTCAGACGTGGCCTGCTACAGCCGTGACAGTCTGGGGAACTCGCTGGGGCAGTTTCTGCAAGGTTGCTATGAGTGGGCATCGGCTTGATGGCCGTGCATTCAGTTTTGGTCCTTATCGTCCGACCGTGTGGGTGCACGCCTGTGCATGCACATTTCAAATCCAGAGGGCTTTACGGGAGTGACCCCCCTTTAGAAGTCCCACCCCATAGTTTACCTCCATTTGCGTCTATCATGAAGGGCAGTCAGGGTATAAGAAGAAGATTGGACGGAAGGTGTGAGTTTAATATCAATGTAATTGCCTTTCCCACATGCCTGATGAGGAGCCCGGGGGGAAGGTAGCGAGTTAAATGATGGACTTCTAACTGCAAAATCAATGGTTCAAACCCACCAACTGCCCCCCAGGACAAATTTGAGGCTCACTGCTCCCCTAAAGATTCCCAGCAATGGAAATCCTTAGGGAGCAGTTGGCTGTACCCTGGCCCACAGGGTCACCGTGAGTGAGAAATGACTGGGTACGCGTAGGGGTTTGGGGCAGCAGGAAGGGACCGGCCACTGTTATCAAATTAGCCAGAACCCTGCTGGTTGCAATGGTTAAGCACTCAGCTACCAACCACAGTCAGCTGCCGAAGCCCCCTTCCCAACTCCATGGGAGAGCGGCATGATTGTCCTTTTCCGGAAGGACTGCACCCTGCAGCATCCCACGGGACTGTGCTACTCTGTCCACGCACGGCCGTCATGATGAGTCCGGGTTGGCTTCACCCCACCCACTGACAACATCATGGAGACAAGCCAGCTTGCTGCAGACTGGACACCGGGAGAGATGGGACTGGGCGGTTGGGCCAGGCCTGGGCCTGCATGCTCCCGCCTCCCATGGCTGCTCTCTGCCCACCGCTCGCGCTCTCTCCCCCTCAGGTGTCTGTTCCTCTGCGTAGTAGCCTCAGCTCTGGGGGTTACCCACCACCCTTCTGCGCCTCCGTGCTGCCTGGAAGTCCCACCTGAGATCTAACCCAAATACCTAGGCACCCTCAGGATAAGCCTCCCTCCATGCTCCCATCCCTCGGAGCTGGAAAGCCTGTGCCAAAAAAGCTCCGTGCCCCATCCTCTCCACGCCCTTGTAAGACATCCTCCCGTGGTCAGCAGAGGGCATGTCCCCCAGAGGAAATGTCCACATCGTGCCCGAGCTGCACGTCACCGGCGCCCAGGGGTTTGGCCGGCAGCGCCGTGTGGAAGCAGCTTTGGTGCTTGTGATTGCCCGGGGAAGGGAGGCCCATCGTGTTGAGGCTGTCCCCCCGCCGGAACTCGCTACAAAGCTGCGCAGCGCGGTCGGCACAGCAGCCAGCAGACAAGCCTCAGACCCAGCCCATTAAGGAGCTGTTTAACTAAGTCGGGAGGGTATCTTAAACACCGTCCGTTTTCACCGCCTTACAAACAGTGCTGTGTCTTCCGCGGCCTCGGTTTTCATCGCTGTTGTCCAAAGCGTGTTAGAGTCCATCGAAACCAATCAAGAGCTGCCTTCGCCTTTATAATGGCTACACCACAGGCTCAGGGGGCACGGGTAGTTTGTAGGCACAGCTTTTCGTTTACTGAACGCTGACCAAATAATAAAACACAAGGTCAGCTGTTTGAATCCACCACTGCTCCCCTGCAGAAAGATGAGGCTGTTTCCTCCGTTAAAGACCCAGCATTGAAGACCCACAGGGACGGTGCTGGTCTGCCCTGCAGGGCTGCTGTGAGCTGGAATGTGCTTGGTGCCGTGGGTTGGGCTTGGTGGCTGAAAGTTCATCATCGTACAGAGATCCAGTGCGGTGCTTAGGGGGCCGGCTGATACCTACGTGACAGGTCAACCCCGCTCAGGAGTTCAGAGGAAGAACAACCTGGCCACCTCTTCCCGAAAAGATGACGCCCTCTGGAGGTGTCCCGCTGCGCCACGTGGAGCCGTGGTCACCCAGCAGCACCGTCATTCTGTCCTGTGTTAAAGGGTCAGAGGTCAGAAGGCGTTCCGATGCCCCTGGGCAGGGACGGGCTGCATGGTCTGATTTTTGAGGCACCCAGCACCCTCCCTGGGGCCCACAGCCACGTTCCGTGGTTTTGCTTCACGGACCATCACCAGAACCCTCACTCGCTGCAGCGGCTGCCATGCCACTTGCTGCTGAGTCCAGGAGAGACCGCGAAGACCTGCCCAAGGGCCTCCTGACAGGAGGACCTCACCCCCACCCTCGGAGCTGTCAGCCTCTGGTCCGCAGTGCCCCGTTGAACTCTGAGCCTCCAGGGCCCCTGGCAGCTCTCCACACTGAAGGCTCTCAGCGTCACAAGACGTGGCCAGTTGGTCCCTGGGGTAGCCCTGCGTCCCCTCCCCTGTGGACAGGACCTGGGGACTCAGGTGGATCTGTTCTCAAGGCAGTGGAGCGAAGATAAGCCCCCATTTCCTTCCTGGTCTTCAGGTGATGAGGACAGGGGACACTCTGTGTACTCAGAACCAACCGCAGCCACTGTGCTAGGATCAGTGTCATTGTCACCTTCCAGAGGAGATGGCACTAGGTGGGGGGTGGGGTTACGGTGGGCAGGAGGGACACAGTGGCATTCTCAGGGATGGATGCTCATCAGTAAATGCCCCAGCAAAGTTCCCCACCCCATGCCCACCCCCACACTCACCCACATGCATGCCAATGCACACACACATGTACCAAGGTATGGGAACACACATTCCCACATGCACACATGGCGGTCAACATGCATGCTCAGTGTGAACATACATTCACATGTGCATACAGGACCACACACGTGCATGAGCAGTACACACTCTTACATGCATGCACTCTCATACACACACAATGCACATATGCGTTCACATACTCACATGCACACACATGCATGCGCTGTCTCACACGTGCACATCACACACACACACGCGCCCTTTGGTTTCCATATCCACCTCTCAGGGACGTTCAACCCTGGACTGTTTCTGGTCAGCACCAAAGGTCAGAGACTGGGGACCAAATCTGTGCCCAGACCTCGTGGGCATGGAAGTCTGGAAGTGCCCATTGTCCACTGCCTCTATTGAGGGTCTGGACGCAGCAGAAGGACAGCCAAATGCCCATGGATGGGTGACCGATGCGGCGCTTGTCCTGTACTGAGCTCTGCTAGCTCTTCGCAGTGGGCCCCAGCTCTGAAGGACAGCTGGACACTCGTGCGTGCTCTCCCTGGGTGTGTCCGCATCCCTCTCACTCCCAGCCCCCGTGCTGGTCTCAGACCTCCAAGACCCTCTAGCTAGCTTGGAGGGGTCCCTCACTGCAGTCTCCAAGCTGCCCTTTGTTTCACCCCTATTGGACTGAGGTCTATCCCCCCCAATCTCATTATTACTGTCCCATGGAATTAGAAGTTAGAATTATGTGATTTCATTTGAAATGTCGAATTCAGATGAAGGAAGACTCGGGGACTAATTTCATATAAAACCGTACCCACACGGGCTTCATAAGGTTAAAATATAGCCGGTCTCTCTGGCCCTCCCGCTCTACCTTTCCTGTGAAGTCCATATGTTCTAAATTCATATCCTGGAATTATGGTTTCCTAAAGCTGGGGCGTTCCTAGTGGGGGCAAAGCATTAAGCTCTGTGGCCACGAGCATTGGGTCCTTCCATTCCTTTTGGGGGGCGGCGGGGATGTTTTTCTGGAGGTGATGCCTGCTGCCTTGAAGAGAAGGTTTTTGTTGGAAAACCAGTAAGCCAAACCCACTGCCATCTGGTCAGTGCCGCCATGCCGACTCTCCTCGACCCTGTGGCGCAGGGAAGACCTGCCCTGTGGGTCTCAGAGGCTGTCACTCTACAGGAGGGGGAGCCCCAGCTGCTCCTGTGAAGCCACTGGTGGATTCAAACTGCCCACCTGGTGGTTGGCAGCTCCATGTGCAGCCACTTCGCCACCAGAGCCCTTTGTTTGTAGGAGCGGGAAGTTGAACCCAGACCCCAAAGGAAGCCATGGATCACCTTGCTACTGAGAGCTGCCCATGGGGGAGAGGGTCCACACACATAAGGAGACCCCCAGGACCCTGAGAAAGTGAGGGGCAATGAGATCCTGCAGTCACGGAACTTCCTTAATTACCCTCCCACTCCTTCCCCTTCCTCTTCCCTTCTCAGTAACCAACAAATCCGTGTCCTTTGCTGTGGAAACGCTTATGGGCGTGTGTGTGTGTCTGTCTGTCTGTCTGTCTGTATGGCTGTGTCTGTACCTGTCTTTGTCTACCTGTGTGTCTGTCTGTCTGTCTGTCTTGAGCGTGTCTTGGTGTCTGTCCCTGTGTGTGTGTGTCTGTGTGTGTGTGTCTGTGTGTGTGTGTGCGTGTGTGTGTGCGTGTGTGTGGCTATGTCTGTACCTGTCTTTGTGTACCTGTGTGTGTGTCTGTCTGTCTGTCTGTATGGCTGTGTCTGTACCTGTCTTTGTCTACCTGTGTGTCTGTCTTGAGCGTGTCTTGGTGTCTGTCCCTGTGTGTGTGTGTCTGTGTGTGTGTGTGCGTGTGTGTGTGCGTGTGTGTGGCTATGTCTGTACCTGTCTTTGTGTACCTGTGTGTGTGTCTGTCTCTGTCCCTGTGTGTATGTCTATGTGTGTGTAGCTGGCTCTTTGTGTACGTGTGTGTCCATCTGTGTCTATGTGCGTGCATGGCTGTGTCTGTCTTTCGGTACATGTGTGTATCTGGGTCTGGGTGTGTGTGTGTATGGGGGTGTGTGTTTTGGGAGCCCTGGTGGCCTTATGAAGACATATTTACCCCCAGTGGGAGTCTGCTGTTGGAGTCTCTAGCTTGGGGATGGCTGTAACAGGACGGGGATGCTGTCCGTCTCTAGCTCGGGGGTGGCTGTAACAGGACGGGGATGCTGTCTGTCTCTAGCTTGGGGGTGGCTGTAACAGGACGGGGATGCTGTCCATCTCTAGCTCGGGGGTTGCTGTAACAGGACGGGGATGCTGTCTGTCTCTAGCTTGGGGGTGGCTGTAACAGGACTACCATACAGGGTGCTCATCCATCCAGACAGACATGCATTTCCTCACCGTTTGTTGCTGTCCTTCGGTGGCATGGAGTCCCTTCTGACCCCTTGTGATGCCCGCGCAAAGCAGCAGGAAGCGCCGTTGGCCCTGCGCCGTGCTCACCATCATTGCCACATCTGAGCCCAGGGTCGCAGCCACGGTGCCCGTCACCCATTGAGGGCCTCCCTCTTCCTCCCGACTTTTGTTTTACCAAGCACCCCAGGGCGGGTCCCTCCTGGTCACCATCCTTGCCTCAGACACATTCTGGCTGTTCTGCTTCCAGGACAGCTTGGGCATCACTTTCTCCAGACCCACCGTCACAGCAAGGTGGTCGGAGTAAGGACTACGTGGTGGGCGTCCACCCAACCTCACAACCTCCTGCATGTGCCCTGCTGTAAGCACAGGTCCCGAGAGAGAGTCAGGGAGCTGACTTCCTCCTCGTGACCCTGCCTCAGCTTGACTTGTCAAACTTGACCTCCTCATTGTCTTTCTCAACAAGCATCCCACCCTTGGGTTTCTGAGGGGTCTACCGCAGTCCTAGAGGCAGCGGTCATCTGGACTGACCTCCAGGAGTACAATGAAATCCTCCCTAGATCAGAGCCCTTCCCTTCCAGCTAACTCATCAACACGGGTCCCAAGCCAATGCCTCGTCTTCTTAAACCCGAAGCGAATCACTAGTGAGGAGAAGGGTGGGTACTTGAGTGTCTGGTGGTGTAGATGTGCCGGGGGCTGGGACTGGCTGGGGGGCCAGGGGTCAGGAGGCACATGGGACAGCCCCGCACTGCCTCTGAAGCAGGCCTCCCCTCGGAGCCAGTGCAGCACATGGCAGAATTCTAAATGCATTACTGTTTTTCAATCAATCGTGCTCTATTTTGATTTTAAAAGGCTCATTGCCTGGGGGAACCGGGGCAGGGAGGGCGATGAGGGCTATTGTATTGATTGTGATTGATAATATCACGCAACAAAGACCCGTGTGGATTTTGGAGGGGAACTAAGTGTGTGCCGTCAGCTTTCACCCCATCTCAATCCAGTATTCAAAACTCTCGCTCCCTGCTGTCGACTCAGTGCTGCTGACTCACAGTGAGCCCCGGGGGACCCAGTGGGACTTTGGGTTTCTGAGACTGTCACTCTTTATGGGGGCAGACAGCCTCACCTTTACCCCATGGAGTGGTGGGTGGCTTAGAACTGATGACCTTGAGGTTAGCAGCCCAACACACAATCCACTACACTGCCAAGTCTCCCTGGAGCTGTAACTCTAAATCAGTGGTTCTCAACCTTCCTAATGCCGTGACCCTTTCATACAGTTCCGCATCTTGTGGTGGCCCCAACTGTAAAATTATTTTCATTACTACTTCATAACTGTCATTTTGCTACTGTTATGAATCAATGTAAATATCTGATATGCAGTATGTATTTTCATTGTGACAAATTGAACATGATTAAGACATAGTGATGAATCACAAAACAATATGTCATTATATATTGTGAAATATTTATTTCTAATGACAAAGAAATGAATTTTTGTGGGTACTCGTATGTGGGCATATCTGCATGTGGGCAGACCCGCCTGGAGATGGATAGAGAAGCGGTGTCTCGATTCCTAAGACCATCGGAAATATGTGTTTTCCTATGGTCTTAGGTGACCCCTGTGAAGGGGTTGTTCCACCTCCACAGGGGTCACGACCCACAGGTTGAGAACTGCTGCTCTAAATCAGTGTCACCGAGTCCGTTCAAAGCCAAGCGACCCTCTGGGACAGAGTAGAATTGTAGCAGAAACCGGGTTTGCAAGACTGTCAATCTTTGCCGGAGTAGAAATCCTCTCTTTCTCCTGCAGAGCGGCTGGTGGTTCTGAACTCCTGACCTTGCAGTTCATAGCCCATCATAGAAACCATTACCCCAGCTGATAAAATGTTCACAGAGGCAATCCAGTTTTAAAGAATCCATTTCCGTCCTTGGCTTTCTCGGTTTGGAAGGCTCGGGTAGGAAAGAGAGTAAGAAGGTGTTGAGGGCGGTGTGCGCCCAGATTCCCTTTCCTTCTTCCATGTTTTGGCGTTTTTCCTCTTCCTTTTGGCAGCAGACAGGCTTTTCTTCTTGAACTCTGACATAAGCTCGGGAAGAAATTAAAACCTCGGGTGGGGGAAGCATCAGCTTGCAAGTAGAAATTATAACAGATGTAATCTTTAGTATCCATCCTTTATTTGATTTTTTAATTTCCAATGCTCTTGAAACAATATCATAAATAATAGAGCGAAGGAATGGACATTTTAAAGAATAGTTCTGGGAAATAATAGGTATCCGTGAAATAATTATGGCCAAAATCAGCTGTTCAAGGGGAAAAAAGCTAATGATCTATGCAGGTTCTGAAATCATACTATTAAACACCCAACTCCGAGTGTAGTAAATATTCACATTTAATTTTAGGTGCCCGGTCACATCTAGTCAAGTAAAATGGAACCATTTCCATCGTTCTATAAAGAAATCCATAAAAGAGTCATAAATAATTACAGTACAACTCATTCTTTTATGAGACTCAAATGGAAAACTTCCTAATAGGGGCATTTTTATTAATGAGAAATGAGGTCAATTAGTCATGAGACTTGTACCATCTACCCTCCAGAGACCCTGCTTTCGCAGAACGTCTGAAGATAGTGTTACGAAAATGTAGACCATCAAGAAGCGTGTGTGGAGAAGCCACAGACCCCGCTCCCAGCAGGCAGCGGGAAAGCAGAGAGATCACTCTGCGGACCTGCTCCTTGGCATGTTTGCAGTGATGTCAGCAGACTAGAGATCCTGGCTCCCTAAACCGGGACGGGCTGTCATGACGTGGGATTAGGACACAAGCACATACAGCGATTCCTCCGAGCCCACAGCTTTGAGGGTGACACCGCCCCGCTCTCTCAGTGCTGTGCTTGGAAATAACAACATGATGACATGGCAGTGTCCCCAACCCCTCCTTTCCCTCAGTTTCCATTTGCTTTCCAGAGAAGTGTTTACCACGTGTGTGTGTGTGTGTGTTTCTTGTAACCAATTCCCCCTTCTCGTATCTTTAAATAAAAACCAGACTTACTGGCATCGAGTCGATAGCAACTCACAGTGACCTTACAGTATAGGGTGGCACTGTCCCTGTGAGTTTCCAAGACTGCCCCTACTTATGGGAGTAGAAAGCCCCGTCTGTCCCCCACGGAGTAGCTGGTGGTTTTGAACTGCCAACCTTGCATGTCTCAGCCCAACTCGTACCCCCTACGCCACCAGAGCTCCTCGAGCAGGACTCTTTAAGCGGGACTGCAAAGAGAACACAGAATTATAACATGCACGACGATGCCAGGGCCCCCATCCCAATTAAATGTCACTTCATCCTTCTCCTTTCAAGCAAATATCCATCCGGCCGCCATCTCGGAGTGTAGAACATGACTCACCTGCTGTCTGTGAGAAGACTTACTCACCTCTGGTGTGAAAATGCTCTGAATTGTCTTGGTCACCTGGTGTTGCTATAGCCGAAATACCAAAAGGGGTGGGCTTCCACAAACAGAAATGTATTCTCTCACAGTTTGTTAGGTACACCGAGTCAGAAGCTGCTCGGAGCGACCCCATGTGCAACAGGGTGAAACGCGGCCAGCCCTGCACCGTCTCACAGTTGTTCTTATGTGTGAGCCCATTGTCGCCACTGCGTCACCCCATCTTGCTGAAGGGCCTCCTCTTTTTCACCGCCCTTCTACATTGCCAAGCGTGACGCCTTTCTCCAGGGACCGGTCTCTCCTGACCACATCTCCAAAGAACGAGATGAGTCTCGCACACTCACTGTACTGCACCAGGAGAGATTTGTTGGCTCATGGGGCAGCGCGTGATCCTGTCAACATCCTTGGCCAATGTTCTCATTCAAATGTGTCGATCCTTCCTCCGTCTGCCTTATTCATGGTGCAACCTTCCCGTGCAAACGAGGCCACTGAAAACACCAGGCTTGGGTCCGGAGCACCGTATCCTCGAAGGGCCATGCGTGCTCCTCAGCACCTGCCTTGTGTAGCAGATGCACCCCATGCATGCCTCGCAGGATGGCTTGACTGCTGCTTCCACGAGCACCGATTGTGAGGCCAGCAGTCGGGAGGCTGAGCGTCTACTATCAGAGGGCCTGTCCTCCAGGAAGGCTTCCTCTCTCTGGGGCTCCTGGTTCCGGGAGGTTCCCATCACATGGGACCCCGCTCCAAAGGGTGAGATTCTCTTCCGACTCTTCGTTCTTCATGGTAGCCCATTCCTCTCACCTGCTTCCTCTTCTGACCTTTTGAAAAATAAAAGGTGGTGCCAGCCACACCCCCGGGAACCCCCCCTTTCACCCCTCAGGGCTGTGACTTGAGTAAAGGCATTGCATCCCTCCCTAACCCCCTCACAGCAGATTCAAGGCTGATCCCATCAGATCCCACCGTGGAGGCTGATTACATCATTGCACAGCTGCCACGTGGGATCGTTCTAACTGCCAGGTCGCCAAGGACCCTGACCCTGCCAAATGGATGCATACCTGTGAGGGGCCACAGTGCAATCCATGACGGGTACTGTGGGCAGCCAGTGTACCTTCTCTGAACCTGGGTCTGGTCCTCTCCACACAACCAACACCAACTCCCTGCCATCGAGTCAGTGCAGACCCACAGTGCCCCTGCTGTGGGATTCTGAGACTGTAACTGCTGACGGCACTAGAAGGCCACGTCTCTCACTAAGAAAGAAGAGCTGGAGAGAATCCCATCCTGTGGATCCCAGGTTCCCTGTGATGGGAAAGTCCTAGAACCAGGAGTCACGGAGAGAGGAGCAACTGGTAGTTTTGAACTGCTGACCATTCAGATTGCAGCCCAACGCCTAACCACGACTCCACAAGGGGTCCTTGTTGCCTCTGAAGAGAGCTTGTATTTGAGATCTTTTGTTGCTGTTATTGCTGCCCAGTCACTTCCAGCTCATGGTGACCCCTGCCGGGTCCTGCGCCATGCTCACCATCCCGTGTGTTTGTGCCCCTCCCCCCACCCCCCGTGGCAGACACCCTTGTGGCACTAGGAGTGCGATGTAAGAGAAGAACCTTCTGGAAGACAGTTCCATATTTATGCAGGGGAGCTCCAAGGGCGTGGGGGGTGCCTGCGTGAGGACCCCCTATCTTGGGGTCACTGACGAAGGGAGGAGGCCGGCAAGGTCCTCGGTGGACAATCTCCTTCTCTCTGCTGGTCTGAAGTGGGCAAAGTGGAGGCTGTAAGGGGGCGGCCAAAGGTGGAGAAATCTACCGCAGTAGATTCATTGCCCCCCACACCCTGCCAGCCCCAGCAAAGGTTTGGTGTCTGAGCCCTCTGGCTGAAGGAACAGTGATCCTGGTGTAACCAAAGCACCCTCCTGGGTGGATGTGGGACAAGGGACAGTTTTTCTGGGAGGTCTTGCCACTTGTCTCATAGGAATCCCCAGAGGAGATGGGTTTTAACCAACTCCAAGTACAAATTCTCCAAGCATCGTCTTCCTCACCACCAGGAGGGGTCGGTGCGGGTACCGATGGGGCCGTTTCAATGCGGCCAGCCGTGGCCCCACCACCGCCATCGTCTGAAGTTCCGCTCAGGCGTTAATCCGTCCTTCTCGTGTGTTTCTTGCTAAACTCTCCCCTCTCTCTTAGAGCCGAGGGCACGACTCTACAGACAGTGCGAGTCCGCAACCAATCTGACGCACCCTCTGCTTGTCCCCACAGAGCCATCACTCTGGAGAACCAGCTGGTGATCCTGTCCACGGGGCCGGGTGACGCCGGCTCGTACTATGTCCAGGCGGTCAACGAGAGGAGCGGGGAGAACAAGACGAGCCCGTTCACCCACCTGAGCGTGGCCAGTGAGTACTGATACTGAGCGTCCGCGCGCTTGCACGGAAAGCAAGGGCATCGGCGGAATGCCTGGTTGCAACCTGGTGGGACGTCTCACCTGTCTGTGGGCAGAGGCATGTGTGAGCAGAGTTTGGGGATGTAGCTTTCTTGGACATGATTTGCGGAAAACATGGATGCGACTCGATATTTCTGGATGCAAGGTTGTGTTTGTTGTGGGGATTGGGTAAAAACCACTTTGTGCCGAATACTATCAATATGTGTCCTTTTTTAATAATCATTTTACTGGCGGCCCTTACAGCTCTGATAACAATCCATACATGAATTATATGAAGTGCATTTGAACCTGTGTTGCCATCATCATTTCCAGAACATCGTATCACTGTGTATCAGTGGCAACCAAAAAGAAATGCTGAAATGTTTCGGCTCATGAGGCTTGGTGTGCATGCGTCCAGTTTGTGCTACTTTTGTCTAGTAGCGGAGGCCTCGCGGAAAGACGCCGGCGCAGCAGGTTGTGTTGGCGTCTCTGTTGTGGTTGCCTGGCTGGTGGAGGAAGAGGCGACAGCCATGGCAGTCCAGGGCCGTTCCGTTTGCTGATGTGGCATTGAACTGCTTGACCGTGGAGGAGCCTGTGGTTCTGCGGATGTTTACACCTGTTGACCACTGTGTGGCCTGGGCAGTCTTGGGGACAGTGCCATGGATAGTCACGGGAGGCTGGCGAGCCAGCTCTTGGGCCATATTCTTTCAGCACCCCCTGGCCTCAGTCCAGAACCCAAAGGAGACGTGAGCAGGACTTAACCAGGTCTCCCCACCCCCAAGTGAATACCAGGAATGGAAATTGTATTATGAGATAGTTGGTGGGGACTCTCCGGGAGCTTTCACCGCCAGTGCCCGTGTCTTCTGTCTGGTCGGAAAGCCCCAGGCTACAGTAGAAACGGCAGATTAAGAGCAGGTCTGAGGGGTGGGATTCTGAGTCAGCCATGGGGATATTGGCATTGGTCTGTTGTGGGGCTTGGGGGAGGGAGTGCGGTGGGCACTCATACAGGGGTAGAAAGCCTCATCTCTATCCTGGTTAATGTGATGCTCAGTAACCTCACGGGGTGATAACTCGCAGAGGTACGTTTCTATCCTGCAAAGGCCAGTGGAAAACGCAAGCCGGCACAATGAATTTACACCCCGCCAAGGAACGTGGCGCGTGGCTTTGGGTAATTGGAGAACCGCGCCAAATGGGTTTTCGATCATTTCACTTTCTCTTCCAACCAGACACGTGATTGGAAGCTGCTCATAAATATTATAATCGTCCACCTTGCACCGGCACCCCTCACTCTCCCCAGCTTTGCATTGGCACCTGGCAGGACGTGTAAATGGTGATGGAAGGAGGCTGGTGGAAGCTGTGTATTTCAAATATGAGGAGAAAGCCTGTGCTTTATCCTCTTATAGATTCTTGACTTTCTGCTAGTGCCAGGTAGAATGTTAAATATATATATCGGGCGGCTGAGAGAATGGCCTTATTCTAATCCGTGGGCGAGCCTTACTGTTGACATGCTGGATTTAGCGGAATGTTAAATGGCGCCCAATTAGGCATTGCTCCAGAGGAGCGAAACTCTTGATCATTCTGCAGACAGCTCCCAGTATCCTGTGTGCCCCCGCGCACCCCGCCCCCTCCGCCCCGGGCCCTGGCTGTGGCTCTGAGCAGACCTAACCCCAGCGTCCTGGGAGGTACAGGAAGGGCCTGCCACCCCACGGCTTCCTGTGAGATTAGATACTTGTACGTGCTTCTACCCAGAGTCTGGACTACAGCACCTACCTAGCTTCCTTCCCTCCCTCCTTCCCTCCCTCCCTCCCTCCCTCCCTCCCTCCCTCCCTCCCTCCCTCCCTTCTCATCCCTTCTGCCCACTCTCTGTCTCTGCCCTTCCTCCCTTCTCTACCTCTTCCTCCTCCCTCCCTCCCTCCCTCCATCCTTTCTATCTTTTCTTTCCAAAGTACAATTCATCAAAAACGCACCAGCCAAGATGGCTGGGCAGGTGTGGGGCCGTGCCAGCCTGCCTTTCTGCAGCGTGAAGAGAATGCCACTGTCCGCTAGCCTCTGACAAGGGCAGTGCGTCCCTCACTTCAGGGGCACTGACGTTGGGGATGTCCGTGTAGGGCTCCTACTGGGACGGGGCGCCCTGGAGGCTAAGCTCTCACAGGGTTGTCCTGTAACTCATTTAAACTTGGAGCCTGCCGGACGGTCCTGCCTCTGGTCTCTAGTTGTAGGAATAAATGGATCCTCCTGGGTGGACAGAGAGGGTGTGCGTGGACTGACCGCAGGGCTAGACTGTGAAGGAGTCACCGCGCACTGTCCCCCCGCAACAAGGACCTCACTCACTGCCCTCGAGTTGATGCCGGCACACCTGCCCCCAGGGGCTCTGAGGCTGTGATTCCGTCCGTACAGGGGTAGAAAGCCTCATCTCTCTGCTTCGGGGGGTGGGGAGGCTTGTGGTTTTGATCTACTGACCTGGCCCAATGCTTTACTCACCCCTCCTCCAGGGCTCCTTTTGGGGGGACCCACAGGTTTGTCCCAACAACTGTGTTCTTGGGAGTCCATAGAACCACCATGATGTGTAGCCCGGAGCCCTGGTGGCACAGTGGATTAAGTGCTGGGCTGCTAACTGCAAGGTCAGAGGTTTGAAACCACCAGCCGCTCCTTGGGAGAAAGAATGGATTTTCAACTCCTGTCAAGAGTTACTGTCTCAGAAACCCACAGAGGCGAGTCTCCCCTGTCCTGCACAGTTGCTCCGAGTCGGCATCTCTGGATGTAGGTGAGAGAGTGAACGCGCAGAAAAGGACGCCAGGAGTCTCTCTCTCTCTCTCTCCATCTTTCCATCTCTCCATCTCTCCCTGGAACCTCATCACTGTGATTGGGGTGAAGGGGAACAGGTTGAATGGCTCTCCGTTCAGCAGCACCGATGCATTCTGTTTTATGCCACCGACGATTCTCCCCACAGCGTCCCGATCTCTTCCGGCATCCTCCCTCTGTTTCCCATTGCCCCCCCCCCCCATCTTTCTCTCTTGCTCCTTCTGCCTTCTGAGCTGCCTGTGGGGTGTCCCGCAGGGTGACTGTCTCATGGTCTCCTTCTAGACCAGGCTGTGGTTCAGTTGTAAGTTCAGCCACCTGGTGACACAGGACCGCCCTACTGTTGGGCCTCTCGGGGCCCAGCAGTCTTCCCTAGACCAGTAAGCCTGGCATGCTGACGAGGGCGCAGTGTGTTTACCAATGCAGTCAAGCGATCAAGAGTGGGCATTCAGCTCGGGACGAGGACCACCATTGTCTCCTGCATGTTGGGCCGAAGCCTGCCTTGCTCTGTCTGCCCTCCTCACGTGTCGTGCTGGCCAGTGGCCGGAGGAGAGAACCGGAGGGCGGCCCTGCACGGCTCTCGGTGTCTCATCAAGCAGAGAAGACTTCCAGCCATGGCACCTCCTGCTCACAGCAGCACTTTGAAGCTGGCCCGTGACGGGAGTCCGGCAGATGTGAAGGACATAGGTGGGCCCGAGGAAGCGGCGGGCATGAATGTTTCATGAACGGCTCCCGCAGGTTATGTGCAGGAGAAATTGAAGAGGCTGAACCGGCGCCCCAGTCGAGGATTCTGTTCTGAGCTCACCACCAGGCCTGTCAGAGGGCTCTGGACTCTAAAGCTTTACCCAGGGGCTGGGGCTTCCTAGAACCAGAGTTTCTTCTTTAAAAACAAAGCAGACGGACAGGGTGCTGGGCAGTGAGTAGACTTGAGGGAGAGGGGCAGCCAGGCAGTGAGCGTTGTTGGCATGCCCTGTCCACCCTGCCTGCACCTTGTCTTCTCCCCTGACCCAGTGCTCACAGCGGCGGTCCCGTGAGGAGCTCCTGTGCCCGTGATGCAAACACAAGTGTCTGCCCTGCCCCTGGCTGGCTTGCCTGTTGGGGTCCCAGCCCCCTCCCGCCCTCCCCCACCGACAGCCTATCCCCCTTTTTTCTTCATTCACACGTCTTTCATTTTCCCCGTTTCCTCTTCAAGCCACATTTGCAGGTGGGATCTCATTCCCACTCATCTGCACAGCCTCTCCTGGAGGCTGCAAACCCAGGCTTTCATTCCCAAGCACTTCACATTGTCTTGTCCGCTGTGATGCTAATTCGGCCAAGGTGAGTGGCGGGAGTGGAATCTGGAGGGGAAGCTTGGGACCAGGACTCATAGAAAGCTGGTCTTTGTGTCCTGTAGAGGGGAAGCGGGCGCGGGCACCTTCCTGCCCCCCAATTGTTATTGTTGGGAGGCGCCATCCTGACACACCCAACCCCTAGTGACCTTATGCACAACTGAAGGAGACATTGCCCAGTCCTGCACACACACCCAGTCCTGGCAAGGGTGGAGCCCAGGGGCAGCCACTGGCTCCGTTCCTCTTCGCTTGGGGGCTTGCTCTTTTCCGCTGACCCTCAATTTGGTCAAACAGGATGCCCTTCTCCAGGATCTGGTCCCTCCGCCTAGCCCAGTGGTTCCCAACCTTCTTCATACAGTTCCTTGTGTGGTGGTGACCCCCTACCCCAACCATAAAACTATTGTCATCGCTACTTCGTAACTACAATTTTGCTACTGTGATAAATCGAGTGACCCCTGTGAGAAGATCATCCCACCCCCGGGTTAAGAACTGCTGGACTAGCAGATGACAAGTCCCTGAGATCAAGTCCCAATGCATCCTCACTCCAGGAGCCTGGAAGGTGGCCGGCCAAGTAGACTGCTTTTCCTCAAGGATTCGTGAGGCTGGCCGCCATTCCCCTTGCCCAATGGGACTCGCCCCACTTCCTCCCTGTGTTTCCCATCTCCATCCGTCCGTCCCTCCCAACTTCCATCCATAAATCAGTTGTTTCCCAAGGAAGCTGCGTCCATCACTACACCCATGTGGCCCCTCCACAGACATTCGCCGGAGATCCCTGTCTGTCTGTCAGCAGACATGTCTGTCTTCTCTGGAGATTCCTGTCTGTCTGTCGGCAGACGTGCCTGCCTGTCTGCTCTGGAGCTCCCTGTCTGTCTGTCTGCTCTGGAGGGGGCTTTATGCTCAGTGCTGTCGGAGTATCTTCTCCAGGCTTCCTCATTCGTTGTCCGGCGTTCACGTGTATCTGGGCGTCTGAAATACCAGAAGCAAATGAGAAGCGTGTTTCATGGTCATGAGTTTAGTCATGTTTACCCACATGGAGCCTCTGGGCAGCAGGGTTGATCATGGAATGAGTTGCATGTCCCTCTGCTCCCCCACTCCTGGACTCCCAGAACCGCTGATGGGCAGGCACAGATTACGGACAGGTTGGTCTGGAATGCTTAGCATGCAGGCACTCCCTCCATCAGCACCCAAGCCTTGAGCATCCAGCCCTGATCTATGCATGTTGCTGTTGCCGACTGCTGTCCAGTGGGTGCTGCCTTCCTGTGCACTGTGCCCCCGCCCCACCCCACGCTGCCCCAGACCAGACGTTCCCCATTGTACACCACCGTTGTGCGGTCTCCATGACCACAGTCAAGCTTGAGACCATGTGTGTGAGGCCGGGCTGCCTGGAGAAACTAACCCAGAGACACTCGTGTGTGAGAGAAACCTTGATATCCAAGAGCAATTGTATATTGAGAAACAGCCCAGCCCAGTCCAGATCAAGTCCCTAAGTCTGATAATAGCCCATGCGTCCAATCACAGTCCATAAATCCCTCTTCTGGCTCACGCAGCACGTGCAATGATGCCGAACACAGGATGATCACAGGCCTGTGGGTGCAAGTCTTGTGGATCCAGTGCCCAGGGAAGCATCTCAGTGCTGACGTGGCTCTCCATGTGGCCCCCCTCCCGCGCCCTGAGTGTGCCTCCTCCAAAACAGGAAGGTGAGGTAGAGAGAGTGTGGTCCCCTCTGGGGAGAAAGAGAGGAATTTCCCAGAATCCTCCTGAGAAGGCCATGCCCACAGGGAAGCATCCTGAGGCCTGGCCTATCCCCATACCAAGGAGGCTTCTTTCTAAGGGCAGTGTCATCCATCCAGCCTCTGCCTGTGGGGATCCACCATCAACAGTTCAACCCCCCCTGCTGCTCCTCAGAGAGAAGATGAGACTGGCCACTTCTCTAGAGATGTGAAGGGTCAGTGGGGGCCGGAAGGGACTCGATGGCAGTGGGTTTGGTGTGATATTGGAACCAAGACTCGTCTCTTCTGACTGGTAAATTACTGTGGGGGGTTGAGTGAGGTGAAAGAACTGAGCTGTACTCGGGGTTGGCTGGGTCGCGGGGGAGGCTCAAAAATGAGTCTTTCCCCAGAGACTCCATGAAGCTCCTGTGTATTTTGGTGAGGAATCCTGGTAACACAGTGGGTTTGGCGCTGGACTGCCTGCATGTGGGAACCGCCCACCACTGGATGGGTCCTAAGGTACAGTTGTGTAATTGAAGGGAAGCAATAAACAGACAGAAGGTTTGGGGTGCTCACCTCCTCCATGTAGCTCTGTCTGAGAAGGAGAGAGAGCGAATGTATTCTTTCACCACCTTACATAGTATGCGGGCATGCAAGCCGCCCCCCACTATCCTTCCCCACCAACCACAGACACCTACCTACATAAGAAGGCGGGCAGTATCTTGAACCCAGAGGTCCCTGAGATCATTGACGGCCTAACCTACCAGGTAGAGGGCAGTGAGTGTCCCCTGAGCAGCACGTCTGCTCCCATGGAAACCTGCCGCAGATCGTAATCAGCATGCACTTGTGAGTGGTATCCGGAAAGTGGCACTATGTGGGAGGAGGCTGTGGGTGGTTGTGAATTAGGAGAGTGGGACCGGGACTCTTAGCCAACTCACAAATGTGAAGGCTCCCAGGCTTCCTCGATCATGAGCATAGAGAATTTGTCCCCAAACACTCTCTTCTAGTCCTCAGTTTCCCACCTGCAAGGCCAGCACTTTGAAAATACCAGCGGATCCGTGGGAGACAGATAAGGCTTCCTGCCCCTGGAAAGACTGACAGTCTCGGGGACCACAGGGATGCCCCTGACCCGTCCTACAGGGTCACCGTGAGTCAGAATCGACTTGGTGGCAGTGAGACGTTTGGCTTGGGTTTTTTATTTCTGTACCCAAATTCTCTTCTTTCTCATCCACTTAAAAATGACAACATTTACTTTTATATTTGTAATGTAATTTTGCATTTACATTTGAGTAATGGCAACATTGCTCAAATGTTATCTTTTGAGTGACCTTTGAGCATATTGGCTTTCCAGTCAAGGATGCGTCCATCCTTTGACAGTGACCCTGGTGGCCAGCCCCACAAGGCATCCGGACTCCCCACTCCTCCCTGTGCGCCCCATTTCCATTCCTCCTTCTTTCCTACCCCATCCTGCCTTCCTCCCATCAACATGTTTTCTAAGAATGGAACTTGGTGGTGAGCATACATGCAACAGTGCCATGTGCCACACAGCAGTCATACGTGTCACACAGAAAAGCGCCATCAGAAGTCGAGTGAGCCCTGCTCATCCCCTTCCCTGAGGGATGCATTTCTAGTGATTGTTTTCATGTCTGCTCTCAGGCGGCTAACTGCAAGTTCAGCAGTTCGAAACCACCAGCTGCCCCTCAGGAGATTGCCCGGGCTTTCTGCTCCCGCACAGAGTGACCGTCTCAGAAAGGGACGGGAGCAGTTCTCCTCCGTCCTCCAGGGTCACTGTGAGTCAGTATGGACTCGATGGCCTTGGTGAACTTCAATTTTGGTTTATTCATCTAAATTGGTGATGCACTGATTCAGTTTGATTAATTGAGTGCTAATAGTAATTGGAGCAATAACCTAATCGAAGAGAAAAATCCTTTTTGTAATCATTTTATTGGGGCTCATACAACTCTTATCATAATCCCTGCATGCATCCACTGTGTCAAGCACATTTGTACATTTGTTGCCATCATCATTCTCAAAACATTTGCTTTCTACTTGAGCCCTTGGTATCGGCTCATTTCCCCCCTCCCTCCCACACCCTCCCTCTCACAAACCCTTGATAATGTATAAATTATTAGTATTTTGTTATGTTTTACACTGTCTGATGTCTCCCTTCACCGACTTTTCTGTTGTCCATCCCCTAGGGAGGGGGTTATATGTAGATCATTGTGATTGGTTCCGCCTTTCTACCCCACCTTCCCCTTACCCTCCCAGTATCTCTACTCTCATTGGTCCTGAGGGGTTAACCTGTCCTAGATTCCCTGTGTTTCCTGTTCATATCTGTACCAATGTACATCCTCTGATCTAGCTGGATTTTTAAGGTAGAATTGGGATCATGATATTGGGGGATGGGGGAAGCATTTAGGAACTAGAGGAATGTTATGTGTTTCATCGTTGCTATATCACAGCCTGACTGGCTCTTCTCTTCCCCAAGACCCTTCTGTAAGGGGATGTCCTGTAGCCTACAAATGGGCTTTGGGTCTCCACTCCTCACTCCCTCCCTCATTCACAATGATAAGATTTTTTGTTCTGATGATGCCTGATACCTGATCCCTTTGACACCTTGTGATCGCACAGGCTGGTGTGCTTCTTCCATGTGGGCTTTGTTGCTTCTGAGCTAGATGGTCGCTTGTTTACCTTCAAGCCTTTAAGACCCCAGGTGCTATATCTTTTGATAGCCGGGCACCATCAGCTTTCTTCACCACATCTGCTTATGCACCCTCTTAGACTTCATCAATTGTGTTGGCAGGGTGAGCGTCACAGAATGCCAGATTGTTAGAACAAAGTGTTCTTGCATTGAGGGAGTACTTGAGTGGAGGCCCACTCCACTGGATGGCTCTGGGTTTGGTGTCCAGAATGGAATGGCAGGAGCTGGAGGTGTCGAGACACACTTTGGGAGTAGAGTGTACCCATGAGAGGGCAGCCCAAAGAGATGGTGGATCCTCGAGGGAAGTAGCTGCCCTCGGGTCAGTAGGTCAGGTCCGCCTTCCTGCTGGAGGGTCCTTGAGTAGCGAGTCTTCTCCCCAAGGGCCTCAGAGGATCCAGCCTTCTCTACGTAGACAAGGTCCAACTGGACGCCATGCCGCAGCCCTGTGTGCACTCGCCCAAGTGTGGAACCCCATGCCCATTAACAGACGACTGCGTACACCCAGACAGGTGCTCCACATCAAGGGGGGGTGAAGGAGGGACTAAGGAGGAATGACGTCAGTTTCCACCGCTGGTACGTCATGGGTGCACCCGGAGAACTTCACGCTGAGCAAATCAAGTCGGTCCCTAAAGGACCCACAGTGCACGTTCTCACTCTTCAGGAACAAGCACTGACTCAGACACTGAAGATGATCAGTGTGACTGGGCACAGGGTGGGATCTCTGGTAGTGCAGTGGGCTATGCATGGAGCTAGCGACCGCAAGGTCAGTGGTTCGAACCCACCAGCGGCGCTACAGGAGGAAGACGAGGCTGTCTCCTGCAGAGTGACCGGTCTCCAAAGCCCACAGAGGTGTTCTACCTGAAGGGTCTGTGCCTGAGTCCAAATGGCAGCGAGGCTTCGGAGTCGGAGTTAGGAATGGGAGGGAGGGGAAAGGGGGCTTTCCGTTCAGGGAACACCATGCTCCTGTCTATGGAGGTGGGGTGACAGGGGAAGGATCCGGATAATGGAATCAACACCACTGAAGGGCTCGTGCCAGCAGCGGGGTTTGCGATGTTGGGGAGGTGTAGGCGATTCTGCTGCACGAGACCTGCTTGGCATCTTGAGAAGCACGGGTGTTCCGTTGAGGAGGAAGGTGCGTCTGGCCCAAGCCACGCCTGTGCCTGTGACGTGGACACTGAGGAAGGAAGACTGAAGGGTGCCTGTAGCATTTGAATGACGGTGCTGGGGAAGGATCGCGACAGCAGGTTTGCTTGGCGCTGTGAGACTCGGCGTGCTAAAAGGACAGGCCTGTCTGTCTTGGCGGAAAGACAGCCCCAGTGCGCCTTGGAGGCCAGGATGGCACGACCCCATCTCACACGCTTTGCCCATGCTGTCGAGGGGGAGCAGTCCTGGAGCAGGACATCATGCTTGCTAGAGGGGACCGGCGGAGAGGAAGACCCTCGAGATGAGTGGGCACAGACACAGGAAGAGTTGTGCGGATCCCGCAGGACCCTCCGGGCAGTTGTCCTTCTGTGGTGCGTAGCCAGGAGCCGTGGGTTGGAACCGACTTCAGTACAACAACCTGATTTTCATGAAAGAAGCACACATCTAACTTAAGATTTAAAACTGACTGTGTAAAGGCCACCGGAGTCCAACAGCCTGGCAGAGCCCCAGTGAGGCCCGTCTGGGTGAGGAGGCCCAGCCAACAGGAGCACAGGCTTGCAGGGGTGGTAGGAGCCGAGACTGGAGGCATCCCTTACAGAGGGGCATCACAACCATGCCCTGCGCAGTGGCCAAGGCGACTGCCATCAGCAACGCAGTCGACATCTGTCACCCTCGGTTTGAAAGATGGATAGGCCCAGTTATTTGCCCCCCAGCATCCCCAGGCAATAAGAGCAAACACTGGGGGGTGGGGGGATACTGCCCAGTGAGTGAGCTACAACCGTAGTGTAAGCCAGCACGTGAAAGACGTCACCAACCGTGCACAGCTGACCCACTGGATCCCTCCTATTCCTTTGAACCAGCCTAGCCACTGGCTCCCAACTGGACCATCAAGCGCACATGTCATGGTGAACGGGGGAGAACAGATGGAAGTTGCAGGGATCCTGCTGTACACACTCTGTTATACAGCCCTCATGCCAACAGAAGTCAAGAAATCAAGGGCAAGGGGCCATGGACACGTTTGCTGCCCAAGACCTCCTAAACCTGCTTCAAAGCACGGATGTCCCCTTGCGCCCTAAGATGTGCCTGCCCCAAGGCCGAGTGTTTTCACTTGCCTCGTTGGCATGACAACTGGGCAGTGACCAAAGAGGACTGGCGCCTTTGAATCCTGGTGCTGGTGAAAGCATTACCGTACGTCCCATGGGCTCTCCGAAGAAGGAGCAGATCTGTCTTGGAAGAAGCACAGCCAGAGTGCTCCTTAGAAGTGAGAATGGTGAGACTCCGTCTCTCATATTTGGCTGCGTTACCAGGATAGCCCAGTTCCTGGAGAAGGACTTCATGCGTGGTCAAGTAGAGGGTCAGCAGAAAGGAGGAAGGCTGGGCACGGTGGCTCTAGCCACAGTCAAATGCAGGCATGATTGTGACGGTGCCTCAGCACTGAGCGGTGTCTCCTGCTGCTGTGCCTCGGCTCGGAGAGGGGGGGTGTCGGAGGATGTGGGGAAAACCACACCCACTCCCTTCTCCCAATTATCCAAGGGTGGAATTGTTTCAGGGAACACGTCTTCGTTCAGCAGTGCTTTCCCTAATCCGAGCGTGTGCAAACTCTTCCATGAAGTGCAACTTCAATCATTTGTGCAAACCACTGCTCTCTCTGTCCTCTTGTGAAACTGATGGAGTTAGGTGATTGTATGTAGCCTTTCAGCAGAAGGGTCCTTTAATTGTGGCCATTAGGAGGGCTGGGGCTAGAGATAACCCTGATAACATTTACCTCCGTGGGAAGTGTTGGCACGCCCTACAGTAAGCGACTCGAGCAGACCAACGGCTATGGGGCTGGCACAGGAGCAGGCAAGACCGTGTTCTGTTGTGCACGTGGTTGGATTTTTCATGGTTGGATTTGTTATGTGATGGGTAGGAGTTGGGACTGACTTGAGGGCACTGAGCCCCAATCACCACCACTGCCTCCACCACCACCACCACCACCATCACCACCACCACCATCACCACCACCATCACCACAACCATCATCACCACCACCACCACCACCACCATCACCACCACCATCACCATCACCACCACCACCACCACCAGGGCAGCGAGCTCACTGTTCACCCTGTGTTCATGTGTCTGAGCTCTGCTAAGAGCCCCATGCGCGAGGTTCACCAATGGGGAGTTTAAGATGATTTCGGCGAAGCGTGTAAAAGTAACATTTCTCAGTGTGTCACACATTGAGAGTGGCCGGGTGCTTATTAAGACTTAGCTCGTGCCGTTGGTGTCTCCCTCCCTGCGCCTCGCCAATGTGGCTGTTCCATTTGTTGAAGCGTGTTGATTTCTCCGCCACTATAATTGATATGAAAAGACAGGGCATGTTTAAAGGGCTCAATGAAAGAGGGCGTGGAAGGCTGGTTTTTCCCTTGTCATCATTCTGCAGACTGGAAATGACACCAATTACACGTCTAGCCTGGGGAATCCTAAACAAACACAGGCCATCCCCAGATTAGGAACAAGACTGTTCCTCATCTTGTCCATCAGACAAGTACATACAGGTGTTGACTTAGTAGAAGAAAAGGCTCAAAGCTTTGTCAGCAATTGAAACGCTGTCTGTGTAGCAGTGGAAGGTGACTTTGAGGGAGGATTTGTTGTGAGTTGGGGCTGGATCAGTCATCACAAAGTGAAGGCAGATTTCTGTAACCTTAAAGTAGGGATTTGAAACAGCATCACCCCATCCAACATGGCAGTGCCCCACTCAAAGATGGCAGCCTTATGAAAAACTCCAAATTCACCGTCGTGGAGTTGATGCTGCCTCCTAGCTCCCCCTGTGGGTTTCTGAGACAGTTACTGTTTACGGGAGTAGAAAGCCCAGTCTTTCTCCCACGGAGCTGCTGGTGGTTTTGAACTACTGCCCATGTGGATCAGAGCCTGAGTTGTAACTCCTGCACCCCCAGGGCTGTGAAGCTCTCCACATTTCTCTTGAGCCTCCGCTTCCGAGACGCCAGCCCATAATCTCTCCATCCTGGTTGCCATGGGGAGTCACTCACATTGTCAACATGCTGGTCTGTTCCCATTAGAAACCCTGTTGGGAAAGACCAGGAGGTGGTGCTGCAGGAGCCAACGCTTCAGACCTGGGCTTGGCCAAGGGGCCTGTTGGGTCAAAGCGAGGCCACGGGACAGGATGGTGAGTATGTTTTTGTGAGAAAGAGAAATGAAAAATGTCCTCAGTAGTTAACGATACACCCCCTTTTCTGTCCCTCTCCTAACAAATCAACAAAACGAGCCCCGCCCCCAACCTTTGCACCTTCTTTGTACAGGAGAGTGAAGACGGACCTTTCCAAACACTGACCTCCAGGCTGGCCAGTTATCAGCTTTGTTGGCCTCAGTGGCCTTTTCTTCATATTTAAAATCATTTTACTGGGGGCTCGTACAACTCTTATCACAATCCATCCATCTATCTATTGTGTCAAGCACATTTGTACATTTGTTGCCCTCATCAGTCTCAGAACCTTTGCTTTCTACCTTAGCCCTTAGAATCAATGATCTTTTCATAGCTCACTGCCACCCAGTTGACTCTGACTCACAGCCACCCTATACGACTGCCTAGAACTGCCCTTGTGGGTTTCTGAGACTCATTCTTTGCGGGACAGAAAGTCTCACTGGCGAAGGCCCTGTTTCGTTGTTTGCATGGGGCTACTTTTAAGTCGGAATCAGTGTTATGCTGCCTAGCAGTATATATCGTTTTCTTTGGGGGACACCCTTAGAGAGGAGTTGACCCCTTTGGTAATAAGCTGGCCTCTGTGCTGAGGGCGGGCCACTATCCGTGATAGCTCCGAGGCCAAGTTGGCACTGTAAACATGAGAAGACTGGACCTGTCTTCTAAGTCAAGCGGAAACTCCCCCCAAAACCAAACTCTGCCATCGAGGCGGCGTGGACCCCCAAGTCACCCTGTAGGACAGGACAGAAACCCACCACCCCACCCCACCCCGGTTGGTTTCTGAAACTAATGCTTTATAGGAATAAAAAGCCCGGTCTTTCTCCCATGTCTTTTCCCTGTATCGTGTGAAAACACATCACAGTCTGTTATAATAACAGCCTTCCGTGTGTCCTGCAAGTGATATAGCCCTAAAAGCTACATGGCATCCGGTGCTTCTTTTAAAACACCCTACGAGATGAACACTGTTTCCAGTTTGCCAATGAGGCCACAAGCACATGGGGCTGGCTACCTTCGTTTCATTTCAAGACCAGGGGTGAGGGCAGATTGTGTCTGCCTCTGGGCACTCCCACCTCCCTCACTGGGCTGACTTACGCTGCCCCATTGTTGCCACTCTGGTTGCCGTGAGTCTGCGGCCCAGCCATTGGCTGCCTTTTGGGAATAGTTCACCCTCACGTTCCCTACTGTGTCATAACGTTTTACACAGGCCACTATAAAGCATGTTCTTTCCGTGACTATAGAGGGCAATTACAGATGGTGATGGGAATTGTAGATCTTTATCAGGTGCCTGAGAATGTGAAGTCCCGATTTAAAAATGCCAGGCAACGTATCTTGTAAAAACCACCATAATAATCCGTGTGGTGAGCGATCTCAACATGGCAGGTGCCAGTCCATTTTGGCTCAGCAATGCCCAGGTATCGGTCTTTATGCATTCCGTGTCATTTTTGACGGCTTCCAAGGGGCCGCGGAGAATGGGTGTCTTTGTATTCCGGTGTTGGTAAAGAATGTTGAAAGTCCCCTGGTCTGCCAGAACAAATGACCTTGTCTCGGCAAAGGTGTAGCCAGCATGCTTCTTAGAAGAGAGGGTGTGGAGACTTCAGCTCCCACGCCGTGGGCATGTCGTCGGGGGTCTAGCCCCTTGAAAAGGACGTCGTGCTTGGTGAAGGGGGGGTAGTGGGAGGTGAGTGCCCCCCTTCCAGGAGATGGGCTCTCCCACAACTACCATCGTGAGGCTGGTGCAGGACTGGGCAGTGTGTCTTCCTGTTTCACACCGAGTGGCTAGGAGGCAGGGCTGGACGTACACAACAGCCACCACCATGCCGCGGCACAGGTCTGAAGCCCAGTACACTCAAGGGGACGGATAGCAGAATTGTAGGGGCGGATGCAGTAGGTGGCATAGGAGATGTCAATAGTAATAATAGTTATGACTATCTGTAACATCAGAATGAGGGTTCCTGGGGGGTAGAATGGCGGAGGAAGGGGATAAAGGAGAACTGATATCAGCGTTCAAGAAGAAAGAAAATGTTTCAAAAATGATGGTGGTAGTAATTGCATAATTATGCTTGATCTCGTTGATTATGGATTATTATACTATCTGTAAGAGCTCCCAATAAAATTATTTTTAAAAACGGCCAGCACCAAGTCCACAGGGTGTTGGACTTCCACTCTTCCAGGGATGTTAAAAAACACAAAAGAATTTACATCAGACAGAAGGTTTTTGTTGGGTGCCATTGTAGGGACCAGCCTCCCCAGCCCAGTGGGTCCTAGGGGAGCGGTTAGGTTGTTGAAGGTGAATTAAAGAAACAGCAGAGATGTGCACGTGGTCACCTCCTCCGTGGCATCTGGGACCAGAGTGTGTGCGATTGTATTGCTTCCCAGGCTTATAAAATCCCAGGCATGCAAACACGTGACAGGAAGGGGATGTGCTCGGGAGCACACACAACAGGAAGGGGCAGTACTGGAAGCGTACACGTGGCAGGAAGTTACATGGTAACAAGATGGGTGGGTTCTAGAGGTCAGAGGAGGCTTAACCTTGGTCATCTCTGAGCTGGTTTGACCTGAAATGTCCCTGAGCTCATCTCCAGGGAAACAGTCTTTGATCCTTTTCAGAAGGGAATGGGCCCTACTTAGAGGATGGGGGGGTTCTGATTGGGCCCTACTTAGGGTGGGCAGTCTGGTTGGGCCCTACTTAGGGTGGGGGGTCTGATTGCTCTTGATGGTAGACGACCTTCCAGCAGCGAACACCCAAGGGTGTAGTAGCAACTGCGTGCTTAAAAGCAGCACCTTAAAATGGGCATTCTTACAGGGGACATTGTGGGGCGTCACTGTACTTAGGAAAGTGTGACGGGGGTTCATCTCCAGCCCACGGTTGTGAAGTTCTTCCAGGCTTCTTAGATATGCGCAAAGAGAATCTGTCCACAGACACTCTCTTCCTGGCTGTTTCCCCCACGCCATGTAGCCATTCTGGCTCATAGTGACCCAACCGAGCAGAGTAGAACTGTCCCATACCACGCTATGGGCGCTCATATTTATGGGAACAGATTACAGGACATGTTCTACCAAGAAGCAGCTGGGTGGATTCAAACCACTCACCCTTTTGGTTAGCGCCTGAGTCCTTCACCATTGCCCTGCCAGGGTGCCTCCTCAGAAACAGCAGGCCTCAGAGCTGTATCTCCTGATGGGATGCTCTAATTGGTGACTTTGTAGCAATGGCCCACCTGTGATGTTGGATTATTTGGGCTAATTATTCTGCCTATACTTCTCTGCGTCTGTGGGTTTCAGGAAGATTCTCTTTAGCATGAAATCGTTTCCCCCTCTCATGGCTTCGTCTTGCTCTGTTCTTTGCAAATCAGCTCATAGAGTGTAGAGCGAACTGTGCCCCCGACTGACCAGGGCCATTGTACTTATCTAAGAAGATCCAGCTGATGTAGCGTGCAAAGACAAACAGGAGACTCGCCGCCATGGAGTCTATGCCGACTCCTAACGACCCCATAGGATGGGGTAGAGCCACCCTGAGACTACAACTCTCGGCAGGAGCTGAAAGCCTCGTCTTTCTCCAGCGACGCCACTGGCGGTTTCAAACTGCTGACCTTGCAGGTAGCAGTCCAGCATGTGACCACTAGGCAACACTGAGGTCCCAGGAGCTGTAAACAGCTGGTGGATCAAACCCATCCGGCTGCAGTGCAGAAGAAAGGCCTGGCGGTCTGCTTTGGTCTAGATGGCGGCCAAGACCCCTCTTGGAGCAGGCTCCTTAGGTCGCACAGTGGCTGCCAGGAGTCAGATGATTTGGTTTCTTGCTGAGCCCACGCCTATTATTTTACACGGTCTCAGCCTGTTACCATTGTCGTTTCCACTGGCAGGGACCCGGTGATGCACAAAGGAACAAGACCTTACTCGGTCCTGGCTCCATCCTCCCAGTTGTTAGCTTCAGTCCCTGGTTGCAGCCACTGTGTCCACCCCTAACCTCCTGGAAGGTCTGCCTTTTATTTTGCTCGCCTTCTTGGACTCTAGACAAGATGCCCTTCTCCAGGGATGGATCCCTCCTGAGAACCAGTCCCACGTGTGCTACCAGCAGGCCACGGGACCGGCAGCCTTCTTCACTCACACCATCATTCGGACGCGTCCGATCTTCTCGGCTCTCACGCTCTGCCCAGCCTCGGGCACACGTCAGGCCCCCGCTTGGCCTGCATCCGCCCTTGATGTATGGCTGGAGCCCTTCCGGTTCACTTTGGTGTCCACGCTCAGGGTCATTGGGGCAGTGGGGAGGCCGCCACGATTTCGCCTGGGGAGCTGGATGCAAACGTACACCTGGGAGAACGGCCCATGCAACAGGAGCGGTCAGCACGACCCCTCCGGGGCTTCTCTGGTTCCCGCCTCGGGAAGGAATGAAGAGCCGCAGAAGACAGGAGACAACCCGGACAGACAGCCCTTTCCTTCGGCGCCAGAAGGTTGGCTTTTCCCTCCTTTGTCAGGGACGTGGTGCTTTCCTGAGGTCTGCCCCACTGGCGTCCAATGCCTGGCTGTCCTGCTCCCTGTACTTCCCCGAACGATCCCCGCCCGCCCTGATCTATTTCCCCATCCAGATGTCACTCTGTGGCGATATTAATTCAGACAGCTTCCAATTACAGGAAGCCTTGCTCTCATTTGGGGAAATTTCCAGCACAGAGATGCTCAGGGGCTTCAAACCACTGCCTCGCCATCCCTGCGAGCCTTCTGAAATCACCTTCATCAGGCGGAATGACTTCGGCACAGACCCGCGATGGGGAAGGTGACCTCTGCCGATCAGCTCACTTTGGAGGCTTTGCCGTCTCGGCGGCCCTGGAAAAGAGCAGCCTCTCCTGCGGATACCACCATGCTCCACGGGAAAGGATGCCGGCAACGAAGGTGCAACTGTGCCTGCCACCTGGATGCATGGATGGTCATAAGAGCTGTAAGGGCCCCAGGAAATGATGTATTAAAATTAAGAAAAAGAGAAGACCGATCCCTATGGGGCCGGTCGTCGGTGGCGTCAGGTCAGCTGGACGCAGCTGCCCCACTGGGTTTCTGTAGTCGCTGTGGAAGGAGGCGTCCAGGTCTTTCCGCTGCAGAGACAGAGTTCCACGTACTGACCTTGTGTTAGCAGCCGCCAGAACTCCGTTACCGCATCGGGAAGGATTGGAAGTGGAAGGGCAGTATTTCCATCGTCTCGCTGTCGACCTAGCGGTTCAGCCGCCCTCACCCTGGTGGTTGCTTTTGAACCCACTGCTGCAGCTGCTGTGTCCCTCCGGGGATGGACGGCCTTCCTCTTTGTCACTCACCTTCCACTTTCCCCAGCGTAATGTTCTCCAGCGTCTGGGCCCCTCTGAGGACATGGTGTGTTAGTCTGGGTGGACTAGAGAAACAAATTCATAGACTCTCATGTGTGTAATAAACGAGCTTTGTGTACAAGAGCAGTTGAATATAGAGAAAACATTCCAGCTTGGTCCAGATCAAGTCTGTAAGTCCAATATTAGCTCATATGTCGGGTACCAGCCTGTAAATTCCTCTTCAGTCTCAGGCAACACATGCAATGATGCTGAATGCAGGTAGATCACAGGGAAGTCTTGTGGATCCAGTGGCGGTGTGAGCATCTCAATGCTGGCAGGGGGCTCCAGTTCAGGGAATGCATGTGGTTCCATGTGCCTTGTCAGTAGAGAGTCTCTCAGGGAGTGAGTCGAGAGTCTCCTACCTCCAAGGAAGAAATGCAATCATTGCTATACAATGATTGACAGGCTAGACTCCACCCCTTCACTTGTGATCCTCTCAAACTGACCATAGATTATATAACTAACACACCTGGCCAAGCATACAGGATGAAGTCTCGCCCTCCTCGCTTCTAAGGAGCTGCACTGTCTGGCCTGCCTTCTACACAGGTTTGCTCCTCCAGCCTGTGGTCTGCATCACCTCCTTTGTTAACCCCCAGATTCTTCTCTGGACTCGCAAACCCATTTCCTGGGAAGCCCTGGCATGGGAGTGGGAGTGAGGTCGTCATGATTGAAAGGCAACTCACCAGCAGTCCTCTCATCATCCCCCTTTAAAAAATGTCAGCGTTCTATCTGGTATTTCATCCAGACATTTACCAAGCACGACGCTCCGAGACCTCTCTACGGTGTTCAAAGGGAACGCTATCGCCAAGGGAGCCCCCGCTCCAGGCCCCGGGCATGAAACCGCGTCACATGCATGGGGAACCGGGACAGAGCGAGGGAGGCGGGGCGGGGGGAGGACAGTTGCATTTGAATGATGACAGTGGTGAAGACCCAAGCTTAGCTTTACCAAACCCACCTTTTCAGGCAGGTAAGGGACTTGGAAAAAGGGAAGCTTTGGATGAATGGGAATGTTCACCTTGCTGTTTTGATCGATGCTGACTCAGGCCTGGCCGGGAGAACCGGGTAGAAAGGCCCCATGGGGATAGCTAGGAAACCACCCCTCAGCGGCCATCTTTATAAGAGTGGATCACCAGGATCCCTAGGCTGGCAGCTTTACGAGTGGATCACCGTTGGCGTGTGGGGACATCAGACAGGTCTTCCCCTGTGGGCATCTTTCTCTCGCTGATGGTGGAACCTTGGACCACTGGTTTCTTCTCATTGTCTTCTTCGTTGTTATCTTTCATTTGTCTTGTTGTTGAGAATATTCCCGCAGGACATGCACCGACTCCAGTTTCTAGACGGGCAATCCTGTGGCATTGATGGCATGCATTGAATCTTAGGGCCATTGTCACCCTCCTGCTCTGAGCGTTCCTCCTGCGGGACCATGCACTCACTGTCCCCTGGCATGTTGAAAACTCAGAGTTCCTTTGCCCCAGGGGAATCGCTCTGTCAGGACTGCGTGGAGGAGACCAGCAGGCATCCACGCCCCAAACAGGGTCACCTGACACGATGTCCCAGAGAGGGAAGTAGATTCTGGTCCCCTCTTCCTTTCCTGGAGGCTCTTCTGCCACCTTCCAGAAGGAAAAGGCCCCCTTTTCAAACCACCCCCCACCGCCCCCAGTCTCACTTGGTTTTTAAAACCCTCTGCTCACCAGACAGGGGCTCCTTTCAACCTGGGCTCCGCGTTGAGAGCAAAAGGCACCAGGAAAGAGGCTCCAAAGTCATGAGCCTTGCAGTCCTTCGCTCCTGGCCAAATCGAAGGAGGGTCTAATCAAGTTGTCAGCCGATAGATCATTAAAAACACCACCGGAGGGTAGATGACTAGGCGCGCCTGGGCCCTGCAATCAGGGTGGTGTCGAGAATTGAGTGACTTCGGCAGAACAACACTTCTCCTGGTCCCATTCGCTCCATTGTGGAAGTAAGGTGCCTGCCAGTGCTCGGAGGAAAACAAACAGGTGATGGCTGCCCGCCTCGTTGGGTGCCTGTGAATACACAAAGGGAGCGTTAAAGAACGGGGCTCCTTCAGCTCACCCAGAGAGCCATGTTTCCTGCTCACCTCTCACACCAAAAAGACCTGTCAACATGTAGCGTATTGGATGCCCATGTGTTCCTAATTATCAGGCATCGTGTCCGTGGATCACCAACCCAGAGCTCTCTTAGGACATTTAAAGTTTTAACATCATAGGACGTTTCTTAAACATTAATGATATAACTTTATGTGTGCGTGAGTGTGCTGACAGGCGTGGGACAGTGGTCAATCAGTGATACAGTGGTCAGCCAGTGGGATAGTGGTCAGTCAGTGGGATAGTGGTCAGTCATTGGGATAGTGGTCAGTCAATGGGACAGTGGTCAGTCGGTGGGACAGTGATCAGTCAGTGAGATAGTGGTCAGTCAGTGGGACAGTGGTCAGTCTGTGGGATAGTGGTCAGTCAGTGGGACAGTGGTCAGTCTGTGGGATAGTGTTCAGTAAGACTCAGCATGAATCCTCATTGTGGTCAGGTCACATGAGTCAGTTCAGACTCACACTGGCCCCATGAACAACAGAACCAAGCCCTGCCCCGACCCGTACCAGCCCCGCCCCACCGTAACCATCACTGAGTTGGAGCCCATTGTTGCCACAGGGGCATCCATCCATCTCGTTGAGGGTCTTCCTCTTTCGATGACTTTGCCACATAGAATGTCCTTCTCCAGGGCCGGTCCCTCCCAGTCACACGTCCCAAGCACGTGAGATGCAGCCTCACCGCCTCCCTTCCACGGAGCACGCCGACTGCACTTCATCTAAGACGGGTCTGTTGGTTCCTCCGGCAGCCGTGGCCCATCTAAGATTCCCCGGCAGCACCGTCGTTCAAATGCAGCCATTCCATTCGGCCCCGGCCCCTCTTGCCGTGGCATCGTCTGTCTCACCACGAGGACCAGTCTGTGCGTGGGGTGAAGCCAGAGAACCGCAGGGTGAAGTCAGGTCTCCCCGGGGTAAATAAAGAAGGAGACCCTGAGAGGATGGGGAAGATCGCACTTCACCGAGCTGTCTCGTGCCTTCCTGTGTATTCAAGAGGGATGCAGCGCACTGGCAAGGCGACCCCGGACGGTGACTGTGCGTGGGCATGCCTTTTCACAGTTCTCTCACAGAATACAGAGCTAGCAAGGGTGTGGGCGCTGAGCGTGTGCTCTGGGTTTGGAAATAGACCTTGGAATGGGCCAGACGAGAAGGGGAGAGAAAGAAGTGGGAAAGGCCGCGCTGCCTGGCCGGGTCGGAAGGTGGAGCATCCAGATGATGAAACACTAGGAACAAAGCGCACAGCGCCCATGACTTACCGGCCCGGAGAGCTGGCAGCAGCCTTCCCGGAGCAAGGAAGGTAACAAAGTAGAAAGAACAAATGAAGTGTGTCGCCACGAGCCTTCCTCTTAATCCCTTTGCCCTTGAATTAACCGTGGCTCGTGGCGATTCCGCGATGGCCATTAAAGTCATGTGCGATGGATCAGCACTTTTTAAAAAGGCCCCCAGTCCCCAGGTGATATTAACATACAGGCAAGGTTGCAGATTTGCCGGGCCAGGTGCAAAGTGTGGTCCTTGGACCAGTGTGGTCAGCATCATCTCGGGAGCTTGTTAGGGAGGAAGAATCTTGGGTTCCGTCCTGGAAGGACTGAATCACACCTGGCACCTTGACAAGCTACAGGGGTGATTCGTATGCACATAAAGTTGGAGGCGGCGGCGGGTTTCTTAACAAGCTCCCAGGCGAGGAGGCTGAGGCTCCTGGTCCAGGACTATTGAGGCCAGTGGTGACTTTTTAGAGCAAGGGTCGCCGTCATTGTTAGGTACCGTGGAGTCCATTCTGACCCAGAGGGACCCTGTGCACAACAGAAGAAAGCCCCTCCCGGCCCTGCACCGTCCTCCCAAGTTCTCCCATGCCGATGCCCATTGTGGAAGCCCTGTGGCAGTCCATCCCACGAGGGCCCCCCTCTTGGTCACTGGCCCTCCGCTCTGCCATAGGAACGATGTGGGGTGGCCCGGGACTGGGCAGGGTGGCATTCTGTTGTGCAGAGAGTTCCTCTGGGTTGGAACTGACCAGGCCACTAAGGACAACTACTTTTAACCAAGCAGGGGGCCCCTCTCCAGGAGCAGGGGGGCGGGCAGGGCCTTTGGGCTATTTATGACACCATCTCCTGCCACACTGGTTAAACGTTTAGTTTAACCAAGGACAAAGGGCCATTTGGATCTTTTATGACAGCATTCTCAAGCCATACTGGCTAGACATTTAGTCCACTCATCCCTCATGTGATGGTGGCGGAGCCCCGGTGGCTCAGTGGGCTATTATCAGCAGTTTGAAACCGCTAGCTGCTCCCCAGGAGAGAGATGAGGCTTCGTATTCCCACAAAGAGTGACTGTCCGGAAACCCCAGGGCGGTCCTACCCTGTCTTGCAGGGTGGCTGTGAGGCAGGTGGGCTCGATGGCCGTGCATGTGGTTTTCTGGAGTGGGTTTCCTGGAACTGCCTCTCTGGGGGAGGCCTCTGCTGTGGGCTGGTCTGGCAGCACGTTCCCCATCCCGCTGTAGAGCAGGGCTGTGCAGAGGGTCTGGAGCAGAGGGCCCCAGCTTGTGGGCTGAGCACCCGCCGTGGGGAGTGAGTGAGGTGTTCGTGTTCTCAGGGGCACAGGGACCCGTCGGCATGGTACAGGGTGAGGGGCGGGGGTGCAGGTGGAAAATTGAAATGGAAAGGTCAAGGCCTTTGCCCCAGGGATTTTGTGAAGCCTGCTCTCAGGGCACCCGGCCCTCCTGGGTCCCTGGGGCAGTGTGGGAGATTGCACATGGGTGTCACTGCACCTTGGGCGAGGCAGGGACAGTTGATGTGTCACCTGTGCCCGGCTGAGAAGACACCAGAGGACCTGAGTAGACCCGGCTTTTCTGTTCCCCACAAAGTGGGGTCCAGAGAGCTGGCTTTAAGCAACCCCCCCTCCCCCCAGGCAGGTCTGATATCAGAAAAGCCAGAGAAGGCTCACCTTGACGCCTGGGGCTCCAGGTGATTCCGGGAACTCGCTGGGAGTTTGTGAAGACGCAGAGCCTGGCCTAAGGGGAGCTGCCCTGGGCTCCCCTCATGGGCCTCTCCGGCCAGCACCCATTTTGCAATTGCTCTGCCAGGGGCCCCAGCAGACCCCGAAGCAGGATGCAGCCTGCTCTTCTGGTCTTGCCGGGATTCCTGCCGGTGGAGATGTGGGATGCCACTCAGTCTTTTGTTAGCATTGACACTTGCTTCGGATGTGACCCAGAGGATTCTCCAGGTCCAAACAAGCCCACTGCCATCGCTGGGCTCCACCTCCTGGCAACTGTAACCTTCACTAGAGCAGCAGCCTCATCTTTCTCTCGAGGGCCAGCTGGTAGGTTTGAACCGCCAACCTTGTGCTTAGCAGCCAGATTCCTAGCTCCCTGTCCAGCAGGACTCCTTGAACGGGAGCAACGGGATGGTAAGGCCCCAGGTGACTAACCTTGGATCAGGGTTTTGAGCCAGTTCTTTCCAGGTGCTTGACCCCTGCTGAGAAAGTGCCTGTCTGAGTCAGAATCTGCATTTCAACAAATGTCCCTGAGATTCTTCAGTGGGCAGGGGGATTCTTAGGTCAGTATGAAGGAGCCCTGGTGGCAGAGTGGGTTATGCATTGGGCTGGAAACCTCAAGGTCAGTGGTTCAAACCCACCTACCTCCCCGAGGGAGAAAGACGGGAGTGTCTGCTCCTGCAAAAGCCAGCCAAGGAGCTTGTACCCACCCTGTCCTTCAAGGCCACTGTGAGTCATAACCAACTCCCTCTGCAGCAAGGAGTTCTGATTGTTTGCATGTATGAAGGTGCCCAAGTGGCTTCGTGGGTTACATGTTGGGCTGCGGAACCTCAAGGTCAGAAGTTTGAACCCACCAGGAGAAAGATGCCGTTTCTGCTCCCATGAAGACTCATAGTCTCAGAAACCCACAGGGACCATTGTGCTGTTTGGTAGGGTCTCTCTGAGTCGGGATGGACTTGTTGGCTACCTGGGACTCTCATTAAAATCGAGGTCCCGGAGCCCTGTGAGAGGATTCCCAGATTCCCAGCAAGATTCTCAGACTGCAACCACACCTGCTTGAAGCCCTCCCCTGGGTCAGTGAGAGCCAGCCTGCCTCCATGGGTTCAGGTGCTGCACCTTTCAGCTTCTCCTTGGGAGATCAAGACCAGTAGTGACCAGGCCTTTGTCCTCTCTGGAGGGAGAGGCTGCAAGGGGGGAGCACTTATATCCCTCCTTTATCAGGTGGCTCAGGAAGCTTCCAGGGGACACAAGCAAAGAGGGGGTGTCAAGCAGAGTCAGGCTGTGGGGTGAATTTCCAGTCATGCATCATATAACTAGAAGATCTTGGGCTGTTACATCAAGGTCAGCAGTTCAAAACCACCAGCTACTCCAAGGGTCAGAGATGAGGCTTTCTACCCTTGTCAAGAGTTGCAGTCTCTGAAACCCCTAGGGACGGCTCTGCCCCATCCTGTAGGGCCGCTGTGAGTGACTTGACTTGATGGCAGTGAGTTTGAGTTTCTGAGTGCTGTGGTCAGGGGATGGGCTGCTAGCCAGGAGGTTGGTGGTTCAAAGCCATCAGTTATTCCTCCGAAGAAAGATGAAACTACCCGCTTCGGTCAAGGTTTATCTTCCCAAGGGTCTCTGTGAGTGGGAACGGCCTTGCTAGCAGTGGGTTTAGTTGTGTGGGGGATGGGGGGTGGAGGTGGTACGGGGCGTTGCCTTTAGGAACCCCAGTGGCACAGTGATTAAAGTGCTCCTCTGTTAATGGAAGGTTGGCGGTTCAAACCCCCAGCTTCCCCAAGGGGGAAAGATAAAGTTAGCGAATCCCATAGAGTGACAGCCTCAGCGACCCATAGAGGCAGTTCGACCCTGTCCTATAGGGTCACTGTGGTCGGAATGTCCCGATGGCAGAGTTTGATTTTTAAGGTGTCCGTGGTGCCTCTGGACCAGAGTGCTCCTGAGAGGCAAGAGTGGTGAGACAGTCTTACATACTTTGGACATGTTAGGAGAGACCAGTCCCTGGAGAGGGACATCATGCTCAGTAAAGTCGAGGGGCGGTGAAAAAGCAGAAGGCTCCAGACGAGATGGATGCACCCAGTGGCTGCGGCAGTCGCCTCGAGCATCAGGACCGCGGGACCAGGCAGTGTGGTGTTCCGTTGTGCCCGGCTTGCTTGGTTTGGAACCGATTCGATGGCACCCAACAATAGTGGTGTCTCAAGGGCCAAGTGGAGCCTGGGTCTTGGACCTGCATCTCAGCCCTCGTGGGGACCCTCTTGCTGACCCAGAAGGGCAGAGAGGGACATGTCTCTCCGTGCGCTTTGCCCCGCCCTGACTCAGAAACCCTGCGCAAAAGGAGCGCCCCTTGTGTTGCCTCCTGCCTGGCGCTGACGGTCCTGGCTTCCTTGATTGTCTTTTTCTATAAGAACCGAGTGGATATGATTTATTAACTTTGTCTCTAGCCATTAATTGTCTTTCTTTCTTTTTTATTTAAAAGAGCTTTGATTGTGAGGAAGAAATTGTTAAAAGCTGGCTTGGCCAGTTTTGAGAACTCAAATCAACCTGGGTGATATTCCTGCACAAGTTTTAATTCATTTTTTCAGCACATCTGATGAGCGCTTTTTTCCCTCTCTCTCTCTTTTGAAAATTCATTATGCTTTTGATGAAAATTAATTAGTTCCTTTCAGAAGGGAGACAATATTATCATGGGCCCTCAGATGTTGTTACACAAAAGGGGCTCTTCTTATACAGCTGAGGTCCCGGGATTCAGAGCTTGAGTCTGTTTCATGGGAAACTTACCTGAGGATCCAGGTGTGGATAAACTGAGGCTTTCTTGCGGCTGGGAGGCCAGCCTCCGTTTTAATCAGCCATCAAACACGGGCTTGGAACCAGACGAGCTTGAAGTCGTAATGTATGATTCCAAAGAAGCAAAAGGAACATTTAGAGAATGGAATGATGAGCAATGTGCTCCTGCGTTTCCCAGCCTGGGGACCCCATCCGCGAGGGGACTGGAATGATGGGGGGAGGGGCACAAAATTGGTACCTACACGGGATCCTGGATGATAGACTAAAGAAGCTTTGTTTTTTATTCATCCATTTATTTTTGGATAGTGTGTTAGTCTAGGTAAATGAGGGAAACAAATCCACAGGAACGCGTATGTATAAAAGAGTTTTATAGAAAGGGTAAGTGTACATTAAGAAAGCATCCCAACCCAGTGCTGTCCAAGCCCATAAGTCCAACATTAGCCCATATGCCCGACACCGATCTACAAAGTCCTCCTCAATCTCACAAAACACACACAATGATGCCGCCTGCAGAAGGAAAGCCGAATCCTGTAAACGTCTCAGTGCTGGCAGGGGTGTCCATGCGGCTGCTCCAGCACCCAGGGCTACATCGGGGTAGATCCATGTGGCTTCTCCTCAGGGATGTCTTGCAGGAAGTGAGCCTTGCCAGCTAAAGCAGGGAACTAGCTAAGGTAGCTGCGCCCTGGTTCGACCATCAGAAAGCAAGAGACCCAAGGACTAGAAAGGCGAGGCTCACTGAGCCATTTATCCCTCCACCCTTCAGTTAATCACACAAGTGTTTATCAGCCAGTTTGGCACACCAAACCTTAACTGTCTCAGACAGTTACACCAGCACACAGTACTCACACCATGCATTTCACTAGTTCAATCACCTTCTGAAGAGTTGGGAAACCATCACCACCATCAATTCCAAGACAGGTATTCTTCCTTGTCCTCATTGTTCTTAGCTCTCTATTTCCCCCTCACCCCCCATACATTGTGTCCATTTGAAACCATTCATCCAGTTGTTACCTCCCTGGGTTTACCCACCCTGGGTGCCATGCACAGAAACACACACACACAACAACAACAACTGCAGAATGGAGCCAAGGAAAGCCTCAATCGAAAACAAATTGGGAAATATGAAGAACGGGGACTACTAGACGTTGGGTCAAGTGGGAGATCAAAGGGCAAGTGCTCGCATTTGGACCTAACTGCGGTGGTCAACCTACAGTGTCCTCTGTCTGAACGCAAGGCCTTCCCATCCCCGTTCCAGAGTCAGAAGGGGTTCACAGAGGCTCAATCTGCACGGGGGCCCTGCAAACAGGTTCTGGGGAGCACCCAAGTCTTGAACTGCTGGGGGGAGGGGGCACTGAGTGTTTGTTTTCTCTGAAAAGGGGAGCAGAAGACCCAATAAGTTTAGGAACCCGTGATCTGCATTAAGGTGTGTGTCAACGTGCAGGTAAAGCAGTGAACCTGGACACAGGGGCTCCTGTTGGTGCACCTGAATAAACCTGCCCAGCAGGTCTCTGCCATCAGGGCTGGCTGCAGACAAGCTCTCTCAGCCCCACACTCATCAGCCTCAGGAGGGGCCTTCAGAGAAAGGGCCCCATCCGAATAGTGGCCCCCACGGGCTCGGCTTGGCCAGTGAACTTCAAGGCAGAGAGCTCAGCTCAGAGGCCACAGTGAATCTTTAGGGCAGTGGTTCTCAACCTTCCCAATGTCCCAAACCTTTCATACAGTTCCTCATGTTGTAGTGACCCCCAAACTATAAAATTATTTTCATTTCTACTTTATTGCTGTAATTTTGCTACTGTTGTGAATCAGGTGACCCCTGTGAAAGGGTTGTTCAACCCCCAAAAGGGTCATGACCCACAGGTTGAGAACCGCCACTTTAAGGGGACTCTGATAGGGTCATCCGGGAAGTTATTCCCGAGAGACACAGGACAATCATGGGGCATGATGTTTGAAGAGGCTGGAAAACTTGATCGGAGAGAAAAGAGCCAGACAGTTGGCCGCACCTCACGCCCTCTCCCAGCCCTGATGTCGCCCCTTCAGACTTTCTGTGCTCCCCAAACTCCACCAGCACTGAGCAGGGACCCGATGGGCCCTGGCGCGGCACAGTGGCTGCCCTCAGCCAGCTCTGTCCTTGGAAACCACCAGCTGCCCCGACGAGAACGACGGGCATCATTCCGCAAGGGGTCACAGTCTCACAGCCTCTCTCTAGGGTGCTGTGAGTCAGGACCAACTCCAAGGCAGGGGGTTTGGTCTGGGATTTGGAGGGTGCCCAAACTGCCTCTAGGCAGGGTGCGGATGAGAGAGTGCAGGCTTGTTGGGGGAAGGGCAAGGGAGACAGAAAGCCCTTGGGATGTGTGGAGGCCAAGGGGGAGGCCCTGCCCAGAAGCAGTGGCTCCACAGCTGGTGCTTCTGTGGAGAAACAGTGTCTCTGCTTGCCCACCGGTGCTTTCTCAGGAAGTCTCGTCATGCGGGGGCATAGACAGTCCATTGTGCAGCTACCAACTTCAAGGTTGCTGGTTCAAACCCACCCCCAGCAGGCTCAGGAGAAGTCCTACCAATCTGTGTCTGAAGGACACAGCCCCATCAAACACCTGTGTGGGGCACGCCTGTCTGCACTGCACACACACGGTCCTCCCTGCTGCCACACAGTCTCTGCCACAACAAAGCCAACGTCACTGCCACCGCCAACACAGACTCACAGTGACCCTGCGGGACAGGGTAGAATTGCCCCTGTGTGTTTTCGCGACTGGAACTCTTTAAGGGAGTAGAAAGCCCCGTCTTTCTCCCGGGGAGCTGCTGGTGGTTTCGAACTGCTGACCATGCAGTTCAACAGCCCAATGTGTAACCATGCCACCAAGGCGCCTAACAACAGTGATGATGCGGAGGCTGCTATAGATTCAATTATATCTCGCCCACCTTCCAAATGTGTGTTCACTTCCCAGGCCCTGTGCCTGCAGCTGGGAGTCCCTGTGTGGTGGTGCACACGGTTAAGCGCCTCACGATTAAATGATGAGGGTGGTAGTTCAGACCCACTCAGTGGGGCCTCAGAGCAAGAGGCTGACAGTCTGCTTCCACGTGAAGAATGGTCCCCGTGCTGTCTGAACTGTCCGTTTGTTTGAATCTGTAAGGGCAGCCTGGTGTGGATTTGGGGGGTTGTGTGAATAAGGCCCTGACGGTGGGTCCTGAGCAGAATTACTGCTCAACACCCCCGGCCCTTAAAACTCACTGCCGGGGATTCAACGCCAACTCACAGTGACCCTACAGGGCAGAGAAGGACGGTCCCACGAGTTTCCAAACCAGTAACTGTTTACAGGAGTAGAAAGCCCATCTCTCTCCCTCTGGACAGGCGGTGGTTTCGAACTGCTGGCCTTTTGGGTCTCAGTCCAACAAGGAACCACTAGACCACCAGGCCTCCCTGTGTCATTAAAGAGCAGAGAAGACATGGGGAGCATGCCCAGAAGGATAACCCCACCCCCACCCCACCCTGCAAGCCCAGGACCACCAAGGCCTGTAGCAGCTGCTCCAAACCAAAACCCACCTCCCGGTGCTGCTATAGGACAGGGGGTTTCCAAGGCCGGCTGCCTGCAAGGGAGCAGACAGACTTCATCGTTCTTCCCGGGAGCAGCTGGGGGATTCAAACTACTGGCCTTGTGATTCGCAGGTCGATGCTTAACCTACCATGCTGCCAGGGCTCCTTCAGGCCATCACAGAGCTGCTGGCTGACCCCCAGGGGGCTCTTGAGTGTGTTAACCCAGCTGGCTCCAGGAGGGACCGCCTGCTTGGAGTTCACACCTCACTCTTCTCCAGCACATGGGTGATTTCCTGAAACTGAATTGCCTTTGCACCAAGAACTGTGAACCCAGCCAAGGAAAAGCTACTTCCCAGACTCCACTTCCTCCCCAGGGAGAGATCAGAGAGGTGGCACAGGAAGAGAGGGAGAGGGAGGGTGAGGAGGGAGAGGGAGAGGGATGGGGAAAGTTCTTTAAAGGCATCACTCACTGCAAACAGCAGGGCTGTGGCGTGACTCCCAGACTCTCTCCTGCTGTTTGCCTAAGGCCTTGGGGTATTTACCTACCTGGCTGCTGACTGGGTCTGTTGAAACAGGAGCCTTAATTTTGATAAATTGTGTGATCTTGTATTCAAAACCCATTGTAAGCAGAAGTCCTGAATTAATGAAATCATCTCTCACCAAATAAGTGGTTCCCTCACCTCCACAAGAACAGGCCATCTGTTAAAATATAGTTGCCCTCGAAGGAGAGGGGTCGGGCAGTGACTTCCTTCACGTAAGAAAACCCATGTATGGCCGTTGGCTCTTGAACGACACGTGTGTGAAGAGTCTGGTCCACTCGTGTGCAGGCTTCCCTCTTGCTGGACAAGGACTACGGAAGACTGCTCTTGTGGGTGCGGGCCGCCCCAGCAGCCGTGTGCACCGCAGAGCAGGACTCTGCCCCGTCTCCAAACCGCTGCATCTGAAGGACGGCGCTGGCAACGAACAGTAAAGTACGATGGCGACCAGAGGAGCCAGCCCATCGGTCTTGGAAGAAGTGCTCCTTAGGCGTGAGGGTGGCGAGACTTCCCGTAGATGGTTGTCAGGAGGGACCTGTCCCTAGAAAGGACATCATGCTCAGGAAAGTGGAGGGTCGGCAAAAACGAGGAGGAAGACTTCCAGGAGATGGAGTGACACCGAGCCTGCAGCAGTGGGCTCAGCCACAGCGACGACCGTGAGGGCAGTGCAGGACCGGGCAGTGCTCTGCTCTCGTGGACATGGCATCTAACAGCAGCAACATGGTGGTGAGTGCGTTGGTCCAGGTGGACCAGAGAAATCCAGAAGACACGCGTATGTGTACAAGAAAGAGCTTTATATGCAAGAGCAGTTGAATATTGAGAAAACAGCCCAGCCTAGTCTAGATTAAGCCCTTACGTCCAATATTAGCCCATATGTCTGATACCAATCTATAAAGGCCTCTGCAGACTCATGAAACATAGGCAAAGACACTGAATGCAGGAAGATCACAGGCCAGTGGGTGGGAAGTCTTGTGGATCCTGTGGCACTGTAAGCATCTCAGCACTGGCACAGTCTCCACGTGGCTTCTCCAGCTCCAGAGTCCTGGCTCCATCAGCCCCTCTCCATGTGTCTTCTCCACAGGGATGTCTCACAGGGAGGGAGCTGAGAGAGAGATTGTGTGTCTTCCGCCTCTAAGGAGGAAAACGAGAGTTCCCAGAATTCTCAGGAGAAGGCCATGCCCACACAGAGGCCTCCTTGGCTCTGACCTGATTGACAGGCTAGACTCCAGCCCTCCACAAATTGACACCAGATGATGTCAGGACCACAGTGAGTTCAAGTGTTAGGAATGGTTACTTAAAACACCATGAGGCCCAAATCATCTCCAAGTGGGTGATGGGTTAGGTGCAGTGTCAACGTGGCCAGGCGAGCATTCTCAGTGATCTGCCAGCTCAGACGGAGGACATGTGATCGGGTGTTATATGCTCACGCCCACGACAAGATCTGCTGTGAGCAACTCATGAATGGTACCCATGTTTCCTGGGGGCGTGGCCTGTTTCCAATACATGAAAGTGCTCTGACAACACCCACGTCTGGATTCTGCATCTGGCTTGCCATCGGACCACCAGTTCTTTGAACTTGAGCCAGCGGACTGCTGTACTGCCCATCCTGGGAGTTAGTTGTCAACAGCCTGCTCCCGGGCTGTTTACCTGCTGACCTTGAATTCAGAAGCAGGAGGTGTGCCTTGAGCACTGTGATGTTTAAGAACTGTCTATGTGGGATCAGACCGAGAGCTCACCGAAAAGGTCCAGTAGGAGGCGAAGCGGCAGTGACTTTCTGCTCTCGGGAGGGGAACAGCTCAGACAAGGAAGGACCAATGGTGTACAACTCAAGAAGTGCACCCCGTGCTTTAAATGGTCCAGGTAGGAACGTGAACAGGGGCCCAGGCTGCTTGTGTGGTCTCCCAGGACAAATGCAAAGGGACTCGGGAGCGGGAAAGTGGGACAATGAGAATGCGCTCACATTCACTGGAGCATGGGAAGCATTGACCGTGAAAAGTCCACGCCCTGCCTATGTGCTGTGGATGGGCTAGCACAGCAGTTCTCAACCTGTGGGTCATGACCCCTTTGGGGGTCGAATGACCCTTTCACAGGTGTTGCCTAAGACCATCGGAAAACACATCTTTCTGATGGTTTTAGGAGCCGAGACACCGCTCCTCTATCCGTCTCCAAGCAGGTCCGCCCCCATGCACATATGCCCACCTACGAGTACCCAGTGTGAAAACTGTTACCCATGCTACACTATGCTTCAAAATGAAATTTCATTGATTTGCCACTAGAAATAAATATCTCATAATATATAAATACAGATTGTTTTGTGATGAATCCTTATGCTTTAATTATGTTCAATTTGTAACAATGAAAATGCATCCTGCATATCAGATATTGACATGATGATTCATAGCAGTAGCAAAATTACAGATATGAAGTAGCAACGAAAATAATTTGATGGTTGGGGATCACCACCACATGAGGAACTGTACTAAAGGGTAGCGGCATGAGGAAGGTTGAGAACCACTGAGTTAGCAGAAGTCATTCCGGGTCAATATTCCTCCGGCTTTTAGAAATTAGCATCCTCGTTTTTCATGACCCCCAGACACCTGGTGACCCCACAAGGCAGCGTGGAGCTGCCCCCCAGGGCTTCTGATGTTACAGATCTTTCCAGAAGAAGATGACCTGGCTTTGCTCCCACTGAGCTTCTGGTGACCCTGAGCACCGGCCTTCTGTTTAACACCTGACCACTTCCCCGCCGTGTCTACTGTGGCTCCTGAAGGCCCCATCATTTTTTGCGGAAGACACTTCCTGCACCCTGCCCTGCCAGAATCCACCAGGGCTCTCCCTCCACTCTTCCTTCCTGGTAATCATGGGCCGCTTCTAACCAGTCTTCGAAGTGGGCAGGGCCATCTGTCTTGCAAGAAACAGTGCGGCAGGAGAGCTAGGGTTGGGGCACCACACCATGCGAAATGCCGCCTTCTTCCTCCACAAAGGTTTACGTACACAGAGCCGTCGTCACTGTGCCAGGCTCCAAAGGCGGGCTCTCTCGCAAGCACAGTAGTAACGGTTTCAGGTTCTGGTGACAGACAAAACTTGCTTGATTTCAGGCACCATGACTTGACTAGCTGTGTAATTTAGCAAATTGCTTAAATCTCTCCTAAGGCTCTGTTTGCTTCCCGCTCTGAGATTAACAGAAGATTCTAAGACCATTCATTACAGCAAGCACCACCCGTTCTCCGAACACTTTCTACAGCTGAAGCGGTAAATAAGCTGGGCTATGTTCACAACTGCTCTCTCTTCCCCTGCAGCCCGAGCCCCGGTGGTGTAGCGGTTACGTGTTGGGCTGCGAGCTGCATGGCTGGCAGTTCAAAATCACCAGCAGCTCTGTGGGCTTTCTACTCCCATAAGCAGTTACATTCTCAGAAACCCACGGTGAGGGGGGGGGGTGTCACTATGAGTCTGCACTGAGTGGATGACAGGGAGCTCGGCTTTTTGGGTCCCCCTGCCCAGAGAGGGAAGGAGAGACAAGGATCGGAAGAGGAACTGGAACTGGTGACTGAAAGAAACTCCATGTGTAAATCCTGACCAAAAGGGAGGAAATGCCAACCTGGATTTCAGATTCTCTTAGACTCCAGACGTTGGGGAGCCTTGAAGCTTGGATGAATCCCGCAAACTACTGCCCCGAGATCAACTTGAGACCTCAAACCAGAAATATCCCCCGGGGCCATCTTAAAACCTAGGAAGGGTTTAGCTGAACCAATAAACCATGTCTGCCTTGAGCTGAGCATTATGCTCTCTCACAAAGCAAGCGTAATGGGATTAAGTGTCAACAGCGGGTGGAGAGGTGAGACGGGACCGCTAGGGGGCAGTGTCCACGGGGAGCCACAGCTCCTAGACGGGTGCACATGGCTGCCTTCACTCTCAGATGGTGCCTGGGGCAACTGGTGTGTGTTTTGCTGTGTAGAGACTCAAAACAGCTCTATGTGTGAGGGGGACCCCGCCCCCCAAAAAACATGTTTATTTCCCAAAGCTGTATATTTAAGTTTTTTGTTTTTTTTTTTTAACAAGGCAACCTTAGCACTTTCAAAGTACTCTCATTTCCACTTAATACATTTGTCAAATCTGCGATTCCATTTTTGGAAACTTTTTAAACTGATCGGTTTGGACGTCTGGTGGTACCTCCCTCATTTTTCCCTTCAGCTCTTCTAAGTCATTGAGTTTCTGTCCTTTCACCCCTCTTCATTCGTGGAAACACAAAGAAGTCACACGGAGCGAGGTCCCTAGATAAGGTGCGTGGGGCAAGAGAGGCATGCTGCCTTTTGCCAGACACTGGAGCACTGAGACGGCTGCGTGAGCAGGTGCATTGTCGTGGTGGCAAAACCAGTCCCCCGTCTGCCACAAATCAGGCCTTTTTTATCGCACACTGTTATACTATTTTTTCAGAACCTGTAAATAGAAAGCTTAATTAACAATCTGACCTGGGGGAACAAAATCCAAATGCGCTCGAGTTGGCATTTTGGGGAAGTTGATGGATGTCCAGAAAAAGGTTTGTCGTCAATCAACATTTCACCTTTTTTGAAACAAGAAAGTCACTGGGACACTTGAGTTTCCTATAGTGCTGTCCTTGTAAGCAGTGTTCAACATCACAGCAGTTTCTGTGACATTTTTCCCGATAGGAAGCAAAATTTCACAGCTCCACGCTGGTTTTTTTTTTAAATCAGCCATCACAAATAAGTGAGTTTCCAGTGAAACTGCTTTCACAGAAGAATTCACTGTGACCGAGAGAACCTTCCCAAACGACGCCACTGGGCACACCAACTCAGAGCGAGTTACGTGATGCTTGCCTAATGGGGAAAATGTTATACTATGAAAACTCTACTCCACCCAGTGCAATTCTGTTGTGTCTTTTTTTGGGGGGGTTGGTACCCCCTCATGTATCTATGTGTTGTTCAGTGAGGTGCCGCAGAGTCGGTTCTAATGCGCAGTGAAGTGACCCTCTGTGAACAAAACAAAACACTGCCCGGCCCGGCACCGGCCTTACAATGGTTCTTATGTTCGAGTCCATGGCTGCAGCCGCTGCGTCCGTCCGTCCGTCGCGTTGGGGTCCTTCCTCTTTTTCAGTCCTCCTCCGCTTGAGCAGGCAGGCTGTCCTTGCCCAGGGACTGGTCTCTCCTGACAATGTGTCCGAAGCACAGGAGACAACGTCTCGCATCTCCGAGTCCAAGGAGCACCGTGGTTGCACTTCTTCCAAGACAAGCTGGTCTGTTCTGTGGGCAGTTCCTGGTACTTCCAGTGTTCTCTGCCAGCACCACCACCAAACGCCTCCATTCCTCAGGCTTCCTTTGTCCATGCTCCACTTGCCCGGGCACATGAGGCGACCGAACATGCCAGGGCGTGGGTCAGACATGCCTTAGCCCTCAAAGTCACATCTCAGCTTCTCAGCACTTTAAGGGGGCAGGTTCACTCAGGGCCATGCGTCCTTTCGTCACTTGGCCGCTGCGTCCATGAGCCTTGATCGTGGACCCAAGCAAGACCCTTGAAGACGTCAGCCTTTTCTCCATTGGTCATGGCGTTCCCAGGTTGGGCGGGTTCTGATCTTTATGCTGAGCTGTGATCCACACTGAAGGCTGCAGTCCTTGATCTTCATCAGCAAGTGCTTCAGGTCCTCCTCGCTCTCAGCAAGCAAGGCTGTGTCGTCTACGCACTGCTGGCTGTTAGTAACAACAACAGTGGCACTAGGGATTCTTAGGCTGTGATTTTTATGAGAGGACGGTGGTTCAATGAACTTGACTGCAGACCGACATAAGGGCAGTCAGAACCCCCCCACCCCCGACCCCCCTCAGCTGCTCGCAGACTAGGGCGTCTAGTTCTGTAGGTATTCCTGCAGCCTTGGGGGCCTGTGGGGCTGTTCTCCTCTGCCTTATAGGCTTGCTAGGAGTTGAATCGACCCCAGAGCAGTGGGTTGGGTTGTGGCGCCTCTCTACAGGAGCCGGTCACTAGGTCTTTCTCTCTCTCTCCGAGGAGCGGCTGGTGACTTGGGACCCCCGACCTTTCCCGTGGCAATCCAGGGGTTAACCTTTGTGTCACCAAAATCCCCAAACTCACCTCCATCAAGTCAAGTCTGACTCACAGCAACCCTTAAGGACAGGGTAGAGCCGTCCCTGTGGGTGTCTGAGACTGCGGGCTTTACAGGAGCAGACAGCCTCGTCTTTCTCCCGAGGAGCGGCTGGTGGGTTCAAACTACTGACCTTGTGATAAGCAGCCCAATGCAAAACCCATTCTGTCCCAGGGCTCCTTATTCACACACAGGTGGAGGGGTTAGAATTCCAACAGACATTTGGAGAGGCACATAATTAAATTTGTAGCACCTTCCTTTTAAAACGAAACAAAACACCGCACTCTTAACATCATGTTCTTCAGCATATCAGATAGCGCGCTCTCGCTCTTGCTCTCTCGCTCTCTGTGTGTGTACACTCACAGATAGTCATCCCAGCGCAAATTTCATTTGCACTTGAGTATTGAATGAGGAGCAGGTTGCTCGCTGCCCATGACCAAATATAATAAAAGTAAGACAACAGATTTGGATGGCTGGGAAGCTAACTGAGTGAGTTTAGAACCCGGTTCCCTATGGGCATAAACTGAATGCAGCCGTCCTCTCCGGAGGGAGTCACGGCAGCAGCTGGGCACCATCTTCCTGGAACTGTAGAAACTCGACCTCCTAACTGAGGACCGCACTCACCCCCTTCCTGGAAGGAGAAGGGCAGCCAATGTAGTTCTTCATGACGCCTGCCTTTCTACCCCAAGTACACACGAGTGATGGCGAATGGCAGGGAGCAAGAGGGCCCCATTGATTGTGGAGTTGCGAGTTTGGGGAGTTGATCAATGATGTGCTCTTTGGTTCATGAACTGCATGCTAGCCCATTGCCATGCAGTTCATAGTGTGTTTAAAGCAATCGCAATAAACATTTCCAATAAATTATGTTTATTGCAGGGAAATAAGGAGAGGAGAGGGGTGAATTCCAAATGAGCGGAGGGAATTCCGTGCTCTGGTTTCAAGAGGAGAAGGGCATTTGTTGGGGGGATTTGATTATCTACTGATAGGTCATTTCTGAAAGTAATCTAGAGCGCTCATCTTCAATCACAGCTGATATTTTAATGTACAGCCCTCTCCTTACACCCGATTCCCTGCCCCTCCCTCGGCCTCCGGCTGCATGCGTGTATGCAGGGTCTCCTCCTTGTCCACCTCCCTCCTCGCCCAACAGGGCCCCTGCCCCTTTTCAATCGTGGACATCCCCCTCCCGTCTCCCGTGCACAGGCTTGGTTTCCTCCTTGTTCTAGAAATCTAGCTCTGGAAGCAGCACACTGGCTGACGAGAACCCCGTGGGACCAAGTTGTCCAGTAGATTCCCACTCACAGTGGCCCCACGTGGCAAAGGGAGGCTGTGGTCCACGGCACTCAGCACTGTTTATCTGGGAGTTGACTGCTAGGTTCTTTCTTCCATGGCACCTCTGGGCAGGCTCAAGCCTTTATTGCCACACCCAAGAGTGCCTTCATAACCTGGCTTGGCACTCACTCACCTTCCCACCTTCTCACCACTCACAGGGTAGAGCTGAAACTAACTCTTTCTGAGAGTAGAAAGCCGAGAGGGTTGGTGGTTTCGAACCGTTGACCTTGTGGTTAACAGCCCCATGTGTAATCCACTGTCCCACTGGGGCTCCTTGGCACTTCCTTGGCAACCTTTCCCTGAATCCTGCTGGTCTGGAACCCAGGTTGCTTCTCCTCCCCATCAATAGGGGCAGCAGTGGACACTGCTTCCTCCCTCTCGGTTGTTCTCAGCCATCCAGGAAGATGCTGTTTGTGTCTCAGCCCCGCTGTGAGTCGTGGCAGGCAGACGTGGCCAGCGGCCACCTCCCAGCTCCTGGGCCCCTGAGAGGGGGGCTGTCCTCTTTGCCACCCCACGTTCTCTTGCTTCCCAGCGCTCTGGCGACTGCACTCGCCCTCGGCATCTTTCACACACTCGTTCTTCTGCCTGCCCACTCCAGGCCTCCGTTTTACAGGACTTGTTCCAGACACATGCTTCCCTGGTGGCTTTTGTCACCCCACAGGCCTGTTCGGGGACTCTGTCCTCGACGCTTAGATTTACAAACAGCCCCTCTAGCATCTACACTTGAGGGTTTATTCTACCATTGTGTTCGTCTGGGTTGACTAGAGAAACAGATTCAGAGACGTGTGTGTAAGAAGGAGTTTTATTTTGAGAAACATCCAGGCCCAGTCCAGATCAAGCCCATAAGTCCGATATTAGCCCATATGTCTGATACCAATCTATAAATTCCTCTTCAGACTTAGGCAAAACATGCAATGACTCCAAATGCGGGAAGATCCCAGGCCAGTGGGTGGATTTTCTTGTGGATCCAGTGGCGGTAGAGGCATCTCAGCACTGGCGTGGTTCTCCACGTGGCTCCACCAGCCCCGGGGCTCCAGCCTAGCTCCATGTGTCTTATAGCAAGGATGTACCCCAGGGAGTGAGCGTGTCTGGCCTCCAGTGAGTTCTTCATGTCTGTGGCGTCTCCAAATGAGGTCTTCAAGCTGCGACCTGATTGACAGGCCAGACTCCACCCCTTAACAAGTAGATAGAAGATTATGTAACTGCCACCTATCATCATGGGTAGGTACCAAGGACTAGGTCATTTTATAAAAATTAATGTTATGTAAAAATTGAGGATGACCACATCAGACCACAAAATCGAGGGGGATGACATCATCGCATCAATGCCAAGTTACTACCTTAACTCCCAATCACATCATCACACGTAGCTGCCAAATTACATCATGACAGAACTGGACGTCTTACTCAATCGCTACAATACCATCGTAATACATACAATGACATCATTACCTAATGCCAGATGGAATCATTATGTCCAGGCCAGATGGCACTCTTATGTGACTGCCAAACTACCGAGAGTCCTGGTCCAGGCGAGCTGACACGTGACCTTAAACATCACCTCCCGAGTCACTTTCCATTGTCATCAGTACACAAAATAGACGGAGCCTGGAGGTTTGGCTGCTGCTGTAATTGTGAGACGTCTGATAACGAGATGGTCGGGAAATGAGGAGAGGCTGTATTGCTTCTCCAGACTGCACTTTTGCTCTGCTGGAGGCAACACTGCCAGCTCGGTCACCTGAGACTAGAACCCGTGTGGTCATCTCATATTCCTCGCCGCCGAGTCCCCACGTCTTACTGGCCCCATGCACACACAGACCAGAGCACGCCTGTCCTGCACGGTCATCATGACCCTTGGCGTTGCCTGAGCGTGAGGTTTGAGCACCTTCTAACAGTCTGCAGGGTGCTCGTCGGTGGGTGTTCAGAAGAGCACTGGGGGTGTCAGTCTGGCAGCTCTGCTGAATCCTGTGTGCCATGCGTTACCCTGATGGTGTCCCAAACAGCGGTGGCTTCACAGAAGCACGCAAGCTACCACTGCACAATAAAGTGTCAGATGGTGGCGGAATTTACCACTCACCGGGGCTTAAAGCGTGCTGTGTTCCAGTAACTCTTGGTAATTTCAAGGCCAGTGGCTCGAAGCCACCAGCTACTCCTTGGGAGAAAGAGGAGTCTCTCCCTTAAAGAATGACCATCTCAGAACCCGCAGCAGCAGTTCCACTCCCTCCTCCCAACCCAAGCGCACCTCCTTCGAGTCCCTGAGGGCTTCTGAGCCTGGGACTGTTCACCAAAGTCCTGAGCCTTCGCGTCCGCCCTCAGAGCTGCCCGCCCAGGCGCATTGCAGCCCAGCACGAAGCCATTACACCAGCAGGGCTTCTGCCCATTCCTGTGGGCCACCATTAGTGGGCATGGACTCCAGGGCAACGAGGAGAGTGGAGGGCAGTGTTGCGAACCAGGAGCGCAGGGCTAACTAGTGGCAGAATCAGGATAAGAGCCAAGCGTGCCCTGCAGGCCAGCCTTCCCCTTCTCCTGTCCTTCTGACGGAGCCGTCTGTCCCCGTGTCTTTGTTGTTGAGGAGAATACAGACATAGCCCAACCATTAGTGCACGTCCTTCAGACCCGTGGCACGGAGGGCCTACTTCAGATTGCATGGCCACTCCCCCTGCTTTTCTGAGTTGTTCCTCCGTCACTGCCCTAAGCCCACCCTCCCTAGATCTCCCTGGCTAACCTGTGAGCTGCTGATTTCACTTTGATCCCACGGTTTCTAAATCTATTGTAATGCTCTGGGCAGCCCCCGTTCCTAGTTAAACTAAATTGTTCTTTTGTTTTAAGAAGACGCCAAGGGATATTGTAGATTTAAAGATTATGATCATCTCCAGGTAAGAGTTTGAAAACACACACACCACGCGTGCACATACACACACACACACACACACACACACACACCATCCCCACCATCCCCCCCTCCAGGCTCCAGAAAGTCTAGGACTCATGCCTGTGATCCCTCACTTTGATCAGGATTCTTCATTGAAAATCTTTGACCCAATTGTTCAGCATGGTAGTTGGGCAGCCTCCATTTCTCCTGGTCAAGGAGGGAGTTAGGCCTTTCTTCCTGCTCTTCCTCTAGAACCTCTGATGAAGCCTGTATGCCGTGGGTGACCACTGTCGGTGGACACCATCAGCCACGCCCGCCTCCCCCTCCTCCTATTCCTGACTCTCCTTCTTCCTCTGCTGTTGCAGATGAACGGCTGTCGAGATGGATTTTCCAGGCTCTTCACTGACTCCCTCCTTCCACTCACTTCCCCACCTCTGTGCTGGGCTCCGCTCACCTAGCCTGTCACCTTCAGATGCTCCTGCTGCCCTTCCTCCTCAAGAATTTATTTGGGAAGTCACATCCTCCCTTGCACATTTAAGAGAGGATATTTGAATTCTTCCTACGTGTAAATAGCTGCAAGAAATACTTATTATAAATATTGACATTTTAAAATGAAATTGTTGCATTGTTCTCCTGAATGGAACCCCTGGAATCGAAATACCATCATTATTTGATATCACCGTCTAATTTAAAAGTGGATGGAAAACATCTTCTTTTAACAATCGGGGGTGGTGCTGGCACGTTATTACGTTCAGCCCTGCCCCCTACAGTTGTATCCTAATATAATTTCCTCTTGTGCTTGAAAAAGGAGCACCAGTGGCTTAACAGTGGGTAGTTCATTGAACTACTCACCACAAGGTCAGCAGTTCGAACCTACCGATCGCTCCAGGGGAGAAACGACAGGCTGTCTGCCCCTGAAAAGACTCGGGGTCTTAGAAACCCAGAGGGGCAGCCTTCTCAGGCCACTCTGAATTGGAATGGACTCAATGCCGTGGTTTAGGTTGATGCCTGGAGGTTTCATGCACCACCTGTGCATCCTTCTCCGCCACATGTGTACCAGCAGATTCCCCATGCATGTTTACCCACACGCACACATATTTCCAGTGGCCATAAAACCCGTGTTAAAAATAGCACCCTCTGCTGAGTTATTCTCAAGGTAACTTTCTGAAGACAGACAGTTGAGGAGAATATACCATAAACAGGAGCCCACTGCCTGACACACTGCATCATCATTATTACACCCGAGGCCGTGGGTATTGGAACTTCTGTCTCTTAACGAGAGGGGCTCAGAGGCAGGTATCTATTTCCTGACTCCATGAGAGGAATTTATATCCCGACCCTCGCTCTTTTATTTTTCTTTTGACACCGTAAGGATTATATTCAAAGCAATGGGCCCTGAAGCCCGGGGTAGGTGGGTGCTGTACAGTGGAAGTGCAAAGGTGAAAGGGCAGACATAGACTCGCTGTGCAGGACAGCTGTCAGTGCAGAGGGAGGAAGGATGCTCAGGAGAGCGAGCAGGGGTGAGAGAGAGGATGGGGCACTTGAACAGAAGGGAGGGGGCGGAGGGAGGCTGGGGCTTGCTGTGGAAGACAGCTGGCCGAGGAGAAGCGTGAAGGAGGACAGGAGACTGCAGTAGAAGAGAGGCTGATGTTAGGAAAGAGCACCCGTTGGAAGGCGAACATCTGGAAATCAATCGATCCACAAGCCCCCAAGGCTCATGTTCTCCAAGGTGGAATCAGGACCCCCCCTTGGAAGACCAGCCCTCAAGATGATGACAGTGCCGAGGCCTGCCTTGTCCAACTCAAGTCCTGAACACCCACATCCCCACCCCTTCCTTCCACCCTAACTGCCCCGACTTCCCACCCCACCCTTGGGCCATTTTCTGTGACTACAGAACCCTTTTCTAGAACTGGCTACTCCTGGTCTTCAGAACCGTTGATTTCCACAGGGGCATAAAAGCTCCGATCCTGGACCTAACACTGGTGATTGGGCTCATCTGCCTGGCCTGGTTCAAAGCCAACGCACTGCCCAGAGCGAGCCTGCGGGAAAGAACAGTACTTACTCAGGAGGCCCCCGAGGCTGGAGATCCTGACAGGCCCTGCAGCTGCCTCCTGCGCGCCTCTGGTCCACCATCAACCTTTCCTCTGCTTAGCAGCCAAGAGCCTTAGTCGCTGAGCCACCAGGGCACCTTAGTCTATGGTCAGGCCTCCGGTGTTCCATATTTCTAGTTGTCCAGGCTCCCCGGGTTTGTGCACTCGTGACCTGCAGGGCCCCGAGCGATTTGCACTCTTTGAACCAATCCCCTGACCTGTAATGGTTTGTTTGTCCTTCCGTCAACCTGCACATCTGCAAAAGGGGCTCACGGGTCACCCCTCCCTGGACTCAGCCACCTGCTGTGCTCATTCCCATCCCGCCCTGGGGTCAGAGGTCAAGGCTCCCTTGGACCTCTCAGCCTTGGGACAAAGTGAAAGCCCAGGACAGCGACTCAAATGGGACCTTTGGAGTCTCGGCTGCCAGAAATGAGCCTTCTTGTCGTGTTTGTTGGAGTCCCTGATGGATTAGCCGTGCCGCAAGAGAGCCCATTTCCCAGGGGACTTGTTGAAAGCATTTGGTGCTCCACGCATTCGCCGATGGAGAGAGTGATTGTTTACTCCAGACAACACCGCGAGGAAACATGATGAATGCGGGCGATCTTGGGAACCTTATCCTGATAGGGCGGATTTCCATTCTGAGCAGGACACAGCCTGCCCCTTGATGGGTGTCTCTGGCGGCCCGTGCTTTCCGATGCTCGACCGCAATGCTGCTGATCCAGCCATCATGTGGAGCGCAGCGCCCAGGCGTCGGGCAGGGCACCCTGTGTTCCGCTTCCTATGACCACACCTGGCTGTGTGTCTTTCGAAAGTCACCGATGCATATTTTGTGGAAAACCCTTGCGAAGCTTGTGGGTGGGGAGCAGGGGAGGGCTGTGTGGCCGAAAAAGCTGACCAGCCTTGAGTTACAGGGGCAGGTGCCCAGAACCCATTGTCAAACATGTAGTTTCCTTAGAAAGAACACCGGTCTTGAGAGAAGGACAGCCAGCATGATCCTTGGAAGCGAGGATGGTGAGCCTTCGTCCCACCTGCCTTGGGCCTGATATCAGGAGAGGCCCGTGCCTGGCGGAGGACATCGTGCTTGGAAAAGTGGAGGGGCAGCGAGAAAGAGAAAGACCTTCAGCAGGGTCTGCCCTGACCTCTGGGGTCACTACGGGTCAGAATTGACTCCATGGCAGTGAATTTGGTTTTTGATTTTTTTTTTAAAGAAGTATCTGAGGGTTTTTTTTTTTACTACCCTAAAAGAACAAAAAAAAAAAAGGAAAAAATCCCTCATGCATGTAGTATTAACAACTCAAATTTATACAATAGATTTTGGGATTTTCACTTGTCAGAGTGAAAATGATCATTTTATTAGAATGCGTCTGGCACTTGTTAAAAGCAGACAGAGATACGATCGCCCCGAATAATAAGCTCCTGGAAGACAGTGCCTCCTTCGAAGATATGATAGATTCTTTTAAAATATATATATAAATTGAATTCTGTGATGAGCTTAACATTTAATGGCGTAATTATCCTATTTTCATATTTCTTAAGAAACTGATATTTAATTTCTGTATTGTGTTAGTACTATTACATGTGGTCAGGGTATGTAAAATCTCAGTTGAAACGAATTTATATTTTGCTCTTCCTTAAAGATAGGAGCACAATATGCATCTGCTGTGTTTGGCAGTTGGCTTCTTTGTTTATCACGAACCGTTTCCTTGAACAGAGCTATATTTTGAAAATCTGAAGCCCTGGGGATTGATAGTTTAGATCAGTCATATCTTTGATTCGAAAATGTGCCAATCGTGCAGGTGTTCATACAGGCCTTTGCGCAGGTGTTGTGAGCATCCATCCTTTTCAAGAAAGCCCCACTCATTAACTACCCACCATCCAGTGCCCCACCCCCACCCCTAGCAGCCCCGTAAAACAGAGTAGAGCTGCCCCCATGGGGTTTCCAAGTCTGTACATCTTTACAGAAACAGACGGCCTCATCTTTATCACATTGAGTGGCTGGTGGGTTGGAACCACTGACCTTGTGGCTAGCACTTGAGTGCTTAAGTACTGTGCCACCATGGCTCCTTTATTGGGCAGTGAAGGCAATATAATTTTTGAAGAAACTTCCAATTTTATTCAGTCTAACAAAGCCCTTTCTCTCCAAATAGCTATGCTGGACAGAGAATAAATGGCCTTTGGGAAAGGACTGGACATTGATATTAAATGGTTCAGTAGCTTCAGACATAACTCCGTGGAAGGAGAATGAGGCTTAAGAGTGGCCAGCATCCCAACGGTGCCTTGTTCTGAATCAAGCCATTGGGTCCATGCCAACTCATGGTGGCCTTAGATAGGGTTTCTGAGCTGGTAAATCTTAATGAGAGCGGATAGCCCAACTTTCTCCCAAGAAGCGGCAGGTGGTCTTGAACCTCAGAATTTGTGGTTAGCAGCCCTGCAGTTACCCGACAGCTCCACCAGGGCTCCCTGTCCCTGAATATTGTCAATAGTGACTCCTAGCAATGTGACAGGGTAGAAGTTCTCTGGTCAGTTTCTAACATTCCTCTTTCTCCTGAGGTGCGGCTGGTGGGTTCGAACTGCCGAACATGTGGATCGCAGCCCAGCATGTACCGCCGGTGACACCGGTGCTCCTCGGGCCTGAATTGGGGATGACTAAAGACCCGGCTAGCAGCCCTGGGGGCCCAATGGTGAAGTGCTCACCTGCTAACCCAAAGGAAGGGGCATTGGACCACCACATGGCAGTCGTTTCCATGGAGACTACAGCCTGGGCAGCCATCCTCTCTCCTCAAGGGCCACAATGAGTCAGAATCAGCTTGGTGGTGACAGGAAGTAGCCTGTCCTACATCCGGACACGCCGAGTCTATGCATAAAGCTATGGAAGGCCTGAGTTAAGTTCCTTTTTCCATCAGCTCCTTCAGTCCCGAGGAGCCCTGGGGTCCTTGTGGTTACTTGTTGGGCGGTTAACCACAAGGTCAGCAGTTCGAACCTACCAGCTACTCTGTAGGAGAGACGAGGCTGTCTGCTCCCATGAAGATTTACAGCATCCGACCCCACAGAGGAAGTTCTCTGCCCCACGGGGTGCCTTTGAGTCAGAATAGACACGGTGGCAGTGAGTTTACTTCCGTCACAATTGACGATAAGGCTTCAAAAGAGGCCCTGGACAAATCCCACTGTCTTCTGATTCCATTTTCCCCCAATGAACTTTTTGAAGTCCCCTGTTGTATCTTTTGGGAGAAGGAGAAGGCTTTTGATTCCGGTAAAGAGTGAGAGTCTTTATAAACTCACGGGGCCTAGTCTACCCCGTCCTACAGGCCCTCTGTGAGTCTGGATGGGCTCGCTCCACGGTGGTGAGTTTGCTTGGGTCGCGTCATGCACCGAATTGGGATTCACCCAGTAGTGTCACCCTTGAGGGCTTCATCCCCCTGAGCACCGCTTCCTCTGCACGCCATGACTGCGGGGGAGGGATGGAGGGATGCTAACAGCCTAATGGGGTGAGCTTGTGTAAAATGGGACGAGGCAGGTCTCATTCCCGTACCAGGGAGCCGTGGGGTGCCTTCCCCAGAAGGGAGATGTCTGTCGCTGGGTGCACGTTGAAAAGCCATGTTTGCGATGCACACCCTTTTATAGGATACTTTCAGAAGCCTGGAGTAATTCTCAGGGATTGATTTGTAAAACATTCCGAATCAATTAAGGCTTTAATCAGCATCGGAGCAAACTTCCCATGGCTGGTGGACTAAATTTGCCATCTCCCATCAAAGTGAACCTAAGCTGAAAGAAGAAAACAATTAAGAGGATGCAATTAGCTGTCCTGATTACTGAGTTAGAAGTTTGTGTTTATCTGTCCCCATGCGGAGGTGGGGCTCTTCTGTGGAAAACAATCCCAGCAGCTGCTGGGACAGCCTTGTGCCCTGGACTTCCGGCCTCCTGCAGGTCTGCAGCCTGCAGCCCACTCGACATCAGGGAAATCCTTGACTCCACTCACCTTTCAGAAACTGAGTTTTTCAAGAGCTCCTTGTTGCTGGCAGGGCGGGGTGTCCCGTGCACAGACTTCTCGTTGGAATGGCAACCTCCCCGGATCCGTGTACGAGTGTGAGGTTGCGGGAATCGGATTCCTTTCTTTAGACCGGCTCTCAGCCGTGAATCACTTGAGGGCCTTTTGGAAACCTGGATTCTATTGGAACATATGGGGGAGGCATCCAGGCACCAGGAGTCTTTGATGCCCGCCTCCCCCCCTCCACACACACACTGTGGGTTCCAGTCCAGACCACCTTTGGACATGGGTTCTGGTGAAGAAAGGGCAGTGTGCCATGGTCCGCCGGAAAAATGAACAGATTTGACCTGGTGGAGGAACAGCCTGCTGTCCCTTGGACACGAGGATGGGGAGACTTGGTCTTCTGTGCCTTGGGTGTGTTAGAGGAGAGACCGGTCTTTGGAGAAGGACAGCATAGTGGTTAAGTGGTAGGTCCGGGAAACAGAGGAGATGGATGGACACAGCGGCTGCACCAGTGGGCTAGCCTGGCAGGGTCTGTGAGGGGGGCAGGGCTGGGTAGGGTCTCATCCTGTTGTGCATTTGCATCACTTTCAGAGCCCCAACACAATGGCAGCTTACAGCAACCAGACGAATCAAACCCAAACTCTGTGTTTACGGTTCCTATCTGTACCAGTGTACATCCTCTGGTCCAGGCAGATTTGTAAGGTAGAATTAGGATCATGATAGTGGGGGGGGGGAAGCATTCAAGAACTGGAGGAAAATTGTATGTTTCATCATTGCTCCACTGCACCCTGACTGGCTCATCTCCTCCCCGCGGCCCTTCTGCAAGGGGATGTCCAATTGCCTACAGATGGGCCCTGGATCCCCACTCTGCCCACCCCCCCATTCACAATGCTATGATTTATTTTGGTCTTTGATGCCTGATACCTGATACCTGGAGGGTGGAGGGAAGGTGAGGGAGAAAGGGGGAACAGATTACAAGGATCTACGTATAACCTCCTCCCTGGAGGATGGACAGCGGAGAAGTGGGTGAAGGGCGACGTCGGATGGTGTAAGACATGACAAAATAATAATAGCTTATAAATTATCAAGGGTTCATTGAGGGGGGAGCAGGGAGGAAGGGGGAAAATGAGGAGCTGGTACCAAAGGCTCAAGTAGAAAGCAAATGTTTTGAGAATGATGAGGGAAACAAATGTACAAAAGTGCTTGACACAATGGATGGATGGATTGTGATAAGAGTTGTATGAACTCCTAATAAAATGATTTTTTTAAAAACCCACTGTGTTTTCAAGTCGATTTGACTCCTGGGAAGCCCTTGTGTCACAGGGCAGAGCTGCTCCCTGGGGTGTGTGTGTGGTGTGTGGGGGTGGGGGAAAGTTGGCCACAGTGAGTGACGCTGAGCTCTCCTTCCTGCTCCAAAGGTTTTAGATCCACCACCACCACCACCACTAATACCCCGGCGCTCCGAGGCGCGTCCTCCTGGGTCCTTGTGGCAGCTTCAGTGGCTGAGTCCTCATCAAACGTGGCGTCTTGCACTCACTGCAGGGAAATTCTCATGCACTTGTGTGCTCTTCCCAATCCACGCCTCTTGATTAGATCTCTTCTCATTCTGGCTGTCTTTCTGTACTTTTTATCCTGGTAACAACATGCCGTTTATGAGGGTGATGGGTCTCCACCACATGGCTCATGATCTTCGGGCAAAGCTAAAATACTTTATCTGGAATTCTTGACCTGGCGCATTTGAAATGAATCCAATCTATGCAAATGAGACACGCCACACGTTTTTTTGGTCACAAGCTGTCATTTGCCGGGGGCTGGGGTGAGGGTGGTCTCTGAATGACTGAGTGAAAAATTCCAGCCCCTGGGTCAGGTAATTCTTCTCTAGAGGCTAAAGGCATTCATTCAGTGTGTGGTCTTGAGCCGAATTCTCTTAAATCTTAGTCCAGTGTATTTTCACTGAATCATAACATCAAGGGCCTGAATATTCCGTTGCCCCCGTCCGGAATGAGCTGAACCAGCGGGGGCTTGGGGTTTTCTTTACCGGGAGCTGTCATTACCATGGAAGCCTGCAGCCTTCGATCTTGACCTTCATCAACAATTGCTTCAGGTCCTCCTATGAGCCCTCCTGCGATCCCGATGCCAACTTCTTCTTTGGGTAGTCTGTCAGGATTGCCAGCCTCGTGGATTCTATGGGGCAGGGCCACAGTGCTTGGTGAGCTGGAGAGCACTTGACAAGAGTGCGCCTGAGGGAAGGTCCGTGCTGTGGGGCAGTGGGCGTGGTGTTTTCACTCGAATCTTCTCCCTTTCCCAAACCCAAGAGATGTCATCTCACCACCATGGAGCTGATGCTGACTCGTCATCACCCCCTGGTAGGTTTCTGAGGCTGTAACTGTTTATGGGAGTGGAAATCTCTGTCTCGTCCATGAGGCTGCCGGCGGTTTTGAACTGCCCACCATGTGGCTGGCAGCCTGAGAGTAACCACAACACCACCAGGGCTCCTTAGCGGTGACATAGAAGTGATGAAAACCAAGCCGCAAACAAAGGCAGAAAGGCATATTTGATGTTTCCGCGTCAGCTGCCAATGAAATAAGACTTGACCTTGAGTCCCGATTCTTCATCTGGGCAGAGGACATCAAGCTGGCTGAAGAAAAGGGGTCTGAAATGCAGGAGAGGGGGGCAAGTAATGGACTTTTAATCGACAGCATATTTTCTCCAGCACTTTAAGTAATAAGAATTTGATTGGTTTGACATGGAGAGATATGATTTTTTTAATTAATATTGAAAAAAGGTTTAAACCTAAAATGTGTACATTCCATCTCTGGGTTGTTTTCCAGTTTGGTGATTGTTGTTTTTCTTTTCAGACCGTGCTGGTGGCATTGTGGGTTATGCTTTAGCTGCTAACCAGAAAGGTCAGCAGTTCGAAACCACCAGCTATTCCTAGGGAGAACGATGAGGCTTTCTGCTCTCTCAGAGGTGTAGTCTCAGCAGCTCACAAGGACAGTTGCACGCTGTCCTGTAGGGGCAGCTGTGACTCAGCAGCCACTCTCAACGGCAGTGGTTTGGTTTGGTTTCCTGCTTCAAGAGTGAGAGTGTGCTACAGGTACCACGCATTGTCTACGTGTGCGTTTTCAGTGACTTCGCATGCGAGCCCTTTCATGGAAGAGATAAATCTCTTCCGGCAGATCCCTGCCGATCCTCATCTCCCGGTGGAGACAAGCAGAATCTACAGATGGCTTCAGACCTCCCACCAAAGCCCGATCTCATCTCTGCCGAGTGGCGTCACCATGGGTGTTGATTGGAATGCCAATCCCGGCATGTGCCACAGCCACCATGCCCGAGGGCAGCTGCCCAAGCAAAGTGCAGGCAACGCTCAGAGAAAGGCCCAAATGGGGAGCCGCGGACCAGCCTGAGCATGTATGGGAAGGACCGCGGACCAGGCTGAAGCCACTGGGAAGGCTGTCCTTGATTGTTTATTAATGAACAGGCCACTGAAGCTACCACGGGCCATCTGTCCTGATCATTGCGGTCCGTTCCCTTGGCTGATGTCCGCAGAGCAGGGAGGAGATGGTGCTTCCGGCTCACCATCTACGTGACCCTCGAAATCAGGAGATGAGAACCGCCGGGACCAAAGCACTAGACTTCGGCAGAAAGGAGCTCCCGGGAAAGAAGCTCATCTTATCAGAGCAGGCTTTGTCGGCTGCCTGACGGCCCCTTGTTCCATCTTCTATTTTTCTCCTGTATAAAGAAACAGGATTTGCATCCATGTGACATGACGGCCGTGGGAGTCTTTATCAGCAGACCAGGGCACGCACTCCCTGAGGCCCCGGTTCAGCCAGACTTTCCCCGGCACACGCTCTTCCCTGGAGTCCGTGGAACGTCTTCCGCTCTCTGGGTTTCCATCCTCACTTCTGTCTTCGGCGCGAGGTTCATCTCAGGCTGCACTGGACTGGACGCCTCCCGAGGGGATGCACATGACACCCGTCCTCTCCATCCTGGAAAGGGAGTTGCCAGCATCCCTCTGAATTGAGCACAGAGGTGTGTGCTCAGGAGCCACTGCCCACACAGAGACGGTACCGGGGGCACACGCCCGTGTGAGGCCCAGAGCAAGAACATCTCATGGCGCTGCCTCATGGCCTGAGATGGCGAAATGTGTCCAGAGAACCGCTGCTCTGTGCAAGAGTCTGCACGTCTCCATGGCACGGTGTCAGGAGACAGTGCCAAGGAAAGGGCAAGGCCCAGGCGATGGATACTTCTCCTTGGGTGAAGCCACGTGTGGCGGAGGCCAGTGGGCTGGAGAGCAGCGGCAGCGGAAGATTTGTTAACGAGGGAGAACGGATGCAGGGTGCCTGCTGGCCCGGCATTTAGTTGTATTTCTCCAGATTTCAGTGAGGGGAGCAGGTTGGGGAGAAGCCAACCTGTCAGCTCCCCAAAGGTGATGACCCGGCCATCGGGGTAGTGGGCATGCTGTCGTGAGGTGCCCTTGAGTTGACCTGATGCCCACGGAACAAAACACCACCCAGCCCTGTGCCATCCTCACTTAATTCCCGCTCTTCCGCAATGCTCGCTGCTTGGCTCCCCAAGACCCATCAGCTTTCCAAGTTGTTGGGTGCCTACAAGTTGATGGTGACGCCTGGGGGCTCGTGGACAACAGAGCAGATCATGGCATAGCCCTGGACCATCCTCCCCCTGCTTGCTAGATGGGAACTCAGAGGGGTAGCCGCTGTGCCCACCATCCATCACTTTGAGGGTCTTCTTGTTGGTGATTGTGGTTACATCATCTGGGGTCAACTTGAGACGATTCAGAGTGAAGGGGTACAGTTCAGCCTGTCAATCAGGTCGCATCTTGATGACCTCATTTGGAGGTGCCACGGAGATAAATAGCTCACTGGAGGCGGGACACACACTCTGTCGGCTTCATCTTCCTGCTGACAAGCCACTTGGAACGATGCTGGTGACAGCCAGAGCCCGGAGTTAGAGGAGCCACGTGGAGACCCACGCCAGCCATTGCATGTGTTGCACGAGTCTGAAGAGGAATTTACAGACTGGTATCAGACCTAGGGCTAATATCGGACTCATGGACTTGATCTGGACTGGCCTGGGATGCTTTCTTAATGTATAATTATTCTTTATACAAAGCTCTTATACACATATAAATGTGTCTATGGATTTGTTTCTGTAGTCTACCCGGACTAACACAGATAACACTGAGGCAGTTCTGACTCATATCAACTCTGCACAACAAAACACAACTGCTCCTGGACCTGCACTGTCCTCACAGCGATTAGATGTTGGAGCCCCTTGTTGCAGCCACTGTGCCCATCCATGCCAGGGAGGGCCCCACTGTGCCCATCCATGCCAGGGAGGGCCCCACTGTTCCCATCCATGCCAGGGAGGGCCCCACTGTGCCCATCCATGCCAGGGAGGGCCCCACTGTTCCCATCCATGCCAGGGAGGGCCCCACTGTGCCCATCCATGCCAGGGAGGGCCCCACTGTGCCCATCCATGCCAGGGAGGGCCCCACTGTTCCCATCCATGCCAGGGAGGGCCCCACTGTGCCCATCCATGCCAGGGAGGGCCCCACTGTGTCCATCCATGCCAGGGAGGGCCCCACTGTGCCCATCCATGCCAGGGAGGGCCCCACTGTGCCCATCCATGCCAGGGAGGGCCCCACTGTGCCCATCCATGCCAGGGAGGGCCCCACTGTGCCCATCCATGCCAGGGAGGGCCCCACTGTTCCCATCCATGCCAGGGAGGGCCCCACTGTGCCCATCCATGCCAAGGAGGGCCCCACTGTTCCCATCCATGCCAGGGAGGGCCCCACTGTGCCCATCCATGCCAGGGAGGGCCTCCTCTTTTTGCTGGCCCTCTGCTTGGCGAAGCCTGAGTGATGTGCTTCTCCAGAGACCAGTCCCTCCTGAGAGCATGTCTGAAGTACATGAAATAAGGTCTCATTGTCTTTGCTTCCAAGGAGGAGGGAGATGAAATCTCTCTTCCAGCGGGCCGTGGTCTATTCAATGTTCTTCCCCAACACCCTCAGTCATATGTGTCTAGGTTCCCCTTATCGAGAACTACAGATGCACAGCTTCTTTAATTTTTAACATCTGAAATTCTGCTGGGCTGTGAACCAACCACAAGGGCAGTGCTTCGAACCTATGAGCTTCTTCGTGATAGAAAGAAGAGGCCTCTGTTCCCACAATCATTTACAGTCTTAGAATCCCTTGGGCGGGCCACTGTGCGTGGCAGTCGACCCACAGCAGTGGGTTTGGGTCTGGTGTGGGTGGTGGCGCAATAGGTGATACGTTGGGCTGCTCACCACAAGGTCAGCAGTTCTAATACAAGAGCTGCTCCAAGGGAGAAAGACGAGGTTTTTGGCTACTGTGTATTGCGACAGTCGTAGAAACTCGCAGGGCAGTTCCATCCTGTCCTGTGCAGTGGGCCTGGGGTTGCCATGAGTCTGCATCAGCTCGGTGGCAGTGGGCTTGGCTCTGGGTGATGTGGTACAGCACACAGGCTGTCCCTGGCACTCACCTGGTCATGGGAATGTCATCCTGCCCCACCAACTGGAGGAGGGCAGGGGTGCATTCCAGCAAACACCACCGCAGCCCATTGCCTGCACCCCTTTCACAAATCAGACGCTAGTTCTTTGTCTCCCCCAGGGCGCAAAAGGAAAACGCTGCTTAAATCATTGTATTTGAAAGAAATGCCACCCAATATTTATTGTCCCCCAAGTCTGGTGACTCAGACACAGGGGTTTATTTTGGGTCATCCATCTTTGTGTCCTGTAAAAGGTTCTTTGTACATGGGGCGCTGTCACCGGGCCATTAAAGTAAAAGTGATCCCACAATAAAATGCATTATTCTCCCTGCAAGCCTTGGTCAGCACTCAGAGAAAAGTTTATGTAAAGCTATATAATACTTTGCTTTTAAGACTCCATAAAAATATAATCTGGGGGCCAGGGTTTCCGTGAGGGTTTTTTTTATTATTAAATGCCACTCTCTCTATTCTATAAATTTATTCCAATATATTAAGTCACTGTCACTCCTCGTGGCGTTGGTTGTCCTTTGCCCCTTTCAATGGAGGCAGGTGACCTTGCATGCCATCTCCCAGGGCAAGATGATGGCTCACAGGAATAAAAAAGAATTGCTCAGAAAGGGTGTAGCCGTTAGGTTGAACAATTAGGATTTATAGGGTATAATAACAGTAAAAAATAGCTCTTATCCTTGTCTCCCACTGTCCTTCCGAGACGCTCGGCATAGCCCTTCCCGCCCCCTGGAGCAAGTGTGCAGAGTGAAATGTGCCATTTACCTTGCGTCTGGTGTTTGGTTTTTTAAAAATGAACTTTGGGTTTAAGATTGTTTCAGATTTATAGAGAAGTTACAAAGTTAATACCAGGAGTTCCTGCAGTTCCCTTACCCTATTTCCCAGAACATGATCGCTCTCCATAACCGGAAGACCTTCGTCGAAATGAAGACGGGAGCGGCAGCATTCACTGAAACTGCAGTTCATTCAGATTTTGCCCGTTTCCCACTCAAGTTCTTTTCGCTGCTTCAATATCTGCCCTGGAACGCATTGTCCTGCCCTCCAAAACAGGCACCGACTTGGCTGGGCTGTGTGCCTCAGGGGTTTGGCAGTTCTGCCAGGATGTCACTGGGCAGTTATGTCATGATGTGTTAGGCCCCACTGATTGGTACATGTGAACTGTGATGCTGGGGGAGAATATTGAAAGTCCCGTGGCTTGTGAAAAGGACAAAGTGGTCTGTCTTGGGAGAAGTAGGGCCAGAGTGTGCCTTGGAGGCAAGGATGAACATATTGTCAGGAGAGACCACTCCCTGGGAAAGGACATCATAAATGGGCAGTGGGGGGGGGGGCAGAGAGGAGAAGGCCCTCAAGGAGATGGGCTGACCCAGTGGCTACCACAGTGGACTCGGGCCTAGGAACAATGGTGAGGATGGCTCAGGACCAGGCCTTGTCGCTGTGGGTAGAAGCTGACTCAGTGGCAGCTCACAATCAGCACCATGGGTGTGCTCTGATGGGCTCAGCCAAACCATTGTCAGAGAGTTAAGGTGGGCTGGGACATCCTTACTCAGGTGACAGCCCTGATCAGAGGTCAGGGGAGTTTCCCTAGGGAGTGGCCTGCACCACTTTTTAGGGGACTAGAGATAAAGGGAGCGAGCTGGGAGCGGCACCATCAGGAAAGAGAAACTGGGAGTGCACCCCTGTGAAAGTCTTCCCTGAGAGCTAGCTCCCTGAACTTGCACATCTGGCCTCCTAAACTGTGAGGATTCATTTTGTCTGTTAAATGCATCCCCTTGTCTTTCTGTTGGAGCAGCACTAGATGACTAAGACAGTCCCCAATCCAGGATATGGTGTTACCTGTACTGTTAGGTCTCCTTGTGGCTGGAGTCCATTCCTACTCCGACTCTTAGTGACCCCACGGGACAAAGTAGAACAGCCACAATGGCTTCTGGAGCAGATGATCTGGTGTGGGCCACTCTGTGGTCAGCAGATGGCCCTGAACCATGTGCCACTAGGGCTTCACCCATCTGTGACGGTTTCTCATTCGTTGTTGCCTTCCACGACTCTGATGTTTTCGACGTTATCTGATTGGGCTTGTGTTGACCCCATGGATCAGCTGGAGAGAAACTGACATCAACATGGATCTGTCAACCCATGAGCGAAGCGCACCTCCATTGAATTCAGGTCCTCTTTGATTGCCGTCATTTTTAGCAAATGTTCTGCCAGATTTATATCCAACTCTGTCTTTTCCTCTCCAGCCTTGTATCATGCTTTGGGTGAAGGTGGTGCCGTACAGATGATGGTTTTACATGCCGCCATCTCTGTCTCGTCCAGTGCCGTCCCCTCGATGAAACATCACTCACCTCCCCCCGTGTTTCCTGTCTCCGTGCCGTCTTCTCCCCTAACTTTTCTGAACTTTGTCCCCGGGCACCTGCTGCCCCCCTGCTCTCCCATGTTTGACGATTCTAAGGTGTGCCTGCCCCACTGGCGTTGATATGTCCTTGGTGATGTTCGATGCAGGTTTCCCGTTGGTATCCGACGTCTCATTTAGGCAGGTCCCCCCTACTTGCTCATTGGTCAAGACTGTTGTTTTATTGATATGTTGCGCAGGACCGACTAGTGAAACAAATTAATTGACACTCATGTATGTGTAAGAGAGAGCTTTATATCAACGAGTAAATGTGTATTAAGAAAACATGCCAGCCCAGTCCAGATCAAGACTATACGTACAAAATTAGCCCAAAAGACCAATACTAGTCCATAAATCCTTCTTCAGACTCATGCAGCACATGCAATGATGCAGAATGCAGGGAGATCACAGGCCGGTGGGTGCAAAGGTCTGTGGATCCAGTGGCAGTGGAAGCGCCTCCGGGGCTCTGTCAGGCTAAGTGTAGCTCCACAGTGCTTGTCGACAGGAAGGTGAAAGCAAAGAGAGAGTGGGGCCCACCTCCGAGGAGAAAGAGGACAAGGCTGGCCTCCAACAAGTTGCAAACTGATGGACGGGCTAAACTCTGTCCTCATGTTACTATGGGAGCCATGCTGGCGCAAAAAAAACCCAACTACCACAGCCAAATAATGACTACATGTGGAATTTATCCGATGCTTTTTCTGTACCTATTCAGGTGATCTTATGAGGTTCATTTGTTCCTGGTTTTGTTTTCTTAGTTTTTTAATGTGGTGAGTTTGAATCACAGTTTAGTTTATCTCGCCATGGTGGGGTGAACCCTTGGTTAAGTTTATATAATTTATCATCATTTTATACAGTCCTGGATGCACTCATCTTGGTCATAATGTAGCTCTTTTTATATAAGTTTATATCATTCTGGATTCAGTCTGCTAAGGTTTTTGTGTCTAAGTCTATGTGGGGTGTTGGTCTGTAGGTTTTGCTTTCTTGTACATAGCTTTGTCCAGATTTGGTTGTAGGGCAATGCTGATCTCAGTAACGGAGTCAGGACATAACCTCTTCTACACTACATTTGTGAGCGATTGTGTGGAGTTGGTATGTTCGGAAGATTACATCAGTGGTATTATTTGGATCTGGAGTTTTTTATTTTGTCTTGATGGTTTTAACTACAAATGAAACATTTTTTAAAAATACATAAGACATTTGGGTTATGTTTTCCTTCTAAAATGAATGCTGGTAATTTTTTTACTCTGTTTTCTCATTGAAGGAATTAGTCCATATCATCTAAGTTGTCAAATGTGCATCAGAGCGTGTTTGCAGTACTTCTTCACTATCTCTGTAGTGCTTGTTGGGTCAGTAGTGATGTCTCCTTTCACTGTGATGTGCGTGCTTTGCTTCCTCTCTCGTTTTCTCTGTTGGCCTGCCTAGGAGTTTATCACTTTTCAATAATTTCAAAACACAGGTGTTGCTGTCATTTATTTTAGATGTCTTTCCTAAAAACATTTACTTCCTAGGTTTTTATAATGCACCTTTTAAAATAGCCCAAATCTTCCATTTCCTCTAAATTCCAGTGGCAAGCTGGGTTAGTGGGTTCCTGGAAGGCAGATAGATTAGCAGCAGTTCTCAACCCGTGGGTCGTGACCCCTTTGAGGGTCGAACAACGCTTTCACAGGGGTTGCCCGATTCATAGCAGTAGCAAAATGACAGTGATGAAGTAGCAATGAAAATAATTTTATGGTTGGAGGGTCACCACCACATGAGGAACTGTATGAAGGGGCTGTGGCATGAGGAAGGCTGAGAACCACTGGATTGCAGGGTCAGATGTGGAACATGCTGGGAGCTTTCTCCAGAAACTTCCATGGACTCTCCATCTTTTGACATGTCATTTCCCTGAACCTCCTGTAGGTTGGAGATTTGCAATCAGCTAAAATTCAAAAAGAACAAGTGTTTGACATTCGGGGTTGCGGCCCTGCTGCGAGCATCGTGCGCTTGGGTTGTGGAAGGAACCCTTGCTGAGATTTCCTAGGCCCTCAGTGGAAACACAGATGAGACGCGTCCTGGATCGGCATCCTACTGCCTCCGCTTACTCCACTTCGGGGAGTGGTTGTATTACCAGTTCCAGGGCGGTATATTTCTCTGGGTGTTATTTCTATCCTTTCTGAGTGGTAGATGGTAGAGAGCTCATAACATCCCCTGGTGTCCAGAGCCAACCATATTGAAAATAACATTTCCCGCTGCAAAACCCAAAGCACCATGCTACGGTCGAGTTTAAGTGGCCTTAAGTGGGGGCTGTTTGGAGGAGGAGGGAGATTGCTGCATTCCCTTGGACACGGTAGCACCTTAAGTTGAGATAGGTGACCATAATTTCACAGGAAGTCTTCATCGCTGAAGTGGGATGCACGATCTGAGCTGACTTTACGGAATCTCGGCATTTGAATATCGTTCCACCGTGCACTCGGGAGCCCAGGTGTTACGTTTGGTTGCAAAGAGTAAAATACTTAATGGTTTCGACTGCTTACTGGATGAACGATGGGTGATTTGAGCACAGCCTTTGTGGTGATCTGTACCTGCAAATATTAAAATGAAAATAAAACTGCCACTGAGTTGATTCCAACTCATAGTGACCATGTAGGAGCAGTGTTCCAGTAGTGAGGCTGCAAAACTCCACGGAGCACAAAACCTCACCCTTTCCCTGTGGAGATGATGGTGGTTTCGAACTGCTGACCTTGTGGTTAGCAAGCAGCTCAACTCGTAACCCACTAGGGCTCCTCCGTAAAGCTGGTACCCTTGGGAACCCTATGGGGCAGTCCTGCTCTGCTGCATCGGGTCACGATGAGTCAGAGTTGAACCCGTGCCACCTAACGACATGCTTATATAGGAAGATTTGGTGAAAATATGGTGAATTATACAGAAATCAAAGCCATGCACACTACCATTGAGCAGATTCTCATAGCAAATATACACACACACACTCACTCACAATGCATATGAGTACATGTGAGAGCCCTGGTGGTGTCGTTATAGGTTATGCTTTTACATTGGACAATTATCAGCAAGGTCAGCAATTCAAACCCACCAGCTACTCCGAGGAAGGCTTTCTGCTTCTGTAGAGATACAGCCTTAAACAACCCCAAACAGGCAGTTCTACTCCGTCCTGTAAGGTCACTGTGTTAGGCAGGGTTCTCTAGAGAAACAAAAACAGGACACTTAGGATTTTATATGTTTATAAAGCGAGAAGGAATACAACAGCTAATTAGTCCACAGAGCAGTACAGAGGGTGCAGTCCAACTCTCTCTTGTGGGACAGCTAATATACTGAATGCTGACCACTGGTCCAAGGTCAAGGAAGCAGACGGTGAAGTGACTGGCAGGAGGTTCAGTGAGTCAGCAACAGCAGGAAGATGAGATATCCTGGCTAAGCAGAGGGCAGTGGGACAGCAGCCTAGTGAAGCAGGTTCGCCATGGACCCTCAAAGCGTCGTGATGCACTGCATGGTGACAGGATCCACTCTGAGCCACGGGTTGGCTCGGCCCACAGGTAGTGCAGAACAACTAACAGGCAGCAGCAAGCTGGTTCCATAACCAGGGAGAAAGAAGGAGAGGCTGGCCTCAGAGAGCCATTTATCTAGGTTGCCCTCCAATCAAGCTGCAGCCTTATTAACAGGCTAAACTCCACCCACACGCTCCTACGAGGGCCATGTTGGCACAAAAAACCTATCTATACCACAGTCGCTGTGTATTAGGCTGGGCGTGGCAGAGAGAAGGAGAGAGGGAAGAAAGAAGAAGGGAAAGGAGATATGCACACAAGATGGTGTAGCAGTCCAGTGCTTAACTGATAACTGAAAGATTGTAGGTTTGGATCCCCTGGAGGCACTGAAAGAAACGTGTCCATCTGCGTCTGGGAAGATCACAGCTCAGGAACCTTGTGGGCCGCTCTGTCTGCTCTGTGGCGGGCGTCTCTGGGCATCGGGCTCGATTCCGCGGCACAGCAACAACAACATCAAGGGTTACTCAATCTCCCCAAGACACCATTTTTGTTGAATCAAATGATGTCTAAATATTTATGGGGATTTTATTTTCAAATGGACCCAACGCTGTTGTTTCTGCAAAGCAGAGACTTTGTTTGCTATTGTAAATGGCCTCTCTCCCTCCACCCTCTCCCACGCGTGTGTCCATCGGAATTCTCAGCCACTTAGAGAGTGTGCACAGCCAACAGGCCCCGCTTCAGCAGCCGAGAGGCAAGTCTTCAGGTTCTCAGCAAACATGGCGTTCAGCTGATTTAACAGCTAATAAACTATAGGACATCAGAGCAGAGTGCTGATCAATGACAGCAGACCCGCCTAAACCCTTCAATCAATTGGAATGAATGTCTCAGGAATCAGAAGGGCCATCTGACCTCTAACTCTGCTGACATGTCCTAACTGGCCACCACCTCCTCTTTCCTCCATTGTGTTGCGAGGTCAGCCCCAAATGCCTGGTTTCCTTCAGATATGGGAATAAGAGTCTTACAAGGTTGCTAGGATATTGTAACCCTGGAGCAGTGGTCCCTTGCACACCCCTCCACAGATAATGTCATCAGCTGCCAGATGGCTTCATCCATAGGTTTCCACAAGGCTGCCAGGAGCCAGCGCAGCCGCAACAACAGCAAACAAGATGTCAGAGGTCTCTGAGCCAGAAAGACCATGCCTCTCTCTGGCAAACATGCCACCAGTCAACTGCTTGGGGTCAATTGAATCAAGATGTAAGCAATTCTCATAGCAACCTCTCCTGATCTTCCAGCTCCCAGCCCTCGGGCGATTACCAAAGCTTTTTCTGTTTTCAAATGAGAGGATACCTGAAGGGGTGAGAAATGCATTTACGAGACCCTGTAATTCTACCACTTGGTCACTGTCAACTCGTTTAAGGTATAATTTTCCAGACTTCTTTTTCTTTTTTTTCTGTGAAAATAACAAGACACAGAAGGGCATTCTGCTCAATACGATATTTTATGATCTCCATTTCCACCTGATGCTGTGTCGCAGATCAGGTTCCGTGCAGTAAATAACACCATCACAGAACACCATTCCCTGGATTTCCCAAATTTATTTAGCCATCCATGGGTGTTTAGATTGCTCCCAGTGAACCACCTATGCTAATATCATCTCAGGCATGCACAGTGACTTCCTCTGACTAAATTCCTGAACGCTGAACTTGCCGGCACAGAGAGGATGCATATTTTAAATTATGAGCCTTATTACCAGATTCACTCTGGAAAGGCTATTTTACGTTCTACTCCCATAGGCAATCACCATTTCTCCACACTTTGGAGCTTTTGAATAAAATACAGTATTTCTGTATTCTTAGACAAATGGGAGGCATTTTCTCTTTGAAATCTAATAGTGCCTTTAAAAAATTCTGCATATTACAGTATAAAAACCAGTTATTTAATAGGTAAATAAATTTCAAAAAGCTCTAACTACCAACCAGGTCCTTTTGCCACATTAAAGAAACCTGTATTTATCAGAATCATCAAACCCTGAATCAGTGGATTCTGGCTCATGGGGTCCCAGGTAGGTCAGCATATTACTATGCTCCATAAAGACTTCCCTCTTTCTTTTGTTTTTTGCTCTCTGAGGTTTTCAATGACCAATTTTTTCAGAAGTAGGTTAGCAAGCCCTTCTTCTGGGGCACCTCTGCGCAGACTTGAACCCCCAACCTTTCTCTTAGTAGCTAAATGTCTACTAACTGCGTCCTGTTTTGGGATGCCACGGAGTAAACTCTGACTCAGAGTGACCCCACGCACCACGGAAGGACACACTGACTGGTCCTGCGCCACCGTCACAATCGCTCCTATGTCTGAGCCCATCGTTGGAAACACCGTGTCCATCCATCTGGTCAAGGGCCTTCCTCTCCTTCGCTGCCCTTCTCCTCTCCCCAGCCGGGTGTCCTTCTCCAGGGACTGATCTCTCCTGACAACATGCCCGAAACACATTCCGTTTCTCTCCCGGTAAAGAAGATTCTGTTTGTCCTTCTTCCGAGATACACGTGTTTGTTCTTGGGGCAGTCAGTGGCACTTTCAGTACCCTTGGCCGGCACCCTAGGTTGCGTGCATCGATTCTTCCTCGGGCTTCCTTACTCACTGTCCACCTCTCACATGCATGCGAGGTGATTGGACTTGAGTCAGGTGCACCTTCGTCAGCAAAGTAGCACCTTTGCTTCTCGGCGCCGAGGAGAGGTCTCGCGCAGTGCCTTGCTCCATCTCTCCACTGCTGCTTCCATTGTACTCCCTCGCTGCCATGGAGACGACGGTGCTGACTCACAGGCAGAACTGTCCCTGAAGGTTTCTGAGACCGTCACTCGTTGTGGGAGTAGAAAGCCTAGTCTCTATCTTGTCGAGTAGCAGGTGATTTTAAACTACTTCCCCTGTGGTGGGCAGATCAATGCACAAACCACTACGCCACCAGGGCTCCTGCTCCAGTCATAGTGAGACGCTTCTATTACCTCAACTATTGTTTATTTTGACGCTCATCTCAGCTAGTCCCCAAACCACCTCCCCTCCCGGCCTTTGCAGGTGAGGAGCGGTTTCAAGTCCGAGGGTTTGACCCAGGCTTCAGAGCGGCTTCCTTCTACTTTAGATCTGTGGCCAATGAAGTCAAATGCGGGCAGGTTGGAATTTGCCAAACGTGGTTGCCGGAAGGGTAACCTGATGGGTCACAGCTCTGGATCTGGGGACACAGGAGAGGCATCCTGGGCCCGATTAGGGGCACAGTGCCAGGACTGTGGAAGGCCACACCCATTCCAAGTAGCCCCGTCGGTCGCCATCGTTGAGCCAGGCGCCTTCATTTCTGACTCTGGGAGGCAAGAGATTTGGTTGCTGTGCGTCATGCAAGCAGCCCTTGTTTTCTAGGAGCGTATGTCGTGGACCCATCATCTTCCAGCCCGGTCATTGTTCCAGGCACTCGCAATTTGCAAATTCTGCTTAGTCCTGGTTCCCATCGCTGGCCGTGACAGCACTAGGAAGAACTGACTCATGGCCCTGGTCTGATAGAAAAAGCCCCATCCAACGGCTGGTCCCTGGCTTTTCCCTCCCTCCTCCCTGAAGCTGAAACCGTCACCTCTTTATTCCGGACAGAAATAGTGCCGCTTTCCTCTGAATTCCAGGACTGCCCTGCGGCGTGTAATCTGTTTTTAATAAAATCACAGCCCACATTCTGCAAAGGATTAAAAAAAAATTCTAAGCTCTGTGAAGTAATCCTAAGTAAACACACCCATGTAACTGCCCACCCAGGACAACAATTTTGTTAATTCACATTCGCTAATTAAAATGACCATAATGAGAAATATAAAACTGTAGGCATAAGCCTTTGGACAATGATTTTATAACAGTCAATACATCCTCATTGGGAGAACATAGTCAAATGGCCCTCCCTCTGCTGAAGTTAAAGGAGCCCTGGTGGTGTAGTGGGTTACGAATTGGGCTGCCAACCATAAGGTCAGCAGTTTGAAACTCACCAGCTACTCCGAGGGAACAAGACGAGGCTATCTACTCTCATAAAGAGTTACCGTCTCTGAAACCCGCAAGGGTGGTTCTACCCTGTCCTATAGGGTCGCTGTGAGTGGTACTGGTTCAATGGGGGAGGGGGAGTTTGGATTTTGGGGTCTTCTAAAGTTACTCTTCTCCAGGGGCATTTGATGCTCAGGGTCCATGTGTAGGAATGTTCCAGGTGTTTGCATTGCCCAGACAATCTGAGCAATCTCCTACTCTTGGTCACATGCTGAGTGCCAGAGGTATGGGTCCTTATGGTCAGATCCATTCACTGCCTGGCACCCCTGTGGGTGCAGACCTGAGGTGTGCCCCTCGGTGTGCCCCTGAGCGGAATGCTCGGTGTTGATCCCCCGGCCTTTCTTCTGAGGAGCTGCGGAGGTGGGTTACACCTCCAACCATCCAGGCCCTCGTCCAGCGCCTAACTGCCAGCCCCACCCAGGGCCTCCTCTCTTGGACGGTGCACTTCAACCAAATATGGACGGTTTGGTGTCATTACATGCCATCAAGTTGGTTCCGGCCCAAAGCGACCCTGTGCCCAATGACCCTGTGCCCAACAGGAGGCAGCACTGGCTGGTCCTGTGCCCTGCAGGTGCCGCGGTCCTTGCTGCAGCCACCGTGGTGATCCACCTGTCTGGGGCCTTCCTCTTTATCACCGCCCCACTGCTTTGGATGCCAGTCCTTAGTTGGCTTTGACCTTGCAGGTACTGGGTAAAGGTCAAAGCTCAGAAGATGAGGCCAGACCAGGAGAGCGGGAAGCTGGCAAGGACTTTGACATGTCCGGATAGAGCAGATGGAGCACTGAGCCTTGGGGCTGAGCCCCTTGCTGGTACTGGGCCTCAGAACGGCTCCGAGCAGAAGTCCCAGCCTCTCTGAGCCTCAGCCCTGGGTGCCCTTGCCCAGGTGCCAGATGATGCCTCCGGATTTTGTTCTGCATCCTCCCAGCTGCCAGCTATCTGCTTCTAGCCGGGACTCAATGGCCAGTTCCCCCTCCCCCTCCCCCCCTGTCCCCCACCCCGTCTGGCCTGGGCCCAAGGACAGACCCTGGGGTCCATCTCCTTCAGTGGAAGCTTCTTTGCTCTTGTTCCTGTGGTGCTCCTGCTGCTTGGCTTTTCTTTCTGCTCCCCGTGAACACTGGCAAGTGGAGGGAGAGAGCACCCCCAAGGGGGGGGGGAGTTACAGCCCGGGCCGGCTGGGCTGAAGGGTGCCCTGATGAAGGTGATTAAAACGGGATCCAGCGCGCATAATTAACCTCTGCATGGGCTGTCAGGACGAGCTGATGCAGGACGCTGATAGTGTATCTGGCTGTGCCAGCCAGCATATGCTACATGGCCGCCCCCCCAGCCCCTCCCCTTCCTGCAGAATTTTAATCACTTGAGATAAAGAGCCAGCAGAGAGGGATCAAGCTGGTATTAATCCTCTCAATGGCTTCATAACTCCCCTTCCGGCTGAAGCTGGTAATCAAGAAAAATAACTCCGCCTTCATCCCTGGGGGCCTAGGCTAGGCATCCAGGTGACCCTCACCCGGAGGGACTCACTCATGCCACGGAGCAGCACGCTCCGGGGGACCCCTCTGAGGGCAGGTGTTCTCCTGGGACACCCCAGGGAGCAGGTATGCCTCCGTTTGGGGCAGAAATGGCTTAAATATACCAGCAGCTGGGGGGCGGGGGCACTGTGGCATGGCCTCATGCTGCAATCGGTGATCTGAAGGGGAAAGCAGGAGGTGGGTACTGGGGGGCTGGTGGATAGGTGGACAGCAGGGGGTGTGAATGGTGGTGGGAGGGGGTGTCCAGCTCTGTGCCACCGGTGTCCGGGGTGGCAGGGTGGCAGCAGTGCTGCCCAGGTGCCAACGCCGGAGCAACAGGGCAGCGAGGCGTGGTGGCATTTGAAGCACAGAGAACATGCAGGCAGGCGAATAAGAACTCACCACGTCTGGAGCCCCTGAGCGCAGTCCCAGGGGCGCTGGCCTCTCCTTTCACCCCTCCGTCCATTGTCCCGGTCTCCCCAAGGCATGTTCTTCCAAACGTGGTGACAGGTGCTGGCAGCCGAGCAGACACCTGGGAGCGGGGCCCTCGGCTCGGGACCCATCTTCCCGAGGAGAGCAGGGCTCTGTGGTCAGCCCATTCTGCATCTCCTGTGGACCACAGGCTGAGGTCAACGGGGAGCCACCCTCTCACAGGCACAACGTTACCTGGGTTGAAAGAAACTGGCAGCTAATGGCCCACAGCCCACTCTCCCCAGGGCGGCAAAAAAGAAACCTTGCCTTAACTCTGGGCTTGGGGCTGCCATGGGTGGGGCGGGATCAGGAGGTGTCCCATCTGGGTGTGACACTTCTGAAGTCAGTCAGCTGCCCGGCCCGCTCCCCAAGGTACAGACAGCAGGCAGGAGGGGCAGGGCGAGCCCAGGTGGCAGCTGGGAGCAGGCTGACCCTGTTGAATGGGTAACTACTGGACTTCAGGCACGTCCATGTAACCCACAAGAAACCATTCAGAAAGGAAGACACCCATTCATCCACCTTGTTGCGATTTTCTGAGCGTGCCAAGGTTCACCTTGTACTCCTTGATTTTTTTTTAACCTAGAAAGTTAAAAACAAAAAACAAGACAGCTAAACTAGAATGAGCCCTGGAGGTGAGCCATCATTCCAGAACGTGTCCCATCAGCACTCTCATTTCCGGGTCTTGGAAAACAGTCTAGAGCAGTGGTTCTCAACCTTTCTCATGCCGCGACCCTTTCATACAGTTCCTCGTGTGCTGGCGACCCTCCACCATAACATGATTTTCGTTGCCACTTCACTGTAATTTTGCTACTGTTATGAATCAGGCAACCCCTGTGAAAGGGTCATTCAACCCCCAAAGGGGTGGTGACCGACAGGTTAAGAACCGCTGGTCTAGAACCTTCTCTTGAAAGCCCACAGACAGCCCTCCTTCAAATGATGGCACCCACTGGGTGGGGTGTGGGACTGCTAGCTGTAGGATCGGTGGTTCAAGCCCACCAGCCTCTCCAAGGGAGAAAGACGAGGCTGTCTCCTTTCACAGAGTCACCGTTTTAGGAACCCACTGTAGGAGTGCTCTGCGTCAGAATCTGCTGGAAGCTATGGATTTGCGTGTGTGTGTGTGTGTGTGTGTGTGTGCTGGGGGGTGGGGGGGCACTGTGGGATAGACAATGTGCTGGAACCAGAACACGGGTAGTTTGAGTCCAAAGAAGAACGATGGGGCTGCCAGCCCTGTGCATGTTGGCAGCTTTAGAAACCCCACTCAGTCATGTAGGATGCTAGGAGTCAGGACTGTCTCCATGGTGGTAGGTTTGGGCTGGTCCAGGTGGGGTTGGTTGGTGAGATGGATAGAGGTGGGGTTGGTTGGTGAGATGGATAGAGGTGGGGTTGGTTTGGTGAGATGGATAGTGGTGGGGTTGGTTTGGTGAGATGGACAGAGGTGGATTTAGTCTGTTCCATGTGAGTACAGGTGAAATTGGTTTTTTCCAGGTGGGTCCAGATGGGGTGGTTGGTCCAAGTAGCCATAGCAGATCCATCCCCAGTGCAGATGGTGAGCCCACTTCGTCACTTATCCAACGGGTGCAAGTTCCAGTTCACTCACAGGTGCCTCAGAAGAAAGGCCTGGCCATTTGCCTCTGAAAACCCAACCTGAAAGCCTGTAGAGCCCACTGGACCCTACTCTGGTCATCACAAGGCTGGGCTGCCCAGAGGACAGAGGGCAGTGGTGGTGGCCCCATACTGGGGAAGCCTGGGCAGTCCTGAGATGCTGGTTCAAGGTGTTCGCACGGACTCCCCGTACCCCGCTCAACCTTCTCCCTCCTTTCCTGGGCAGGCACCCTTCCTCCTGCTGCTCGTTCCTCATTCACAGGGATCTGTCCTCTAAAGACGTGAGCTGGGACTCAGCAAACACCTCCCTTTGAATGTGGCTCATTTAAGAGAGAGGATGGTCTCACCCAGCTGGGCTGGAATTTACCTTTGCACCATCTGTGAGAGGGGCACCTGGGAGGGATGTAAATGACACCTCGAGGGCGGGGCTTATATGCTGGGGGACAGGCTGGCTGCTGAAGGCACTGGAGACCAAGGTGTCACTGTTTACAAAAGAGCCTCCTGTGTTGATGAAAGCTGACAGGGCCCTGGCCCGCCTTCTCCTCCCGGGGTGCCCTGGAGCTAGGCATCTGATACCTTCGAATGAATTAGATGCAATTAAAAATACATTCTGTGATTTAGACACCGTGCTTCCTCAAAGGGACTGTGCTGTGTGGGTGCAGGTAACCAAGCGGAGGTTCGGTCTTCGGTATTTTGTTTATTTTTCCTTCCGACTGAATTTCAGGAGTGAAGCGTTTGTCCTGGGACCCCGGACCCCTAGAAAGGCCATACACAGGAAGGGGACCCCAGCAGAAATGGGGAGGGGGCTGGCCACACTCAGCCACTCTGGGCTGGTTGGACCAGAGTCATTGCTATTGGGATCCACAGGGCCCAGGCCTCGGGGCGCCTTTGAGAGTCTGGGAGCAGCTGACAGGACCCTGCAGGAGTGCCCGCCACCCCAGTTTCAACCAGGGGTGCCCCCTTCAACTCATGGCGACCCCATGCACAGAGGAATGCTCCAGGGTCCGGCTCCATCCCCATCATCCTTTTCTAAATATTCACTTTCCATTTGGAGCCCTTGCTATCAGCTCTTCTTCCCCCCCCCCGCCTCGTGACCCCTTGATAAATTATTATTATTCTCATATTGTAGACCTATCGCATTTTCCCTTCTCCCACAGTACAGGATCAGGCAATGCCATTTTTCTCCCTCGGAGCGGCTGGTGGATCTGAACTACAGACCTAAAGGTTAGCAGTCTAATGCCTAACCCAGGGTGCCACCATGGTTCCTCTCTTATTCTGGAAGGTCTGCTGAAGTCCTTTCACAGCACAGCAATGCACAGGAGCCTCTGCTGACAGATAGTAATGGGGGTCCCCCGAGCCTCACTGCCCCAGGGTGAAGTGGAATGGGACCAGGTGAGGCAGCCACACCCCATCCTGGGGGTCCTCACCTGGGGGCCTCAGGTATACCTGAACCTGGACCACTTGCTCCCACAGCTACTGCCTCGTGGTTGGAATGTCGTGCACCCTCGACCCAGAGAGTGTGTGAGAGACGGCTTGGGATACTGGCAGTGACAGTCCCTGGCTTCCAGGGACAGTTCTAAACGAACTGGCAATTCCCCGGGGCTGGCAGCTTTGCGGATCAGCACAGGTGAGCTGACTGATGCTGCCGCGGTCACAGACGTGCCCACGCGGGGCTGCCAATGGCTGGGGCTGCTGGCTGCAGGCTGGCACATAAGCCCAAGGCACACCGGGCCTGCTTGCAGAGAATTCAGTGCCCAGCTCTGAGGGTGGCCCTGACTCATGTCTTACGTCTATTCCACGTACACCTCTCTGGTGGCCCTCGCTTATTAACCACCTCTGCCGGAGCTCTGCTCTCTCTGGAGAGCTCCCTTCAGGTTCCCCTGACTTATGACAGAGGCATCCGAGTTACAACCACCCACATGGACAGCAGGGATGGTGTTTGCTTGAATGCACCTGATTGTCAGCCACAGAGACTGGATACAATGTTGCAGTGCTTAAGCTGCCCGCCCTGGGAAAGCTTTGACTTCCTCTTGCTTCAACCCACCACGGTGCTCCTGGAAGCGGCAGTCAGGGACCAAAGGACACATGGCACTGGGTGAATCTGTGGCCCAAGACCACTTCTGCGGATTGTCAAGCCAAGGTGTGACTGAGGACTGGGGTGCGCCTGGCAAGCCATGGCATTCTCAGCCGCCTGCGACGCATGTGACAGTGGCACATTGAGTAAGGAAGGCCGCAGAAGACTCCTCTGTGCTGGAAAGTATGGAGAACTGACAAAAGATCGCACAAATCAATCTAGGAAGAAGTACACCCAGAATGCCGCTGAGGAGCTAGGAGGCTGAGACTTGGTCTCACGTGTTTCGAGCATGTCGCCAGGAGAGGCCCGTGACTGGAGAAGGACCCACGCTTGGTAGAGTGGTACCGAGAGAGAGGAAGACCTTGGACAAGATGGACTGACCCTGCCTGCATCACCGGGCTCAAACCTCACAACCACTGTGAGGCTGGCATGGGGCCAGGCAGTGTTTCCTTCTGTTGTATGCTTGGGGGTTGCGTGGGGAATGGCTGTGGGTCGGAACAGACTGGATGGCTCCTAGTAAGAGCACACCCACTTCAGGGATACCCTCACAGACCTCTGTGTGAACTGTTTCCAGCCCCCAAAGACAAACACCGGCTTTAGGAACCAGCTGCTCATCTTAGACGATAATGCGGAAAGTCACACTGAAACAGGACAAGACAAGGCAGTGAGACCTGGGACTCAGCATCTGGGCAGACTTGGAAGGAGGGGTTGGGACAGAGCCCGGGGCACTGAAAGTCTGGGGCAACCTACAGAGAGATTCAAAGGCGTGCCACAGCAAGTTGGAAGGTGGGTCAGGAACTTAGGGGATTGGTGTGTCTGTGCTCATGGGGGGGCGGGGGAGCCGTGCAGGTCACTGAATAGTCCTCGCTGCATTGGTTGTCTTGGTCGCTTAGGATGCCGCATGTCGATTCTCAACAGCAGTAAAAATGTGTGCTTTTCTAAAAGAGCCTGCAATGGTTTTCTTATCACATCTTCTTGGATCAGAGTCATGCTCCTCCGGCCCCCAGCCGCCCCCAGAGCCCCTTGGATGCCATTCCAGCCCTTCAGCCCACTTCCTGATGGGGTGGTGGTGTAGTTTTTGTGCATCTTTTCTGCCCCGCCTTGCGCCTCTGAGGGAATCTTGCTGCCGCAGTAGGTCATGCATGGGGCCGCTGACCACAAGGTGAGCAGTTCAAACCCCTCATCCGCCCCACGGGAGAAGGATGAGGCTGCCTGCTCCCATGAAGATCCGTCACCTTGGAACCCACAGGAGCAGCTCTGCGCTGCCCACCCCTGGGGCTGACTCCATGGAAGTGAGTTCGTTGTTATGGTTGTTTTGAGGTATTTCATCCCTCTTCCTGTCACCCAAAGCAAGAAGGACAGAAAACCAAAGAGCAAACTCACCTCCATCGAGTTGAGGCTGACTCCTAGCGACCCTATAGGGCAGGGTGGAACTGCCCTTGCCTGTGGGTTTCCAAGACTAACTTTTGGGGGCAGCGTGGGGGGGGCGCGGATAGGAAGCCTCATCCTTCTCTCTTGGAGCAGCCAGTGGATTTGAACTGCCGGCCTTGTGGTTAGTTAGCAGCCCAATGTGTAACCTTCTGCGCCACCACGGCTCCCCCTCACTGTTTAATTTGTCGGTTAATCCTCAGTTCCCTTGACTACCCGTCGTTCCACAGCGCCAACCTGCGTTAGCCGCACCGTTTCCCCCACAGGCTCGACTCCCTCCCAGCTCCTCCAGGAGTCTCGAATAAATAATGACGATCATCAGGCCTGCTAGCATGCATTAAGCGTTTTCCCACTGGAAGCTCTCTTGATCTGCCTCCCTGCTCGCCCCCACCCCTTCCCCAAGCTGGGCTCTTAGTTTGATGGCCCTGGAGGTACCTGGGAAAGAAGTGATCCCATGCAGGTGGGTTTTCCTGGAGGGTACACCAGGGCATGTGGTCAGGAGAGGCCGGTCCCCGGAGAAGGACATCATGCTTGGTAAAGTGGAGGGGCCGTGAAAAGGAGGTAGGCCTTCCACGAGGTGGACTGACTGCGTGGTTGCAGCAGTGAACTGGGACATGAGAACATGCATGCGGACATGGAGGAAGGGCAGTGTTTCTTTTGGTGGGACACGGAGTCGCTGTGGATCGGAACAGACTGGAAGGCGCCTGACAAGAGCACACGCATGTGCCTGACAAGAGCAGAAGCCACGGGAAATCACGTGACATCAGAGCGTGCCAGCAGCCAACCCAAGTGCATATCAGGGCACTTAGCATCCTGGTGCTAACTGGAGCCTCCTCCCTGGGAGCTGCCAGGCTTTGCAGTCACCCACCTCTGGGATGAGGGGCGGGACGGGTCTGGCCAACAGTCTGTCTGGTCACTGTATGTCAGCTGGGCACAGAGTTGGCTCACTCTTCCATGCTCAGGCCACTGGAAGGTGCAGGCTGAGCAGGCTCTGGCTCCCAGGGAAGATCATCAGGCCAGGAGCTGGAGAGGCCAGCAGGGGAGTAGACCAAGGTGCTCACAGAGCCGGGGCTAGTCGGGGTGTGGGCAGGGACCACCTGCATGGACGCCATGGTTGTTGTAGAGTAACATCGAGTAAGTCCCTGACCCATAGCAACCCCGTGCACAACAGCAGGAAACAATGCCCATCCGGCGCCATCCCCACCACTGTTCCCACGCCTGAGCCCATTGGTGCAGCCAGTGTGTCCGTCCACCTTGCTGACTCTTCGTCGTTCCCCACGCAGGCCGTCCTTCTCCGGGACTGTTCTCTCCTGACAGCATCCCCAAAGAGCACTAGAGCTCCATCGAAGGAGTGCTCTGGCCGTCCTTCTTCCGAGACCGATCGGTTGTCCCCTGAGCAGTTCTATTGGGCATGTGGGTTATTTTCCTCTCGTAGGTAGTGAGACTGGGTCTTGGTGAACTCAGCAACTCACTGTAGGAAAGGCCGGCACATCCTTTAAAGAACTCCCGTGGTGCTGAGGCTTGGGAGTTGGGATGCTAACCACAAGGTCAGGGTCTCAAACCCACCACCGACCCTCTCCGAGGGAGAGAGACGTGGCCGTCTGCTCTGGTGGAGATTTACAGCCTGGGAACCATCTCTCGCTGCGCATGGAGTTGGAATCGGCTCGGCAGTTTGGTTTCCGTCAGTCCCTGGGGTTATTTCCTCTCTGTGCCAGGGCATATCATGGCGGGCCTTCCTCGGTTCCTCTACCCCTACACTAACATCCCCACTTCATAGCCCCCAGGGGGTTGCCTGCATAAAACCCCTCACTGCCCTAAATCTCCCCTTCTCTGAGTCGGAGGAGATGTGACTCAGAGTGACCCTGCAGGACCGAGTAGAACTGCCCTGTGGGTTTCTGAGGCGATAACACTTCATGGAAGTAGAAAGCCTCTTTTTTCTCCTGCAGAGTGGCTGCTGCTGGCTTCAAACAGCTAATCTTGTGATTAGCAGCCCGGTGGCATTACCCCCTATACCACCAGAGCTCTTGACTGCTTTAGCCCGCTGTGATGAAGGCCCGCCTAGGGCATTTCCCAGCGATTTCTGGAGGGCGGAAGCATTTTGCTTTGGACTGTAAATGCCGGGGGCTCTTGCTTCCTTGGAAATTCCCAGAGCCAAGACTGGGAATAAACTAACAAAACATGGGCCTCTTAGTCATTTGTCAAAGCCCCAAACGCCTCTGTGATCCCTTTCCCCAGATGATCCCTTAGGCAGATCAGTGACCCTGCTGTACCCATCCGAGGGTTAGGACATCTTACCACATTTCTGTCTGTCTAACTTCCAGCTGGGGGCCAGTCTCATGGGGGTACAGCCTTGTCACAGGATGGGTGCCAACTCTAGTTCTCACAGCTGTTTTGATACCTAAACAGCTTTTGAAAAAATAAGCATTGTCATGCTTAACCATACTGTTTTGTTTTGTTTTCCTCCCAAGCAATTGATGTAAGACCTGTAGGTCTTGGATCCCAGAATCTTTTCTTCACCCCTGGGGTGTGCTCCCCACACCCCTCATTTTCTGATTGTCTTACAGGAGAGGTTGTGCTTCTAAGGTTATTGTCCCCTTGGGCATGCAGACAAATAGCGGGGAGGGGCTTCGGGAAGAGGGGGCGGAATGGAATGAAGAGATCATGGAAGCCCCGGTACAGGGGTGCTGGTGGCGTAGTGGGTTACGCCTTGGGCTGTTAACCACAAGGTCAGCAGTCTGAAACCATGAACCTCTCCATCCGGAGTGCAGCCTTGGAAACCCACAGGAGCAGTTCTACTCCGTTCTGTAGGGTCGCTGTGAGTCAGAATCCACTCGATAGCAGTGCATTTCATTTGTTTTGTGTACAAATGATTCCCAGATGCTATATAAGAGAGAGAGAGAGAGAGAGACAGAGAGAGAGAGAAACTGCTCTCGAGTGCATTCTGACTCATATCAACCTACAGGACCAAGTAGAACAGTCCCTGTGGGTTTCTGAGACTATGAATCATTGGGGGCGGGGGGGGGGGGCGGGCTGGTCTTGTATGATTACACATGGCATAGTGTGTAACGAGATGAGCTCCTAACTGCAAAGTCAGCAGTTTGAAGTCATCAGCTGCTTTGTGGATAAAAGATGAGGCTTTCTGCTCCCCTACAAACCTGCAATCTCTGCAGCCTGCAGGGACAGTTCTACTCTGTCCTAGCAAGTCGCTATGAGTCAGAATTGACGCAGGGGAGGTATGTTTCAGTTTATATATATATATATATATATATATATATATATATATATATATATATATATATATAATAAACATTCACATGTATTTCATATAAATCGTCGAAAAGACAGACACCAGCTTTGGGAGGGGGTTGGACGTGTGTTACTCCAACGAAGTGGTTGGGGTCTGACTTCCTCCTTGTTATAGATTAAGCTGTGCCCGCCCCTCTAAAAATGCGTCAGCTGGGCTGGGCCGTGATTCTCAGCATTGTGCAATTAGCTTCCGTTTGTGATCTGATGTAATTATCCTGCAAGTTGTAAATTCTAGCCTCTGTGATGTTGATGTTAATGTTAATGAAGGGCCCTGGTTGCTCTGTGGGTTAGGTGTTGGATTGTCCACCACAAAGCCAGCAGTTCAAACCCACCAGCTGCTCCTGGTGAGAACGATGAGGCTATCTGCTTCCTTACGGTTTTCCTTACAGTCTCGGAAACCCTCTGTGGGGGCGCCATGAGTTGGGAAAAGAGGAAGACGGTCAACAAGTTGGATTGACACCGCTACCGTGGTGGGCTCAAACAGAGGAACAATTGTGAGACCATGGCACCGCGCCAGACGGGGTTCACTGTGACGTGCATGAGGTCGCTGTGATGACCAAAGAACAGCACGAGTCTGAACCAGCCTGATGGCAGTGTGTTTGGCTTCATTTGTTGATGTGAAAGAGGTAGGGTTGGAGGCAGTCTTGTTAGTGAGACAGGCTACATTCTGGCTGTATCTTGGGTCATTCTCTTGAAATAGCAAAGAGATCAAACACACCAGCCAAGATCAGAGGGACCTACTGCCACCAGCAGAGAAGAGCCTGGGACAGAACTCACCCTTTGGACCGGAGGTCCCTGTGCTGAGAACCCCATAGACCCACTGGAAGATTGATACCTAAATGCAGGGATATCTTCAAGAGACAGCAAGCCCACAGATCCTGAAAAGAGACCAGGACCTTCCTCTAGAGCCAATAGAGAGGGAAAACGTTCCCCTAGAGCTGATGCCCTAAACCAGGATGTGTAGTCTCCTAAAATGTGAAAGAATAATAAATATGTTTGTTAAATCCACCCCTTTGTGATATGCCTGTTGTAGCAGCTAATTAGAGAATGAAGATGCTCCTTTCACCAGTGAATAAAAGGCATACTGCCTTGGTTCTGACTTGCTCACATTTACACTCTTATAGATTTGCTCCTGGGCTGCTACACCCCTTTGTCAACTTGTTGGGGAAGCGAGTCATTGGGAGCGTGTCTTCATGACATGGCCCCATCCCACACTCAGGTGTCTAGCCCCGAACATGGCTTCAACGATGGTGTCTACAGAGAGGAGACCATCTCCCAACTTTATTGGGCCCTGTAGGGCTCAGGCTCCCCCTTGCCTGGCTATTCAGAGTGGATTCACAAAGGCTCTTTAGGACCAAAGAGGAAATGTATATTACCAGACCACGACTGCCTTCATCGCTCCTGACTGTAATTCCTTGGTGATGGCATTTTGTACAGGGCATCCCCACAGCACAGCAGTCACTTCACCACAGTGGAGAGGACTTTGATAAATTATGCGTGGAGAGCATCTCGGGTGTTTTCACGAAGATCTAATTGGGGATTATCAGTAATTGTGCAGAAGTGGGTTTCATTTTTACCTTGTACAGAAACAACCCCCTCCCCAAAAAAAGGCCCAGGGGAAGAAGAATTTACATCTTGTGGATAGAAGTGTTTGATGTCCCAAGTCACAGGTGCAAAGCTTGACAAGGGTTCTGTGTCTTTGACTCGTTCTCATGTGTTCACATGCTAAGCTGCGTACACGCTCATTCTGCATCATGCCTAGAAATGAATCCAGGAGTATTTCTGAAAATTGTGAGAACTTGAAGATGGAACTCTGACATTTGATGACTCTGAGTCAGCGTTCTCAGAACATTATTTTCGTTGGGACTTCATAACCGTAATTTTGCTACTGTGATGAATCGTCATGTAAATATCTGATAGGTGGGATATATTTCCATTGTTATACATTGAATATAATTAAAGTATTGTGATGAATCACAAAAAACCATATTTAATTATAGATTGTGGAATATTTATTTCTAAAGACAAATAAACGAAATTTTGTCTTGAAGCATGGTGTAGCACGGGTAACAGTCTTCACGCTGGATACTCATAGGTGGGCGTATCTACATGTGGGCGGACCCACCTGGAGACGGATAGAGGAGCGGTGTCTCAGTTCCTAAGACCATCGTAAATAGGTGTTTTCCGATGGTCTTAGGCAACACCTGTGAAAGGGTCGTTTGACCCCCAAAGGGGTCTCGACCCACAGGTTGAGAAGCACTGCTCTAAGTGGAAATCAAAGGATGCAGTGCCCCGGGCAGACCTTTCCTGTGTTGAAGATCAAGGATGCTACTTTGAGGACTGAGGTGTGCTTGACCGAGCCGTGGTATGTTCAGTCGCTTGTGTGCTTATGGAGGCTGGGCAATGATACTGAACTCACTGTGCACCGCCCACAGGAGCTCGGGTGATGTAGTGGTTACACCCTGAGTGTAATCGTAAGGTCAGCACTTCAAAACCACCAGCCGCTCCATGGGAGAAAGACCGGGCTTTCCACTCCTGGGAAGAGTTACAGTCTTGGCAAGTCGCCATGGCCATTCCACCCTGTCCTATAGGGTCGCTGAGTCGGTATTGACTTGATGCAGCGAGTCTGGCTTTCTCTTGGCGCTCTGCCAGTGGAAAGAACACAGCATTATGAGAAGAAATACAGCCAGGTGACGCTCGCAAGCAAGGTGGGCAAGACTCTGACTCAATTGTTTTGGCCATCATCAGCAGCAAAGATCAAAAGCCGAAGCCAAACCAGCCATGGGCGATGTCCAGTGTAGACCAGTTGCTAGAAAAGACAACGGTGGCTGTCAATCAAAAGGAGACGGATGCTTCAGGGGATGGATGGACGATGGGCTCCAATGGCCCAGTGGTGATGAAGGTGGCACAGCGCGCTGTCCTCTTGTACATGAGGCCACCGTGAGTCAGTGCTGACTCTGGCAAAGAGCAGCAGCGACACGATGACTGGGGGCAGGGTGGGGGAGAGTGGCAGTTACTTAATCTGTCAATCAGGTCATTGCCAGTGAAGCCTCTGTGTAGGCATGGCCTTCTCCAGAGGATTCTTGGAACTTCAGTCTTCTTCCCTGAAGGTGGGAGACACTCTCTCTGATTCATCTCCCCAAGAGACATTCCTGTTGACAAGCCACATGGAGTTACACTGATAGAGCCAGAGCCCTGGAGCTGGAGGAACCATGTGGAGACCCACACCAGTGCTGAGATGCTTCCACCACCACTGGATCCACAAGACTTCCCACTCACTGGCCTGTGGTCTTCCTGCATTTGGCGTCATTGCATGTGTTGCATGAGTCTGAAGAGGAATTTATAGACCAGTGTTAGACATCTGGGTTGATATCGGACTTATGGACTTGAAATGGACTGGACTGGGATGTTTTCTCAATACACAATTGCTCTTTCAGATAAAGCCTTGTTATACACATATGAGTCTCTCCATGAATTTGTTTCTCTAGTTCACCCGGCCTGTCCCTGATGAGGCTTTGGCTGTCAGTTTCCCTAGCCCATCCTTTGCTCTGAGTCTGCCCTCTCTCTCTCCCTTTCCTTGACTCCTTGTGAGGACGCACTCTCCTGAATGCCTGACCATGTGTCTTGCCTCACTTTCCCAACATGGTTGGAGGCCAGTGGTCATTTTAGTTCTCCATAGTAGCTCATTTGCTGACGGGGTAAAATCCGGCTTCAGCCACCCTAGAGGACCAAGCCGAGCTGCTTCGGAGGGCTGCCACCGCTGTCCTCTCCACAGAAGCAGACTGCCACATCCTTCTCCTGGGGAGCGAGGGTGGGCTTTGAGCCCTCAGCCTTTGGACTTGTAGCTGAACTACCAGGACTCCTCCGATAGTAACCAAGCCAACAGCCAAACAAACATGCCCCCATTGAGTCAACTCCTGCTCATGGTGACCCTCGGGGGAGAAGAACCAACCCCTTCGCATGACGGTGTTGGTGACAGTAAGGAACGTGCCAAGGTCCGCCAAAAGAACAAACAAGTACAGCCGGACCTGAGCCTGAGAGGCCAGGATGGTGACACTCTGTCTCCTGTTCTTTGGACACGTTGTCAAGATACGTCGTGCTTGGTGAAGACGAGGAAGCCTCCCCCCCTGAGATGGATGGACTCTGGGGCTGCAGCCCCGGGTGGCGCAGGTGGAGCAGGGTCTCCTTCTGTGAGACACGGAGTCCAGAGTCGGAACTGACTCTAAAACCCCGAACAACGACGCAGGACAGAGCACAACAGCCCTGTGGATGCGGGCGGCTGTCAATCTGTACTACAGCACCAAGGCCCATCTTTCTCTCATGGCGTGGCTGGTGGTTTCGAACGGCTCACCTGACAGTGAGCAACCCCCCATGTAATCCACTACGGGGCTCCTCCAGAGAGTCAGCCGTCCATTTGAGCGGCGGAGCGCAGCACACTTAGCAAGACCAGCTTTTGGTTTTTGCTCCCATCTGGCTGATTCTGGCCAGCTCTGTGTGCTCAGCCTGCTCACGGTGGGGTGCCTGCCCTCTCTGGGTTCCATTCCTCAGGCTTCACATTCCAGGCCTCCGTGTCTCCCTGGGGACCACTTTAATCCCGCTTCAGGTTTTTAACAAAAGCAGTGCTGGCCTGGCCTCTGGCTTGGTCTTTGCCAGGAAGCTGTGAATTTCTGGCCTGTCTCCATGGGGTGAGAGATCGTCCCATCAGCTAATCCTGCAGGTCCAGGAATACCTTACCTCTGCATCGTGTTATTTTTCCTTTCTTTGCCACATGGTCTGTTTGCAAAGTGGGCTGTTCTTCATGTGGGGGTGGGATTTTAGGGCATCTCTGTTCCATAGACCCTTCTCAAAAGCATCCCGTCACAGCCCACCCACCCTGAGCACACGCTGCTGGGAAGCCTGGTATGCAGGGGCGCACCCTCCCTGGGGTCCCAGGGTGCTCTTTGCCCTCAGTGGTTAGATACTGCGTGTCATCTCCCCCAATGTCTCATGAGTACTTCCTCCCTCCACCTCAACCACACCCCAAATCAGCTCACCCTGAAGGTTTAGGTTTTGGTCTCAGCAGTCTCAGCCCGGTACCTGTTTCTGCCCCATCAGCTACTGAGGCAGCCACTAAGGGCTCCAGGAGTCAGTTGTCGCTCTGCTGGGCTTGGCCAGGCCTCCGTGTTGTCTCATGCCAAGACCCAGGCCGCGCGAGCAGCCACCATCTGGGCCCTGCGTTTCTCCCATCGGAGGGCAGGTGGGAGAGTACACGCTTTCCCCCGCCCTCCCCTGAGCATCTCTTGGCTGCTGGCTGACTGTCCTTCCCTCCCCCAGGTCCTCCCCACAGAGTTAATGGTGGGCACATATGCCCCCCACTTTATAGAAAGTTATTAGGAGGAGGCAGGCGATTTTGAACGAGCCCCGCCACCTCGCTCAGAGGTTGGGGCTCAGGAAGGAAAGCCAGCCTGAGGCAGGGACACTGTGGCATGGCAGTCAGTTACAGAGCGGCCGCAGCTCAGAGGCAGGGCAGTCAGCTGATGCAGGAGGAGTCGGCTGGGCAGCAGAAAGGACCTGGCTGGGTCAAGAGGCAGGAGTTCTGATCTCATTAGCCGCATGCACATACGTGCCTAGTGGTCATGGGGGGTGGGGGGTCAGCTTCTGCCAAGTTGCCCACACCCCCTCTTCATGGCGGCCCTGACCCAGTGACTCAAAGTGCTGCTCCATCCTGTGCCGTGCCCACAAACAGTGGGTGTGAGCCCAGAGCGACCGTTGGGTTCTCAGGAGCTGGGCTCTGGAAGCAGGTCTCCCGCCCCATCTTCTTCTGGAAGCTTCATCAGCAGCACGGAACCATGATGCCTCCGCTGATGTCAGGGTCGATGGGACCTGGGTCTCCCACATGGAAGGCAGGGATTCTACCCCAAACCGCAAGCACCCATGTACTCTCTTCTTGCCATCGTCATTGGGTACCTCTGAGCCGCCCCCAGCTGCAACAGGACGAACGCCCACCCGTTCCCCGCCCCGCACCCCCCTGCACACCTCCTCCCCCCGTCCTCATGGCTGTTGCTGGGTTTGAGCTCCTGTTATAGCCGCTGTGTCCATCCATCGTGTTGACAGCCTTCCTCGTTTCTGCTGCCCCTCCGCCTTAGCAAGCTTGATGCCTCTTTCTAGAGACGGCCCCCCGGATGACAGGCACAGGGCACGTGAGAGGACGTCCCACCATCCTCGTCACTTCTAAGGAGCATTCTCATTGTGCTTCGAGACCGCCCTACTGGTTCCTCCAACAGGCCACCACCATCTGGTTAATCCTCTGCTAAGAACAGAGCGCCCAGGCGTCCATCTCCTCTGGTCTTCCTGGCTCACTGGGCAGCTCTCCAATGCACAGGAGGCCACTTGAGGACCCGTGGTACGAGGTCATGGTCGTCTCCCACCTGAATGAGCAGTTGGGTTATGTGCCTGCCACTTTGGGTGGCTTTCTAAGATGCTCCATGCCGACACCTCGTACAGAGAGGCCACCCTGTGTCACTAGGTGACGGGGGCTGGTGTGAATTTGAATTCGTGTTGCTGCTTCCCAGACGTCAGAGCTCTTCCAGGGCCACCTGAAGCTCACCGAGTGTCTCTGCTCGTCTGCGAAACAGACACAGTAGCCTCAGACGCACCGAGGCGGTGGGTGTTGGAGAGGCTGGTCAATAGAAGGAGAGCTGGGTGGTGCAGTGGACTAGACACTGGGCTGCTCACCAGAAGGGTTGGGAGTTCAAACGCCCCTGCCGGGCCGTGGGAGAAGGAGGAGGCTGTCCACACTCATACCAACTCCTAGTCTTGGGAGACTGTTTTGCCACTCCACTCAGAATCAGCAAGGTGGTGGTTTCCCGAATTCCCCAAGCAGTCTTGTGTCGGAAGGGCAGTTTCTGTTGAGCCCTGGCCTCCCTCTTCTGGCCCTCTCAGAGCTGGACTCGGGATTCTGAGTCCAGCTCTGCCTCGGCCTCACTGCCTGGCTTCATGGAACTCCATGTGGTCTTCCTGTCACCTTGGTGACTCTGTCTCTGCACCTTCCAACTCAGGCATCACCTCCCCACTGCCAGAGAGGCCATTCCAACTCAAAGGGACCCTGAGGGATGCAGTAGAACTGCCCCACGGGGGTTCCAAGGCTGTAACTCTTTATGGGAGCAGGCAGCCTCAGCTTTCTCTTGCTGACAGTGGGTGGATTTGAACCTCTGACCAGAGCACTCTGCCCAGTGCAGCAGCAGGGCTCCTTGATGCTGGAGAGTTAAAATCTGGGCACTTTCCCTGCTCCATTGGTCTTCCGGAGCCTCTCTCAGCCTGATCCCAGCTGCACCCCTATGACAGCTTCTAAACAACCAGACTGTCCCTCTCCCCAAAAGAAAAAAAAAAACAACCTCACTGCCCTCGTCTGTTCTGACCTCCACCCATGCCCATCGTGTGGAGATCGACTCACAGCGACCCTATGGGACAGGGTAAGAACTGCCCCTGCGGGTTTCTAAGACCATAGCTCATTTTTTAAATTTACTTATTTACATAAATACTTTTACTGGGGGCTCTTACAGCTCTTATCACAATCCATACATTCATAAGCAGACTGCAGCTCTTTATGGAAGCAGACAGCTTCTTCTTTCTTCTGCGAAGCAGTTTGTGGTTTTGAACTGCTGGCCTTGCGGTTCGCAGCCCAGTGTGCACCGCACTATGCCAGTAGGGTGCCGTAGCCAGCAGAGAGATCGAGACTGAAGCTCACCTCAAAGACCGGGCCTGTTTCCAGAGCACTGTCCCAGGGCTGGCGCTCGGTTTAAAGGTGACCAGGTGAGCTTTCAGCCCGCTCTGCCCTGAAGCTCTCCACGCTGCCCTCACTGGAGTCGGACCAAGTTAAAAAATATATATCTATATCATAAATAATCTCGCGAGCATTTTAATATACTGCCGATGGTATTAAAAGTCAAAGCTTTCATAAAATGTAATTTACTTCTCCCTAGTACCTTCAATCAAGAGCCATTCTAAAGCCTGTTTGGCTCCTGCTAAATGGAGCGGCCTCTCCTTCAGCCTCCAGGGCTGGGGGTGGGGATTGACCTTACTGAGACATCTGGGTGGTCCGAGGCTCTACTGGAACTTACAACAGGGTCAGCTCACCCAATCAGCCAGGTGGGCACATGCCCAGGGGTGCCTTTGCACCCATCTGCGATGTCACCTGCCCCCCGCCGTGCAAAAGCGCATTGCAACCCAGGTGAAACGGCTCACGGCAAACCAGCAAGCCGACACCTGTGCACCTTGCTCACTGCGGTCCTGTGTGGGCCAAGCTCGCCGGGCGTCCTGTCCCCAGCCCTGTGGGTACTTCTGTTACCAAGAGGAAAAGCCTCAGGGTCCAGGAGGAATGGCTGAGCAGACACGTTCAGCAGGAGAGATGGTTGATCATTTGGAAAAAGGGATGGCCGTCCTGCTTCTGTTTCTGGGCCCTGGAGAACCTGGAAGGTGCTGGTGCCTGTGCCCTGGGCGGGGCTTAGCCGTGGGGCTTGGACCTCCCTCCAGGAGGGGCCCCGTGGGGTGTCTGGGGAAGCATCTCCCACTGGAAGGAACCCTCTGTGCCCACATATCTCCCCACCAGTGAACCTCACTGTCCCTCCGGGAGAAACACAAAGACATGCTGGAACTACACCTGCCTCACCCTGGTGGTGCCGGGGGTCAGGCACAGCCTGTGCACCATGAAGTTGGGAGTTCAAATCCCACCCGCCTCTCTGAGGAGGCTGATCAGGCTGTCTGCCCCCCTCAAAGTTGACAGCGTCAGAACCCCTCTCTGGGGTCACTATGAGTCAGAATCTTGGTCTTTTTCAAGCAACTCCTATGCCCGTGGAAGTTAGACATCAAGGAAGGAAGACCCGGAAGGATCCATGCATCTGACGGATGACATTGCCAAATAAGGGAGCCCTGGTGGCACAGTGGTTAGACACTGGGCTGCAATCTACAAAACCTGCGGTTCAAAACCACCCTCTGCTCTGAGGGAGAAAGACTGGACTTGATGTCCCTGTACACAGGGACAGGGTCGGGTGCCCACAGGGGTGGTTCTGCCCTGTCCTGCAGGGCTGCGGTGAGTGGGCACCAGCTGGATGCACTGAGCCGGGTTTTTGAGCTGGCAAAGAAAGAGCCGTGAAAGCACCATGGATTGCCCAAAGAACCAGCTGTCATGGAGGAAATACAGTGTGTGGCTCCTTCGGGGCGAGCATGATGAACATTTCTCTCACCCACTGTGGGCACGGTGTCGGGGAGACCAGTCCCCGGAGGAGGGCATCATGCTTGGCAAAGCAGAGGGCGGTGACGGAGCGCACCCTCGGGGAGGTGGGTGGACACAGTGGCCGCAGCAGTGGGCACCACCACAGTGAGGAGGGTGAGGGTGGCGCAGGATCGGCAGGCAGCGTGTCCTTCTGTTGTGCGTGGCATCACTGTGAGTTGGAACGGATGGCACCCAACAGCACCACCAGCACGAGCCAGAATCACTCGGCTTGGAGGCACTGGAGACTCGAGGCCAACAGTCACCGCTTTTTCCAGAACAATCCACTGCTCTCTGCTGTACGACCCCATTCAGCCACTGCTCTTGGAATGCAGTGGCTTACTCGTCTTTATATGGTCACGGGTATCGGTAGCATCTGTGGAGAATCCACAAACACCACACGGGCAAGGCGGGAGGAAAGAGCTGCGCCGAGTGAACAGTGGGGTGGTCCTGCTCCCTGCAGTTTGACCCCTCCCCTGCTGAAGATTTCCATTTCTATCCCAGATGGACCGAATCCCAATCTACCTTTTAAGCAGCTTCCCCGGGGCTGTTCTTAGAGGTCCCAAGCGATACAATGTCTATGTAAGTTCTATGTGTACATAAAATGTATGCCTGAGAATCTTGTTAAAATGCAAATGTGTTGTTACAATGTAGAATGGCCCCAGGTTCTGCAGAAGCACCCAGGGATCCTGTTACCATGTGGATTCCCATTCAGTCTAAGCAGCCTGGGAAAGTGACTTCTCAGGGGGTTCAGATCTGAAGGAGCCTTTGAGAAGCCCTGCCTCTCAGAACGTTGTCAATAAGCAGCAAGGGTCCCGGGCCTGGACACTCTGAGCACCAAGCTTCAGGGGTTTGGGGTGCTCTCTCAGAACGGGACCACCACGTCCACATCTGCAGCCCACACGTGCCCAGTGAGAGCCCAGGCCACCGGCAGGGCACAGGCCCAGCTGAGGGAAGCTTGACCTCCACGTGCCACTCCCCTCGGTGGGCACCGGCCAATGAAGGCACAGCACCCGGCTTTATTCCTGTCACTCTGCGGCCCGACTTCTTTGCGCACGTGGGCGCCTGTCTCTTTACTGACGGTGACCACGAAGGCAGCTGCCACATTTTCCTTCCACTGGAAAGCAGCCTTTCAGCTATGCCCTTTGCAGCGTCCAAGCAGCACCACCCCGGCAGGGCCTGGAGCCCAGAGGGTGGCCGTTATTAGGAGCTGTTGACGCCCACAAGCACGCGGAAAGATGGCCGACTTCCCCGTGGCTGGTAACCCGTTGTCTGTGAAGCCAATTTCGACTCATTGAAATCTTATAGGACAGAGTAAGTGGACCCCATGGCTCTCAATCTTGAGAGAATCAGACCGCCACACCTTTCTCCCCTGGAGCAGTGGGGAGACGGCTGTTCGCACCTGGCCTTCTGGTTCTCTGCTCAACGGTCGTGAGTAAGAGCCAGTGGAGGGTCCCTGGGGATGCTTCTTCATTAGCCCTGACTCACTGCTAGTGAGACCCTACCGGACAGGGTCGAACCGTCCCTGGGGGTTAAAACCCAAGCCAGCAGACAGTTTCATCTTCCTCCAGTGGAGCAGCTGGTGGGGTCCAACTGCTGACCGTGTGGTTAGGGGCCCAGTGAGTCAGCCCCTACATCCCCAGGCATCCTCCGTTGGCTCTTACTCACGACCATTGAGCAGAGAACCAGAAGGTCAGCGGTTTGGAACCATCAGCCACTCCTCGGTACAGAGAACAGGCTCTCTACTCCCATAGAGTTATAGCCTTGGAACCCCCCAGGGGCAGTTCTGCTCAGTCCTCTGTGAGTCATCAGCCCTACACACACACACACACACACACACACACACACACACACACACACACACACACACCTCCCCTCACTGCCACGGAGTCAATCCCAGTTCATAGGGGACCCTATAGTGGTAGGACTGTCCCTGTGGGTTTCTGAAACTGTAACTCTATTTTTTTGTTTCAATCATTTTATTGGGGGCTCATACAACTCTTATCACAATCCATACATACATCCATTGTGTCAAGCACATTTATATATTTGTTGCTATCATCATTCTCAAAACATTTTCTTTCTACTTGAGCCCTTGGTATCAGCTCATTTTTTCCTCTCACTCCCCACCCCCTCCCTCAGGAACCCTTGATAATTTATAAATTATTATTATTTTGTCATATTGTACACTGTTCGATGTCTTCCTTCACCCACTTTTCTGTTGTCTGTCCCCCAGGAAGGGGGTTCTATGTAGATCCTTGTGTTTGGTTCCCCTTTTCTACCTCACCTTCCCCTCCCCCTTTTGGTATCTCTACTCTCATTATTGGTCTTGAGGGGTCTATTTGTCCTGGATTCCCTATGTTTCCAGCTCTTATCTGTACCCCTGTACATCTCCTGGTCTAGCTGGATTTGTAAGGTAGAATTGGCATCATGATAGTGTGTGGGGGTGAGCATTAAAGAACTCGAGGAAAGTTGTATGTTTTATCGTTGCTACACTGTACCCTGACTGGCTTGTCTCCTCCCCACACCTGTTTTGTAAGGAGAGGTCCAGTTGCCTACAGATGTGCTTTGTGTCCCCTGCTCTGTACTACCCCTCATTCACAATGATAAGATTTTTTGTTCTTTGATGCCTGATACCTGATCCCATCAACACCTCATGATCACACAGGCTTGTGTGCTTCTTCCATGTGGGCTTTGTTGCTTCTGAGCTAGATGGCTGCATGTTTACCTTCAAGTCTTTAAGACCCAGACACTATTTCTTTTGATAGTTGGGCACCATCAGCTTTCTTCACCACATTTGCTTATGAACCCACTTTGCCTTCAGCGATTGTATCAGGAAGGTGAGCATCATGGAATACCAGTTTAATAGAACAAAGTGTTCTTGCATTGAAGCCATACTTGAGTGGAGGCCCAATGTCCATCTGCTACCTTAATACTAAACCTATAAATATATGCACATAGATCTATTTTCCCATCATCATATGTAAATATATTTACATATGTACTTGCCTGTATGTAGACCTCTATAAATACCCTTTGCCTCTTTGTTCCTTCCTCTATTTCATTTTCCTTTCCTCTTGTCCCACCATCATGCTCAGCCTTCATTTGGGTTTCAGTAATTCCTCTCGGATGCATTACCCTTGATCACGCCCTACCAGGCCTCTTACACCCTCCTTGGGACCAATTTTGGATCACTTGCTGTTCCCTTGCCCCTGGGTTTGTTTACACAACTTCCTTTCCCCCACCTCCCCTTCTCCCATGTCCCCTGGAACCATCAGTCCCATTGTTTTCTCTTCCAGATTGTTTATTCTGCCTATCTTATCTAGCTAGACCTGCCGAGATCATAATATGACAAAAACAAGACAGAGCAAAACAAAGGAAAAGAAAACAACAACCACCAAAAAAAACTGATGACAAAAAAAGCCTGTTTGTTGATGTTTATGAGTGTTTTCTGATTGAATCTGATGGGGCGCCATGCCCTGGCCCCAAAGTCTATTTTTGGTATTCCCTCAGGACTTCCTTGCTCTGCTCCCCTTGCTGTTCTGTTGCATGCCTTTAGTGTTTTGCCTTGGTATGGTGGGGTCAGATTGGGCACAAATCCCATACTGTGTCTCCAGTGTTGTCCCTGAAGGGTCAGTGAGGGATGTCGTGTCTCATAGTGGGGCAGGCCATATGGTACTCTCTGTGCATTGGCTGCTCTGAGCAGGAATATTGTCCTCAAGGCTTAGTGGGCCAGGAAGTGCTCTACTCTCTCTTCCTCCCCCTTCATTTGCTCCCTTGTGCTCTGATCAGACGTGTCCCTCTCCTTGAGCTGCAGATTCAGTGCTGTCCTCTGAAGAATCCCAGCGATGTGGAAAGGCACCCCTCACCCCAGAAAAATTTACTTCAGAGACTGTAACTCTTTACAGGCATAAAACACCCTGTCTTTCCAGCCGAGCAGCTGATGGTTTTGAACCACTGACCTTGTGGTCAGCAGCCACACTCGTAGCTACCATGACATCAGGGCTCCTTCTGTGAACTCTCCGCAGTGGAAAATGCATCAATATAACTGCACACACAGTTAGAGGGCCGTCCGGGGTCTCCTTCCAGTTCCTTGTTTGCGTGCCTGTGTGCCAGTGTATGGAGACTGGGTGATCTGGTGGCCTTGGAAAACTTTTCCAGACTTCTCCTGGTGCTGCCCTCTCCACCTTCCCGCATGCCTCAGGCGGCCAAGCACTTTCTCACCTTGCCCCTGCTCCCTGCCCCTGCCACTGTGTTTGCCCCTGGAGAAAGCTAACCACATCCCAGGCTCAAGGGCCGTTTGTGTTTGCGCCTGTAATTATTATTTCATCATGTGCGCCTGTTTGTTTTAAATAGATTATTCTCTTAAAGTCAATTTGCACAGGCGAATAGATACACTATTCCTTTGTCATCCGAATTGCAAATGATTTCCCAAACAGAGCATTCCGTGCTTTCTTTATTTCCCCCCATACACATATTTAGCTGTTGTGTCACCAACTCTGTGCCTCCGACCATTTCTCAGCCTGTGATAATGGCTTAAAGGTCTCTCTGCCTTTGTGTGTAGCTCGTCCCAAGGATCCGCCAACAGTGCACATTCTTGATTCACCTATAAGTCTTGTGCCCGCCTAGAAGGCGTCTGTGTAGAAAGAGTGTGTAAAAGGGCCCCACGGTCATTCCTCCAGGTTGGCTCTCCACCCAACCCTTGCCTGTGGACTTGAACTGGACCGCTTATGACATTTTCAAGTACACTGGAGCCTCATTTTCTCTTCGGTTCTGTTAGTCTATTTCACGGTTTCAAACCAAAGCCAAAGCGATGGCTGGAGTTTTACACACAGCCAGGAAAATTCTCCCTTGCCTCATTTTTAATCACTTCGGGGACATATGCTGGCATTTATATTTCCACCTCGTTTCAGAAATGGGTTGAACTGAATCTATAAGAAGACTGAAGAAGAATCGGTGCACTGGAATCATGGGGCTGGAGAAGAATGCGGCCAGCCCCGGGAACTGCCAAACGAACAGCAAATCTGTCTTGGAAGAAGTACAGCCAGAAGGCTCCTTCGCAGCGAGGATGGTGAGACGTTGTCTCGCGTACTTTGGACCTGTGGTCAGGAGAGACCAGTTCCTGGGGAAGGACACCGCACCTGGTGGAAGGGCATTAAGAAAGACAAGGTCCTGGACACGACAGGTGGATGCAGTGGCTAATCAATGAGCTGAGACATGAGGATGGTGCAGGCCTGGTCGGGGTTTCCTGGCTTTTAGAGTGAGAACTGACTCTATAGCCCTGAACAACAGTGGTAACAGGTGTCGGCAACCTTTCCCCCTCCATTTAGATGGGTCTGCATAACTAGTCATTAGCCTGGAACTGATTCCTTTCCTCCCAGTCCTTTTTTGTGACCAGGGGACCGTTTGCATAGCAGAGTGCTGTTCCCTTCAACCAAGCAGGCACCGATTTTCATGGCATGGATTGCCCTCACATCCCCTTCACGATCCCACTGCCTCCCTGAGTTTCTGTTCCCATCCCTTCTTTTCTTTCCTAACCCCTCCGAGAGGAGCCCTTCTGGTGTCATGGTTGTGCACTAGGCTGTGATCCCAATGGTCAGCAGTTTGAAACCACCAACAGCCCCGTGGGAGAAGATAGGGCTTTCTCCTTCCATAAACAATTATCGTGTCAGAAACCCACAGGAGGGGTCCCTGAAAGTCAGCCTGGACTGGATGGCGGTGAGTTTGGTTTGGTAACCCCTCTGCACGCTGCCCTTGGATGGATGCCACCTTTCAGATCTCAATGGTTGATGATTCTAAGGTCATGGTTCCCAAAGTGGGCAAGCACACCTCCTGTGGAGGAGGGATGGGCAATGCTGGAATGATCCAGAGGTGCTGCCAAAGCAGATACCTACACTTTATTTTGGATGATGGGCTAGAGTACAAGCATTTTTCATTACCAGGCGAAGCTGAGGTTTTGTGTGTGTGTGTGTGGTGTGTAGGTATGTGTGTATGTGTTTGATGTGTATGTGCAAGTGTGCATGTGTAGTTATGTGTGTGGGGTATGCTGTATGTGTTTGTGCATATATGTGTATATGTGTGGTGCATGTGTGTGTCTTATGGGGTGTGTGCATGGGTGGTGAGCATGCACATACACAGAGATGGACCATGTCCATGAACGGCAGCAGCAGCAGCCCCGCTCTGCTCCTCCAGGGCTGCGGGAGCAGGATCCGCACATTCGGAATCAGCCCCCTCCATGCGTCTGGGCCGGCATCTCCGTTCCAGACAGCGCTCCCTGCCGTGGGCTGGTGTGTCGCTGGGCAGACCCAGCTGCACGCTCAGGCACACATGGCTCCCCAGGAAAAGCCAGGCACTGAAGAGACTTGTATTAACTCTTTGAGGCCACGGGGCCCCGTTCAGAGAATGGAATTCTTCATTTACTCAAATGCTGCCTGAGAAGTTCCGAACCACATCACTTCCTGGAGGGGACGGGGACAGGGGCTGGGGGGCCATCGAGGGGCAGAAACAAACTCAGAACACAAATACACTGAGCCACAGGGAAGTACTGTCGTGGTGGGTTCTGTAAGTGAAGGGAGGGAGGGGTCAGAGTCTGGCCTTCAGGAGGGAGAGCAGCGTCTGTGGTCGGAGCCGTGGCGGAGGGGTGGCCTGCTCCCGTTCCAGCAGAGCTTCTGCCAGGAGCCGTTGACAGATGAGGTGAAGCGTCTTCCTTCTCTCCTGTTACCTCCTACCCGGAATTCCTCCTTCTCCACCCCTCTGTCTCACCCTGACCACAGGGACACGGCCGAGCTGTCCAGATCTCCACACTCAGACTCCACCCTTAAGCCGCCACCACGAACCCCAGTAATGCCCTTGACCTGTGAGGCTGGGGCGCCACACACACAGGAAGACCAGCGGACCCACATCCAGCACCCTCAGAGTCATACAGGTGGCTACAAGGGGAAAATAGCCCCCAGAGCTGTTTCTGGATTGGTCACCAGAGAGGCCTGGTGTCTAAGTGGGGCCCTTTGGGTCTTTTGTATCTTATGGATTGAACTGTGTCCCCCCAAACTGTGTCCACCTTGCTAGGCTGTGATTCTCAGTATGAAGCAATTATCTTCCAGTCTGTGATCTGACCTCTGTACTGTGAATGGGGCGGGATTAGAGAGTAGAGGCAGTTGTGTTCCCCAGGCAGGAGGCAACCTACAAGACTAGGTGGTATCATGAGTCAACCTTGTCTGAGACATGGAAGATTAAACTAGCATGCAGAAATCAGAGGCCCCTCCATGCCACTGAGAAAGAAGAGCCGGAAGCAGAGGGTGTCCTGTGGGCCTGGGGTCCCTGTGCTGGGAACCTCCCAGACCCCAAGGAAGACTGATGCCGAGGCATGTGGAGATCTCCCAGGAATACTGGACCCACCGGGACTGAAAAGACACGAGGATCTTCCCCAAGAGCCTTTCCCAAGAGCTGGGACCCTGAATTGGACCGTGTAGCCTCCTGGACGGTGAGAGAATACATCTTTGCTTGCTAACGCCGCCCCCTTTGTGGGGAGCTACTGGCGCAGCCCTAGAGAACCGTGGCCCAGTCACGGGAGCCCCACCCGTGTCACCCAGAGAGGCCAGTGTGCACCCTAACAGAGCTCAGACCTTCCTGCCAGAGACCTTTAATGTGGAAAACTCTCGTGAAGTTCACGGAGCAAGGTCACTGACTACAGAAAAAGAGACCCTCCCGGGAAACGCGGGATGAGAGGGAAGAGGCCCAGCCAGGGTAACAGAGGACGTGGAGGCACCGGGAGGGAATTGAAGCGCCATCCTGGAACCTGGGGGCCCCTGGCAAGGGGGCGGTCCTCCATTCTCCCTTCTTCATGAAGCCCATCGAGAGCCTCGGGAAAGGAATGGAAAGAGGAGCATCTCCTCAGAATGCTGGACCTTGTTTGCTGCTCGCAAGAAATTGTAGACTACAATTTGTAGATTACAAATTGTAGATTACAATTCCTTCTTTTTAGAAAAATATACTGACTATTGTGGACTGGGTGGAGGTTTACAGAGCAGACCACCAGTTTTCTAGGCAACAATTCGGACACCTTTTGTCTCAGCTCCTCCGTGGCGACCTCTTGGATGTCCCTTCACTCACACCCCTTCCCTGCCGTGTTTCCCTCTTCCATCCCCCTGCCGCCCTAACCCTCTGACCTGAGTATTGCCCACGTGCTGCTCCTTGGATATTAAATAATGGAGTATTCTAACCAGGCGGAGGAGTCCCATTCCAGACCCGCAGCGGTGACTTAGGGCCATCACCTCGAGGGTTCTGCCAGACTCTAACCATGACCTAGCTTGGTCTCTGTTGTGGTTTTGAGTTCTGGTTCATATTTTTTCTCCCACTCTGCCCAGGTCCTTCTCCTGTGGCCTCTTTCAGAGCAGTTGATGGGGAGCCGGGCACCGACGACTTCCTCTGGCCTCGGGGTTGGGGAGGCTGATGTCTGTCCGTGTGGGCGTGCAGTGCGTTGGATTAATTGTTTCCACATGTCTTTCCATTCCCACCGCCCCTATTTCCTTATCTCTGGTCGTGAGAATGGGTGAGTGAATGTGCATGGTATATCTGTATGGCCTGCTCCGTAGCTGTACGTGGTGGGGTGTCTGTGAGTCCGAACCAACTGGAGAATGCCTGACAGCACCAGCACCTCGCATCACTGATCCCTCCGAGGTTTAGGTTACTGTTTGCGATTTGACTGTGTCGGGAAAAGTTGATCTTCATTGGGAGAAAAAAATGACAGCTACTTTAATGTACATGATATGCATTCAAAGAAAATGTGTTTTTCAGCCCCTCTCTTCTTAATCTTATTTATTCCTTAACAAGTCATATGCCAGCGTCTATTTTGAATTGCGGGTGTCATCTTGAAATTAAGATATTCGAACATTGGGAGTATTTTAAATCTGGAACACACATGATGCTCGGGAAGCCAGCCTAGTCAATAGAAAACGTCACTCTGGTGTCCCTGCTAGTAGAGGCAGTAGAAACATCTGAACATGATTCAGGAGATCTGGTGGGTGGTGTAGTGGGGTATGCATTGTGCTGCTCCCCGAAAGGTCAGTGGTTTGAAACCACCAGTCTCCCCAGGGGAGAGAAATGAGGCTTGTTCTGGAAAGACTTAGTCTTGGAAAACCCCCAGGGTCCGTTCCGCCTGCCTGGCAGGGTGGCGTGAATCAGAGTTGGGTAGTGGCGGGGTGTGAGTGAATGGCTTCTCCACAGGATGAACCTCATGGGTGCCCTTTAACTTTACCCAAGAAAGTACTGACTTTGGCAGAGGCTTTATTAGGCATGTTTTTACCACAACAGAAAAAAAATGTCCTTGTGTGTCTAATTAGAGTGTGTTATTAGCGTCTCAGTTTTGCATGGTAATAATTCGGGGCCGAGCAGCTGGTTTTGCACACTGGGTTGGCTGACCCAAGAGATATCCCTCACCCATCCAGCTAGGCCGTGTCATGTAACGAAGCTCCGGACAAGGGAACTGTAGCGGAAGTCCGTTCAGTAAGGTGTGCAGGAAGCTTTGCAGCTAGCACCGGTCGCCCTTCTCCCTTCCTCTTCGTGGCTGGAGGGAGGATGCGCAGCCGGAGACCATGGAGCCACCTGTGACTCTGAGCAGTGAGCACGAGGGCAGGCGGCCCCACACTAAGGGTTGCAGAGAAGTGGACAAGAGCTGACCCTTCCTCTCTTCACCAAGTGGCTGCTCTCTCTGAAGGAGCTGCCAAAAGGCCCCCACCCCTCGGATCCTTGAAGAACTTGTGTAGAATTGGTCTCATGTCCTTCTTAAGTGTGTGCTGGGATTCACCAGTGAACGCTTCTGGATCCAGTGTTCTCAGGGTGTGAAGGTTCCTTTTAATGCTGGTTCAATCTCTCTGATCGATACAGGACTCTCCAGATGATGTGTTTTTCTTCATGGATGAGGGGGCTTTGTGTCCTCTGAGAAGGATTTCCATTCTGCGCCGGTTGGCACAGTGCTGTCCACCACCTTTCTCTGGTTGTCCCTTCAGTGACTGTAGCGTCCGAGGGACGGTCCCTGCTCCCACTCCTGATGCTAACACTGGTCCTTTCTCGGGTTCGTCTGCAGGATGCTCGATGTCATCAGTGTTCCCAACAAGCTAGCTAACTGGGATGTATTTTTCCCGCTTTCTGCCCTAGTCTGTTTTATTGAGATACACCACTATGTTCTGTAGCACTCACCCCCTTGTGGGTATGAATTCAGCGAGGTGGCTTTAGGGATTCAGAGCAGGTTTCCCTCCAGAGAAAACCCTAGTGTTCAGCAGGCACCGTCCCTCGTTTTCATCCCTCCTTCCCCTCTGCCGAGGCGAGGACTCATCACAATCCATGCTCTGTAGTTCATGCAACCTGCTCTTCCTGTGACCGAGTGGTTACTCAGCATCATGTTGGGAAAGTTCACCTTGTAGCAGGGATCAGGACGCCGTTGCCTTTTTCACAGCTGAGTAATATTCCATTGAACAGACAGGCCCGGTCTATTTAGTCGTGCCCTCTTTCTGACTCTCATTAATAGTGCTATTGTGAGCATTTGTGTACAAACATGTGTTTTCATTTCCCTGGGGCTGATTCCTAAGAGTGCTTTATTGATTTCTGCTCTAGTTTTGATTTTTCTTATTTCTCCTTGCTCAGGTGCCCTGGTGGTTCCGTAGAGTAATCACTGAGCTGGTAACAGGAACAGCAGTTCGAATCCACCAGTTGCTCCAGAGGAGAAAGAAGGGGCAGTCTGCCCGTCAAGGTTGACAGCCTTGGAAACCTGCCGGGGCATCGGACTCTGCCCAACAGCCTTGCTGTGAGCCAGGATTGACTGCAAGGCAGTGGGTTAGTGGGTTTTCCTGCCCTGTGGTTCTGGTGATTGAATTAAACGTCATTGGATCCTTAGCTCATCGGTTTGAGGGCTTTCTGCTTGTCTAAGGTGTGCGATGCTGTGAGTATTCCTCTGAGCACAGCTGTAGATGCATCCGCCAAATACCGACCAGCTGGGTTTTCAGTTCTCAAGGTCTTCTCTGATGTGCTCTGCCGCTCTGATTCTGGCCCGGGGCTGATTTATCAGTGTGCTATGACACTAACCATCTAAGGGTTTTCCAGGTAGCTTTCTGAAATTGATTTTCCTGATTTAATGCTCTTGTGGTCAGAGAACATACATTTTAGGGTTTCAATCCTTTTAAGTTGATGGGGATTTGTTTTGTGGCCCAGAATATCTTGGCAAGTGTCCTGCATGCACTTACAGGGAATTTGTATTGGGCAGTTGCTGGGGGGGGGGAGGGGGCGGTGTCTGTAAATATCAATTAGGCCCAGCTGGTTGATTGATAGCATTGTTCAAGTTTTCAATGTCTTTCCTGATTCTCTGTGTAACTTTTCTAGAGGGCTCTAAAAAGAGAAGCTGATATGAGCTCATACATTAGCATTTCTAGAACTCTTAAAGGCCTGGTAGTGTAAGGGTTAAGCACTTAGCTGCTACAGGAAAGATCAGGGGTTTGAACACATCCACCCACTGCACAGGAGAAAGAAGGGGCAGTCCACCTATAGAAAGATGACAGCCTTAGAAACCCTATACAACAATTCCATGCAGCCCTATAGGATGGAAACACTATACGACAATTCCACGCAACCCTATAGGATGGAAACCCTATACGACAATTCCATGTGGCCCTATAGGATGGAAACGTTATATGACAATTCCACGCAGCCCTATAGGATAGAAACTCTATGCGACAATTCCATGTGGTCCTATAGGATGGAAACCCCATACAACAATCCCATGCGGCCCTATAGGATGACTATGAGTCGGAATTGACCTGATGGCAGTGTTTGGGGTGTGGGTCCACTTCATTCCTCTGCATCTATCCAGATTTCCATCTGGAATTGTATTTTTTCTTCCTTTGATATCCCTGGTAGTAGCAAGCTGCTTCTTCTAAGTTCTGCCCACAGAGCAGAATGTGAGCTGGAGGGAGCACAAAGTCTTTGTGGCCTTGTGTGGCCTCTGAAGGCAGTGGTTCTCAACCTTCCTCATGCCACGACCCTTTCATACGGTTCCTCATGTGGTGGTGACCCCCCAACCATAAAATTAGTTTTGTTGCTATTTCATCACTGTCATTTTGGTACTGTTATGAATCAGGTGACCCCCGTGAAAGGGTCATTTGCCCCCCACAAAGGGGCCATGACCCACAGGTTGAGAACTGCTGCCTTAAGGTGCTGCTGCCCACTCCCTATTCTTCCCAGCGTCGTCGGTTTCCTCATACACACGTGCAGGAAATCTGGAGGAGTGGAACAAAACGGAGTGATCATAAGAGACCAGGCTTACTGGTCAGCTAGAGACTGGGGGGACCCCCAAGACTGTGGTCCTTCATCATGCTTCAGGTGTAGAACTCACCTTCTGACAAACGAGAGACAGGTGCAGAGGCATTAAGGAGGACCATACTCCTTAGAAGGATCAACCATTTGAGATCAAACTGGCAGCGTTTCCCCGAGGACAGAGTACAGCAGGGTTAGGAAACAAGGGGGAACAGAAACGGGAAACACCGGGAGCCAGTGAGGTCGGGACATTATGTGGTGGGGATGGCAACAAATGAGGGGCAGCACAAGGGGTGTTGTTGTATTAGTTGGGGTTGACTGGAGAAACAAATCCAATCATATGTGTGCAAGAGGGAACTTTATACCAAGGAGCAATTACATTAAGAAAACCACACCCCAGTCCAGATCAAGTTCATAAGTTCGATATTACCCCCTATGTTGATACTAGTCCATAAATTCCTCTTCAGATGGAAGCATCTCAGCTCTGGCGTAGGTCTCCATGTGGCTCCTTCAGTCCCAAGAATCTGGCTCCATCAGCTCGACTCCATGTGCCTTGTCAGGAGGAATGTGTAGCAGAGTGGGTGTTCTGCCTCCAGGGAGCAAGACAGGCATTGCCAGACTCCTCGGGAGAAGCCACACCCACACAGAGGCCTCATTGGCTGTGACCTGATTGACAGGCTAGACTCCACCCCTTCTCGGGTTGACAGGAGCTGATGTAACAGCCACAGTTGATGATTGGATGATCTGCTTGGTTAACCTTAACCTAATTCACACATCACAATCAGGGGCTAAAAAGCAACCTAAAGGGGGTCCCCTGGGCTGATCTCTGGAACCCTCTATTAGCACAGCAGTTCCTTTTTCTCTGGAGGTTAGTCCCAAACATTAGCCTCCTGGGTCACGTCTTAGTCTTCTGTGGCTGAGCTGAAAAAATCCCTCCAGACGTGAGGCTTTGCAGAGGAGGGATTTACAGTCTCAGAGTTCTGGAGGCTAGTCCAGGTGTGGGTCTCGGCCACTTTGATTCTTCCTGTGGGCCTCCGTCCTAGTTTCTGGGGACTACTGAGGCCCCAGAGCGCTGCCATTGATAAGGAGGTCCCCTTGGTGTCATGGCAGCTCCCTGTGCCTCTGAGTCTGCCTCTTTCCTTCTAAGACACACAGCTCAGAAGGATGACCTCATTAACACAGCCCAAGGAGACGCTGTTTCCAAGCCAGGCCCAGTTCTCAGTTAGCAGATCAATGAGGTGTCTATTTTGTGGGGACCCAGTTCTATCTATGACAGCTTCCCCAGAACCTGTGCTCTGCTCTCCTCATCTTGGATGGCCCACTGAGTTCTGCTTGGGTCGTCCATCCTTTCCGTTTTCTTTTGCTCGGGGACCACTGCCCTGCGCTCTCTGTGCCGGAGGGTCAGAAAACCATGGTTGAAGATTCTTGGCCTGGTTTTCTGGTTGTTCAGCGTGGAGAAGAAATGTGATTCCTGTTCCTCCATCGTGGTCAGAAGCTATGTCCTGTCCATCTGCAAAGTGTCCTCTTTGTTCGATAAAGTCCCCTGGATGCCGAGCAGCATCTCACTGGTCCAGCATTGTTCAGTTGGTTTCCATAGAGATAGCTACCAAGATAAACTAGATGATGGACAGATAGATGCATACATAGATGCATAGATAGATAGATGATAGATAAAAGTTCATATATATGGGGATGGAAGAAGAAAAAGGTACATGGATGTGATTAATCAGCGAACCTTGATCAAATTCCCTCTTTTCCATTTGTCTCTTCCTTCTTCCCTGTCCTCAACTTTCCTTTGTTTTGTCCCCTCTTTATCTGCTCCCCTGCACACCGTTCCTTCCCTGTAAGTACATGGGACCACTTACTACCCAGAAGCCACTAGCTAGATACAAAGGCCCGATGAGGCGGTGTTGGCATGAAGCAGCCCCCATTCCAGAGGAGGAGGAAACAGGAACAAAGGCCTGGCCCAGCACAGGCACAGCAGCAGCATTCCCGTTCATGAGGGAGAGCGGCCCCTTTGGGCCAGGGAGAAGCGGCGAGGCCTCCTAAAAGGGATGACAGTAGATCTGAGCCATAAGAAGTGGGTGCTCCCAGACCGAGCACTGAGGGCCTCAAAGTTAAATGCAATCGAAGCAGGCGCCGTGGAGTCGGGTCGGACACGTAGCAGCCCACAAGCCGCAGAAGGGAACGCTGCCCACTCCTGCACCCTCCTCGCCATTGGTGTTAAGAATCAGCCCGCTGTTGCAGCCACTGAATCAGTCCATCTCATAAAACGCCTTCCTCTTCATCGCTGACCTTCCGCTTGACCAAGCACGATGTCCTTCTCCAGGGACGTGTCCAACGTACATGAGACAAAATCTCTTCCAAGACAGCTGTGTTTATGCTCCTTGTAGATATTCCTCACCAGCATCAGAACCCAAAGATATCAATTCTGCTCCTGCCATCCTCGTCCATTCTCCGGCTTTTGCATAGGTATGAGACGATTGAAAAGCTTTGGTGTGGCTCCCGGGCACCTTCATGATAGTGTTTCCCGAAGCCCCTGGGTGGCTGCTGGAATGACCCAGAGGGATGGTAGTACCAGAGACCTGTACTGCCTTCAGGATTATGGGCTTTGAGGCAATATTTTTAATTGCCAGGGGGCGTGGAGTAATGCTTTCCTTCTGAAAAGGGGGCAGAAGCTAAATAACTCGTAGAACAAAGCTCTAATCCTTTTGTCACTCAGATGTTTTCCCCCAAGAATCTTTTTTAGCTGGATTTTTCCGTTCCAAAGAGCCACAAAGAAAAGGATATGGCTGCATGTCGTACTCAGTTAAATGGAGCAATGAGGACGGATTTATTTCCCGTGCACTTTGTCTGGTCGTACCGCGGGCAGACATTCTGTGCTGCAAATATTTCCCCCAATTTATCATTTGTCCTTTTGATTTTTGCATCCTATTGTTCTCAAGAAAATAATTGCTTCCAAAACAAAAGAACAGCATCACTATGAGTCTGATTAATGATAATAAGTCAGCGGAATTAGTAAAAAGTTGCAATGACTAATTTAGAATTTCAGTTTTGTTATGTTCAAGGCACTTTGTCACTCTTAATTGTCAAACTAAACCCTAGCAATTAGAACTCTTCGGGAACATGGCTTAATAAATAGATGGTGATTTATTTCTGTCAACATTTCCATTTATAAGTACCCAGAAGTTTATTCTCAACTAGGTCAAATGCATGTCTAACTTTTGTTTGTGTTGTTGACTTGCTTTGAGACATAGTTTATCTTTAAGCAACTGTACTGTTTTTGTAACCGCATTCCTAAATGAATCACTGTATGCTCTAAATTAATAGTCCCCCAAATAAAACCTTATATAAAAAAAGCAACCAGGTTTACTGGTCTGATAGAGCGAGTAGAACCCTGAATTCTACAGCCCCTAGATTATGTGCATTGGAAACAAACTCATCGCCTGGCTCAGCTTTCAACCAAACAACAGACAGCCTTCTGAGGAGCTCTGTTGACATGTTCGGTTAAGTGTCTGTCTACTAATCACAAAGTCAGTGGTTCAAACCCACCAGCTGCTTCTTGACAGCAAGATGAGGCTGTCTGTTCCCCACACCCTTAAGGAGCAGTCCTGCTCTGTCCTGGAGTCTCCATGGGACCCAATCAATTCCGTAGGGTTTTTAATAGGGAGGAGCAATCACTCCGCCGAGGTCTATGTTCTTTCGAAAACCTGCCATCCATGATGGAGCAGGGTGTTCAGAAGGCGGGAGGAGAGAACAAAGGAGGGGGCGAGGAGGGGCGCGGGGGAAGGGAGGAGAGCGCTGGTGCGTTCTGGGCTGGCAGTCAATACTGGGACATACCACACATGCGGCTTGTTGGACGGAAACCAGTTAACTGTCAACTTTCACCCACATCACAATAAGCAGGTGGTGGGCTTTTTCCTTGTTCTTTTCCACAAGTTGCTTCCTGGAGACCTCACTGTACAATATCGGCATAATTTCCGGTTTCTTTCTGGCTACAGTTTAATGACGAACAAGAGCAGTTTTACGTAGCTTATCTCCCACAATCCTGCCCGCTCGACTGCACGTGAAGCTCATCTTTGGAAAAGCAACGTCTTCATTTCGTAATGAAGCCGCCTTCACCCCTACAGAAGTCCTGGGTGCGTGTAAGCTCTGCGGGCTTCCTCTGTGGCACATATGCTCATGGCCTTCTCGCCGACGGTTTCTTTGACCCCTCTCCTTCCTGCAGGCTATTGTCTGTTGAAGAACACGGATCCACAGTGAAACAGCCCCACGTTCAGATTTGATACCGATGCAATTTAGGCTTTATGTCCACATAGCTGGGCCAGTATTCTCAGGGGCTGGGCAGTAAGTAAGATGTAGTAACCCCCACATAATGACATCTTCTTGGGGGTATGGCCTTGCTTCCAATGTAAGTGGATAATCTGGTGTGTTAGTCCAAGTGGACTAGAGAAGCAAATTCATAGGCACTCATGTGTATACGAAAGAGCTTTATATGCAAGAGCAATTGAATATTGAGAAAATACCCCAGCTCAGTCCAGAACAAATCCATAAGTCTAAGATTAGTCCATATGTCCGATACCAATCTATAAAGTCCTCTTCAGACTCATGAAATACCTGTAATGAGGCAGAATGCAGGAAGATCACAAGCCAGTGAGTTGGAAGTCTTGTGGATCCAATGCCATTGTAAGCAACTCACTTGTGTTTGACAGGGTTCTCTAGAGAAACAAAACCAGGACACTTCTGATTTTATATATATACAGCACAAAGGAATATAACAGCTAATTAGTCCACACAGTAGTACAGAGTTCAACTCACTTTCATGGAACAGTTAATATACTAGAAGTCCTTCAACTCACGGGAACTGCTGGGTTCAAGGTCAAGGGAGAAGACAGCTGAGTCTTCCATAGAGCAATGCAGGCAGTCTGGCCACAGGCAGCAAACAGCAAGGCGGGTCACCAACAGTCAGCCAGATGACAGGGTCCAACAGTCCCCACCTCAGACGATGTACACACCAGCAGTGTGGCAAAGCAGGTCTCGAAGGAACCTCAAGCTCTAGCAGGTCGTGTAGTTCACAAGTTGAGGCAGAGAATTCGCTAAGGCAGCCGCACACTGGTTCAAATCACCATAGAGCTTGCCGAGCCATTTATCTCTTTGCCCTCCAATCAAACCGCGAACTTATTAATCCCAGATGTTCTCATTGGCCAGGTTGGCACAATAACCTACCTATCACATCAGTGCTGGCAGGGGTCTCCACATGGCTACTTCAGCTCCTAGGGCTCTGGCTCCATCAGGTAGCTTCATGTGACTTCTTGTCAAAAATCTCTCTCAGGGAATGAGCATGTGTCCCATCTCAAGCAAGCTATTTATCTCCTTAACACCTCCAAATGAGGTCATCAAGCTCCGACCTGTTTGACAGGGAAACTCCACCCCTTCACTCATAAGTCTCAAATTGACAACAGATTATGGAACTACCATGTATGGGAAAGCTTGTCTTCCTTTTCAGGGTCTAGATCCTGCCTCTGGCTAGTCAGGTGACTTCTGGTTCTTTGGACTTGCCCCACCAGCGTACTGTACCGCCTGCAGATCTTGGGAGTTGTCCGCACCCTGTCATGTCACCTGCATTCACCCTGGACCTTCCCTGTGCGGTAGCAGACTGTGGTCTTTGGTTTCCCATGGCTCCCTTGTCACATTCTGGTTGACCAGGTAAATTTCAAAGTACATTGGACTCTTAAACACAGCAGGATTGAATTTTGCAAGTACACTTGAACATGAATGTCTCAGGCTGGGTTTTCTGGGAGGCAAAACCAGTGCATATGCATATGTATATATGCAGATATTGATCTCAAGGGAATGGCTCCTGCAGTTGTAGAGGCAGACAAGTTCAAAGTCTGTGGGTTGAATATCAGACTAGAGGATTCACCTGACTTACGTAGCTGCAGGCACTGAGGGCCCCAAACTGGCTGCTCAGACCGAAGGCTTCTGGCTGCAGAGACAAAGGAATCCAAGTTTGTCAGGTGAGATGGCAGGCTGCTGATGCTTCCCAGGACCAGCTGGTAATAGGGCAGGCTGCTGGCTCAAGTCTCAAAAATTAGAGGTTCGATGAGCCCGAGGTGGTTCAAACCCACTAGCCACAAAAACGATGAGGCCACCTGCTCTTGTAATGATTTACAGCCTCGGAAATGTTCTGCAGGATTGCCATGAATTGGAACCAACTCAATGGCAGTGGGTGTTTTTGTTTTGTTTTTGTTTGGGGGCAGGGAGGGGACCATAGACTGAGGTCTGTAGCTAAAGTTCCCTATGATTGTACAATAAACGAGCCCAGGATAAGGGATAATTGTAAAAAAGAGAACAAGAAATTCATGACGCCATCTCTCCAGGGGCAAAGAAAAAGAAACTAGATTTTTTTTTAAGAATCCTTTTCTGTCTCGTATTGAAAATGCAGCTTCTTGTGGGTGTGGGATGTAATAGATAACCACAAGCAAAATAGGTGTTAGCCATTTGTGTTATTGGTGAGATAGCTGGTCAGCTCACAGCCATGCAGTCGGTCGGACTCATGTCGCCCCTGTAGGACAGAATTGAACATCCCTGTGGGTTTCTGAGGCTGTCCGTCTTTATGGGAGCAGACAGCAGACATCTCTCCCTGGTGCAGTGGTTGGTGGGTTTGAACTGCTGACCTTGTGGTGAGCAGCCAAACACTTAACCCACTTGTCTCACCCAGGCTCTGAAAGAGAGACTGTACGTGGACCCTAAACGCTCACATTTGGTGAATCCAGGTGAGAGGTGTATGGCACTTATGTTTAGACTTGTGTTACACTTATGGAGGCAGACATTTCTCAGACCAAAATTGGGAGGGGTGGTGGTGCTGAAATGACGGGTGAGAAGAAAGATCTTTTGAGAGTTCTCCGCAGGAAATTACTTCTGAAGGAGACCCTCGGATAAGAGGAATGCGCACCTGGCCGTGGGAACAGGGGTGGGTGGGGGGTAGGGGTGGGCTGGGACCAGGAGAAGTCACTCATGTTGGCAAATCCAAGCAAGCACTGGCAACCACAAGCTTCCTCAAGGCCTCATCATAGCAGCCATGGGACTCACAAACGTGGGGACCCATGGGCGAGACCACAAGCAGATGGAGTGCAGAGCACAGAAAGGCAGGTGGTCCTGAAGGAGGACCCCTGTGTTCCAGAGGACAGTGGGGGTGTTTCACCTCACTCTTTTCATGTTTTGTTTTGCTTTTAACAGTTTTATTGGCACACAATTCAATAGTTCAATCATTCAGTCATATCAAGGAGAATGGTATAACCATTACCACCTTAATTTTAAAACACACCCCTCCACTCCCCCACCCCCCATGGTTAAATCACCTTTAAAATGAGTCCTGCAATCACAGGCAGTTCTAGTGCTCCCTCCCCCTTTACTTTTTCATTCCCCAAATCCCCTTTCCCTCCCTATCACCCACCTCCTGCACCCCCTATCAACCCCTGTATCAGTTATTATCACTAGGCATCCACTCCTCTTGTGGGTCACAAACTGGGAAACCCAACAGAAACAATGAAAATCAAAATAGGGTGGTAAGGATAAAATAGAATAATATAAAGACCAAAATACAAATAATGAGTATGAAAGATAAGACACCCCCCCAATCAGCATAATTATGCACGCTAAATATTTGAGTGTTTCCACTTTCGGAATGGATCTATTATTCACTTCAACCAAACAAGCACCCGTAATGTTGTATAGAACATCTATCTCTCTGAAACTTTTGAGAATTTCTTATATTCATCCCTGCTTTCCCATTTCTAAAGAGTCCCGGTGCTGGATACTCCAGGTCATAAGCAAGTGCATTCTTCTATAAACCCCAACAGATGATAACATTTCAAAGCTTTAGCAGCGGTTCGGCAGTTGTCTGATATTGTACTGAGCCCCCGCTGGTGCAGTGGGGAACCTTACGAGTCGGGCTGCCGACCTGACTCTCCAGTCCCAAACCACCAGCTGCTCAGAAGAGAAGGCTTCGGTGGCCACCTTCTGGAAAGACGTACAACCTCAGGACCCCAGGGAGCAGTTCTCTGCTCTGTAGGGTCCATGTGAGTTGGAATTGGCGCCATGGCCATGGGTGGCTTATCCGGTCCATGTGCTTAGGCCTGAGGTTCAATGAAGAGCTGTCCACATGTTTTGGTTTATGCCTCCTTCACCTCCTCGTTCTTCTCTCAGAGGTGCCTGACCCTGATTCTGATCTCGATTAAATGTTGATAGTTTCTAATACTTGCCCACTGGTGATTAAAAAAAATAAAAAACTTTCCTTGTACCTGTGTACCTTTGAGGACTAAGGTGGCAGTGCTTTGAAACCGCATGCGTGCATATTTCTCAAATTGTACATATTAGATAAATATATATTTATAGTTATATATCTTTTAAATGAGTGTACACAAAAGAAGGAACTGAGGTTATAACAAAGTTATAGACCATGACGAAAAAGAAAAGGCAGTTTTCAAAAGTAGCAAATAGAACGTTCAGAAGTGAATCACAGAGAGCCAGAAAGTCAGCAGAGCTGAAAACATAGAGGTGAGGATCGACATCAGATAAGCCAAAGCCAAAGTGAAACTTATTAAATGGAAGTGAAGGGGAGGGGACTTCTAAAGTGTCGCACAGAGAGCTACACAGGTGGGGCGTGTGGATGGGAGTCTGGAGGGAAGGCAAACACAAAACCACACTCAAACTCACTGCCCTTGAGTTGGTTCCAACTCCCATTGGCCCTGGGGGAAACCAAACCAAACCAAGACGGTCCAAAGGATGTATAAGCGGGGGCTCTGGGAGGAGAGTGAGCCCAGTGAATGGAACGCTGTCTTCACAGGGGGTCGCCCGATTCTTTGGGGATCGATGGGATTACAATTCCACAGACAGAGAGGCACAGTGGTGCTGAGGCAAGAGGAGATAAAGTTCCCATGAAACCACAGGCAGCCGAGACAAAGCGGGAAATACTCCCAACCTTTAAACCACCCGCGGAGAAGGATGACCTACCGAAGAATAATTGAGCTGACAGCAGATTTCTTATCGGGGAAATAAAGCTGTTCGGAGAAAATGGAAGAATTGCTTCAGAGGGTTGAAAGAAAATATAGCATCAACCTAGAATTGTGTACACATCCACACTCTCTCGGGAGAACAGTGTGAAGTCAGTCCTTACATACAAAAGCGGTCCTGGAACTGTTCACACTGCTTAGAGCAGAAGGACATTGGTAACTGATTCCGCGTCCCTGTCTTGGAGGCGGCTGGAATAAGCGTGGTACAATTAATGTGCAAACCTCACTCCGAACTCACTGCCACCCTGTAGGACCTGGTAGAACTGCCCAACACGGTTTCCTGTCCCAGGAAGCTTTACGGGAGCAGGCCGCCTCACCTGGGTGCCATGGCGCGGCTGTGGGTGCACACTACAGACCGACTTTCCCGTCAGGAGCCCGCTTCTCAGCCTGCTGCCCGCCTGGGCACAATGTGCATGCCACCCAATAAAACAGCATGCGGAAGAGGTCACCAACTGGGAGGTACTGATTTTTTTTAAATAAGGTGCTAATGAGTATACGAGTAAGAAACAGAGACACAATGCTCACACCTTCATTCGGACTCGCCAGGGGACTCAACAGCATGGTGAACGTGCGGGGCTGGGTGGCTTTCGTGTCTTCACAAGGCTGCGTAGCCATCACCATCCAGTGCCAGCTATGACAACAGACGTAGCTGGAGCTGCTCGCCCCACACACCGGCGCCTGGAAAATGCCGTGTGTCTGTGGCCGGGCCCTCCCTGGAAATCCCTTGTCAATTGAATTAGGTCCGTAGGTTTTGTGCCCAAATTGTTTACACACAGTGTGATGTTTTCAAGGTTCACGCATGTGGTAGCATTCATGATCCACCACTCATGGCGTTTGGGGGCTGAATGACAGTCCATCACATGGGGAGCTTTGGGGTAGCCGTTAGGCTGCTCACCACCAGGTCAAAGATTCAAACCCACCAGCTCTCCCTTGGGAGACAGCTGCTCCCACAAAGAGTGACAGCCTGGGGACCCCTAAGGGACCATTCTGCTCTGTCCTACAGGGTCACTTTGAGTGGTAATGGACCTCCCACATTAGCTTATTTCACCTCCATCTGTAATGTAAGGGTTCTGGTCATGCATCTCGGGGCCCTGGTGACACAGTGGTTATGCCACCAACTGCCAGCCACTCTGCAGGAGAAAGACGGGGCTTCAGCCACTCTGCAGGAGAAAGACGGGGCTTTCTACTCCAGGAAAGGGCGACCGTCTCGGAACCCCACAGGGACAGTTCTGCACTGCCCTATGGGGCGGCTCTGAGTGGAAGTAGACTCCAGGGTGCTTTGTGTTTTATGGGACAGAGTCGAGCTGCCCCACGAGCTTTCCAAGTCTGTGATCTTTAAGGGAGCAGGCTGCCTTACAGAGCAGATGGTGGTCTCGAACCGCAGACCTTTCAGTTGGTGGCCAAGCACTTCACCCCTGTGCCACCCGGGCTCCTTCAACCAGAGGTCTGTGCTGGGCTCCGAGTCATAGCAGCCCCTTGCCCCATAGAACAAATGCTGCCGGCTGGTCTCCTGCGCCATCCTCACGGCCGCTGCTCTGGGAGGCCGTTGTTGCAGCACGGTGTCCATCCATGCCCTCCGAGGCCCTCCTCTTTTCTCCGTCCCCAGCTCTGCCAAGCACGCCGTCCTTCCTCACACTGTGTCCCAAGCATGTGGGGTAAAGTCTCAGCACCCCTGCTTCTAGGAAACACCCTAGGTGTACTTCTTCTGAGGTCCATCGCTTTGTGCTCTGACTGTCCAGGGGGCTTTCAAAGGCATCACTTCCCCCACCTTCTTCATTCGTTACCTCGGCCGTCTCAGACGCAAACTTCGCAGCTACTGAGTCAATTCTGACTCAGAGCGACTTCAAGTGGAGGGGTTGGAATCGATCACACATTTGGGGGGAACTAAGTCAAGCTCATGTTTGGGGTCTTGTTAGGTGCCTTCCAGTCCCTTCTAACCTGGTGTCCCACAGGAGTCACTGAGCCCGGTCATCCCCACGTCTGAGCCCGTGCTGGCAGCGCCTGTGTGTCAGGTCGGGGAGGGCAAGAGCCCCTTTCGGCCCCATCCCTGCTGCAGGACTGGCCTGGCTGAAGCCAGAAGGTGAGTTCTCGGAGCTCACCCACCTGCAAGTCCTCCACCCTTGTGTCTGACCGAGGAGCTGCTGTGTCCTCCGCTTGCCTCCCTCCTGATCAATTATCCAGAAAAATCGATTATCTGGATCGTTAAGCCTCCAATTAGCCTGGATAATCGACGCCCTGTTGTTCCCCATTGTCCGGACGCAGGCCTCAGAGCACGACCAGCTGCCCCACCCCCAGCCTGGGTGGCGAGTGCCCTTCCCATGCCAGTGCCCACTACCCTGGCCCGCCCCAGGCCCTCTGCTTTTTTCTGAGATGCCAACCATCACCTCTGCACCACCAAGCGCCCTCCCGAGGATCCCAGAGGAGCCTGGCCGCCGCCAGGGGAACCTTCTTTTCCTGGGACAAGGACGGAGCCGACACATTCAGATCCATCCGCCTTAGTACGCTCCCCTTTATTGTGTACCGAAGATCTGGAGGGTTTCCCACCAAAGGCTTCTGGGAGCTCAGCGAGGAGCCCTCCAACCCATCAGGAGGTGGCTTGGAAGAAGGGTCTTGGGAGCTGTTTCCACGGAGGTCACCGCCTTGAAAACCCCGTGAAGCGGTTCTACTCAATACCCACGGCGGGGGGGGGGGGGGGGGGGGGGGCAGGGTATAAGCCGCGCTCCGTGCATTGGCCGTCAACAACAACCTGCTCAGCAGCCCGTAGGTCTGCCAGGGTCCTGTCGTCGGTGGCGTGAACTCAGCCACATTTCCTGTCACAGAGACACAGCGATGGTGCAGATCTGTGCCACCCTGCTGGGCCAGGACAGCTCAGTGGAGAGGCATTGGGGGCTTTCCCAATGATGTGATCCTCCATAATATCACCGACTTCAGGATGGGCTCCTCTCCCAGCAGCTGAGCAGTTGCAAAGTTAGCGTGAGGTGCAGCCCCTGACTTGGGTCGCAGCCTGGTTGCACTCAGAAGGACGGTCCACCTGCGGTGCGGCCCACTCCCATGTAAGTTGTGGGGAACCTAACTAACTCCCTGGGTCTGGACCCTGTATCTGGCTCCTCGGATTTGAACTAGTGGCCTGCCATACTGCTTGCCAATCCGAAGGGCTATCAGCAGCCTACCCGACCTTGGATTCGTTCAAATCTGCCTCCACCAGTTTGTGGCCTTCCTGCTTCCTGGTTCTTCAGCCCCACCAGCTGCCAGGGTAAGGAGCAGGAAGCCAGCTAATATCAGACTGATGGACTTGAACCAGATGGTGAGCCAGAGGTAGACAGGGCTCTGCTTCTGTAGAGAACCCCATTAACACAGGCATCAGCCAACTGCCCAGGTGGTACCTTCTCCGAGTACCTGGCAGATCAAGGATTCTAGGCTAGAGAGGGCCCGGATGGCTTCCCTTCGGATACCTCGGCACCCTGGAACCCTCTGGAAGCACCTCTGGCCCTCTTCCTTCTCTGTAGGGAATGCCAGTGGACATGCATTCTTGCTGAAAACCCTCCCCTCCGCAGCTGGCCAGATCCACCCTCCCGCGGTCGTCCATGGGCACACTGTCCCGTGCTCCCCCGTTCTCCGGAACTCACCCATGCCAGTTTTCCTTTTGGCAGCCCCACATCTCACCTCCCTCCAGATGGATCTGTTGGGCCAGAGTCATCCTTCTCCCCGTTATTATTACAACACTCAATGCAATCATCATTACCCCATTAGCCCGTAACTATTACTATTGCCGCTAATATAACGACTATTAACTAAGTATGAATAATTCATGCTATCACTAATATAATTACGACTATTAACTATGTTCTATCTCACATCATCTGTCTTTGCTGCCTTAGCTCCCTCAGCGTCTCTCCGATATCTCAAGCCTGAGGTGGCAAAGGGAGCAGCTCCATGCTCTGCGTGCCGTCCAAGAGCTGGCTTCACTCCCATGGCCACCGGGATGTGTGGCGGTGACTGGTACGGGACTGGTCCCTCTTCTGAGGCAAGGGTTTGAGGGCTAACTGATTCGGCAGCCCAGGAGAATGTCGATAAGGCCTCTTGCGTTCGAGGTTCGAGTCTGCCCTTGCTAATGCCCCTCCCCCCTAAAACAAACAGGAAAGAGAGTTATCCTTGAGTTGAGTCAAGTCCAATGAACTGCAAGCTGGTGTGTGTGTGTGTGTGTGTGTGTGTGTGTGTGTGTGTGTGTGTGTGTAACCTTGTGCCCCAAAAGGGTTTGCTCTGGTGGGATTTTCCGAAGCGGATCACCGGGCACCTCTGGTTGGACTTGAACTTCCAGCCTTCAAGTTGGCGGCCAAGCGTGTGAACTACTCACCACACCCGGAGACTCCACTACGGTTGTGTCAGCGCAGTCGAGTGGATTCCGACTCACCGGGACCCACGCGCAACAAGAAAACCCTCCCTGGTCCTGGGACATCTTCACAGTTGTAGCCGTGTCTGAGCTCACAGGGGCATCCCCCAGTCCCTCCACTTCCCGAGTGTCTTCCTCTTTCTCACCACATCCCTGCTGTACCCAGAAATGGAGTCCTTCTCCGAGATCGGTTCTTCTCGCCCAGACTGTCAGAAAGCTTCTCAAGGGCATCCTGGTGGTCCTTCTCCAAGACAGGGGTGGTTGTCATTCTGGCAGCCTGTAGTCTACTCCGTCTTCTTCGTGGACCCCGAATCAAATACTTCGACTCTTTGGTCTCCAAATAAACTGCAAGCCATTGCCATACAGTCTATTATGACTCGTTGGGACTCTACAGGTCAGGGGAGGACTGGCCCCGGGGGTTTCGGGAGCCATAAGTCTTTGTGGAAGCAGACAGCCTCATTTTTCTCCAGAATAGCAATGGTGGGTTTGAACTGCTGACCTTGCAGTTAACAGCCTAATGCATAACCCACTACCACTACCAGGACCCCCTTATCACTCCACCCAGGGTTGTCCTGTGTTAATGAGCATAGGGTGTGTTGGAAGCCCATCTCCTGAGACATCAAAGGTGTGGAAGCCGGACAATGAATAAGGAGACCGGACAAGAATGGACGCCTTCGAATGACAGCGCTGGTGAGGAAGAAGGAGAATGAACGGATCTGTCTCGCAGGAAATGCAGCTAGAATGCTTCTGAGAAGCGAGGACGGTGAGACCCAGCTCAGGTCCTTTGGGCCCTATTATCAGGAAGGGCCCGATGCTGGCTACACAGGAGAGAGCCAGTCCAAAGCAGGCAGCCCTCGAGGAGGAGGTGGATTGACACAGTGGCTGCAAAAATAGCTTGCACGGAACAGTGGTGAAGAAAACTCCAGTCCGGGCCGTGTTTCCTTCTGTGGTACGTCAGGTCCATTTAAGTCAGAACCAATGTGATGGACCCTAACAACCACTACAGTGAGCAGATTGAAGGAAGGAGGGAACGCGTGCAGCCCGGGGAGGACAGGGGCCACAGGAAGGTCCTGCAGGAGCCAGGAGTGCTAGACCCCAGATATTGAAAGGAAACAAGGGCCTCTCCCAGAGCCGGCACTCGGAGTTTGATCTTCCCGCCTCCCCAACTATGAGATGATGTTTCTGCTTCTCACAGCCCTCAAGAGAACTTGGGCACCCAGTGTCTCAGTCGGGGGTCACCTTGATGACCAGTTCAGTGAAGGTTGGTAAATATCCCACCTGCGCTGTCCCAGTGACTTGTTGGAAATGATTCAAACTGCGTGGGTTGGGGAAAAGGATGGAGTTTAGCCATGTGAGGTGGATGGGGACGACTTCTCCCCAACACAGTAGTGACCAGACCAGACACCCCAAGGTCCCCTGCGTGTGTGAAGATAGTGGAGCAAACAGCTGCCCAACATTCTGTTCAGAGGAACATCTTACCCACGTTTGCCCGGGCTTCCAGCCTAGCAGATGAGATGGCGGTGACACCAAGGGTCCTTCCTGGGCCCTTGGACACAGAGTGGCTCTCCTTGTCCTGTCTGGATTTATTCCTCTGGAAAAAAGTGTCCAGGTTGCTTTCCACGTTCCCTGAGAGATCGCGATGAAGACACTGTCTGCTCCCTCAGGCTCCTGGCGCCTCTGCTGTTTTGATTAGCTTACAGCTTTTCTGGGAGCCATCCTCAGAGAGTTTTGGCATGTTAATTTTCAAGTTTAGGAAGTGGCACTAAGAATAATGAATTTCTTCACCCGCTCCCCTCCTCCGATCTGCCTAATGCCTCCCCCCTTGGAGTGTTTGTCTTCCTTGTCCCCGTACGTGTATGTGACAGGGGTGAGGGGCGCCATCACAGTGAATAACCCACTTGTCGAGTACTTCAAGTCTTGGATTCTCATTCTTAATTACGGCCATTGTAATTTTCGCCCTGACCGGTGATGTAATGACGCCCGCTTCACTCTCCGAGTGCTCCGAGACCCGAGAGCGCCAGCCTCATCACGTGACCCTTGGCAGTTGATTGTGTCAGCTCACTTTTTCTTTGTACCCTTATCTGGAGGGAGCTCGCATCTGGCAGATTATACTGAGCACAGAATAAAGCCAAGCAAAATCACTCATCCCCCAAGAAGTAGCTGCTAAAGGAGCCCTCTCATCTTTACCACAACCTCGTCCAGGACCCAGAAGGCTCCGGGGTTCAAGTCCACGCAGAGGTGCCTTAAAGGAAAGTCCCACCACCTAAAATCCAGTCATTGAGAACCCAATGGGGCATGGTTCTGACTCCAACACACACGACATTTCCCCGGGGCCAGGTCAACTCAGCAGAGCTGGATGGGCCTAAAGCTCCATGGTTGACCTCCCAAGAAGAGTTAAAGCTCCACGGTTGACCTTCAAAGAGGAGTTAAAGCTCCACGGTTGACCTCCAAAGAGGAGTTAAAGCTCCACGGTTGACCTCCAAAGAGGAGTTAAAGCTCCACGGTTGACCTCCCAAGAAGAGTTAAAGCTCCACGGTTGACCTCCCAAGAGGAGTTAAGCAAGGTCTCGCTTCAATGGTCCGGGATGCTTCAGGTGTGCTGGGTGCTGTGAAGCCAGTTCCGATCCATGGTGACCCTGTGCACCACAGAAAGCAGCTCCGCCCCTACTTTGGGGAATCTTCTTTTGGCCTCCGTCCTCCACCAGCTGCGCTTCTTCTCATCGTTACCCCATCTGTTCCTTCTGACTGCTGTTGCTGGGCACCCTCAAGTCCATCCCAACCCAGGGCGACCCAACTCCACCAAGCACGATGTCCTTCTCCAGGACCTCGGCCCTCCTGGTGACATGGCTAAGGCCTGTGAGATGAAGCCTTGCCATCAGTCCTTGGGGGATGCAAATGGTCAACAAGCCCAGCTGGCCACTAGACTGTTGGGTACTGACTCCATCTCAGCTTGCCTTAAGGAGCCCCGGGGGTGTAGTGGATTATGTACTGGGCTGGTAGCGGAAAGGTCAGCTGTTCTAAACCATCAACCACTCACAAGTGAGGAAGATGATGCTTTCTACTCCTGTGAAGATCTGCCATCTCAGAAACCCAAAGGGCAGTTCTACCCTGTCCCATGGGGTGGCTATGAGTGGGAATGGACTCAATGGCGGGCAGTGAAGGCTTTTTTCGAACCCACGTCCCGTGAGTCAGGACCAACTCCAGGGCAGGGAATTTCGTTTGGGGGCGCCTTAGAAAGAAGGCCCAGAACTCCCCCAAGGATTCCACCACCGGGTCAGCTGACGAGGTTGGCTCACGGTGTGCGGTTTTTGTTTAGGGTCAGCCCCCGAGGAGGAAATGCATGCTGAGCAGACCACCGGGAAAGAGTCTGTGAGATCCAGCAGGGATGTCCCTCTATCTACACGAGGGTGTTTAGATGACCCAAGGGCGGGCAGCGGGGGCAGAGCCATGGCGTGGACATCCCATCCACATTGACGTGGAGCCAAAAGCAGCTGCTGATGCGTCCAGTAGAGTCCTCTTGAGCAAGTCCACGGCTTGGCAGGAGCTGGGCCTATCCGACCGCTGCCATCTCTGGAAGAAGCAGCCAGTGTTTGTCTCATTTGCAAAGTAAAGAGCTGGGACCCAGCAGCGGGTCAGGGGTGCCATAAAGGTCTCTGTACCCCCTGGATGCTCTGCAGGGTCGCCAACGCCCTGTCTCTTGTGGAAAGTGCCCTCAGCCTTGCAGTGGGCACTGGGGGGAGGGGCGCTGAGCGGGGGGGGGGGGGAGTACTGCGGGCTGTGGCGCACGCATATTTGCATAACCTCTGACCCCTGTGGCCAGGGGTGGGCTGGGAGCACCATGGGGACCGGGGTCACGGGGGCCGTCCCCTATGATTCCCATGCCTCCTTTCCCAAACATCCAGGCCTGAGGCAGCCCTGCTGCCCCTGCTGTTAGTGCCCTCCCAGGCATCTGCCCCGAGCAACCACGCTATGGGCCACAGCAGGGGCCTCGGTTGGTCTGCTGGGCACAGTGGGGCCCCTGTGTGATGAGGGCTTGTCAGGCTTGGGGCTCATCTCCCGCTCTGTCCTGAGGAACATCCTGCTGCGGCCGAGTCTCTGCTGGCTGGTTTTCAGAGGGAGATCACCAGGCCTTTCTTCCTAGCCTGTCTCGGAAGTACAGCCAGAGTGCTCCTTTGAGGAAACGATGGCGAGACCATCTCACAGACTTTGGGCCTGCTGTCAGGAGAGACCAGTCCCTGGAGGAGGACATCCTGTTTGGCAAAGTGGAGGTACAGCGAAAGAGAGGAAGGCCCTCAGGGAAATGGACGGACACAGTGGCTGAGACCATGGGCTCAGGCGTGGGAACCATTGTGGGGATGGCACGGGGCCAGACAGTCTTTCTTTCTCACTATGGGTTGGAACCAACCCAGTGGCACCTGACAGCAACAGCACAGGGAGCTAGAAGGTGGCAGAACCAGAATGCCAGCACCCACGGTCTTGGGACTCTACGCCTGTGCTTTCTACGATGCTGGTGCCAACAAGGGCACGCTGGCTGGCAAGGAGCCCCAGGGGAGGCAGGGGGCAGGGAGGGATGGTGGGTAAAGATCTTGCCTGCTTTCTGAGAGGCCACCCCTTTGAACTCACCAGAGGTTCCGCCGAAGGCAGACGTGGTTATGTGCTTCCGTAAAGATGTCAGCCTTTGACTTGCTGGCCGGATGGAGGCAGGAGGAACCCGAGGGGAAGCCCCTGAGTCACCCTTCTGGCCCCAAACAACAGACAAATCCACGAGGGGAGCAACCACCCAGGAGGCAACACACTGCCCCCCTTAGAGTCAAGGACCTTTTGAGATCAGAAGAGTAGCATTGACCCCAGGGTGAAGCCCAGAAGGTTTAAGGAATTGAAATGGGACCCTTGGGGAGGGAGTAGGGTGGGTGGTATTAAAAGGTGCATGAATCGTTCCGTGGAAAACTGATCTGCTCCGTAGACTTCCCCCGATGCCACTCTGGATCAATGGCAACAACAAGAATGAACTGATTTAATCACACATGTCCTCTTGTATCTGCAACCAAGGGTTGACACCCCTGGAAACCCCGTGGAGCAGTTCCACTCAGCCCCAGAGGGTCGCCGTGTGTCCGTGATTCCCAGACAGCACTGGTTTGGGTCTGGTTCGGTTTTGCTGTGGGTCAGTGAACTCAGCTGGGGGGAGTGGCAGGAAAGAAGGACCTACCCTTGAAGGCCGTGCGGGTCAGTCGGGGGGTGGACCGGTCTTCTCGGACATTGGAGAACTCGGCGGTCAGGTGTCATTGACACACGGCAGCCTGGCGTCCGTCAGAACCAAGCTCCACCCTGGGGCAGCCACTGTGCCCATCCCTCCTTGAGAGTTGCTGCCCCTGCACTTTACCAAGCAGGATGCCCCCCCCCCCGCCCCCGGGGACAGCCTCTCTCTTTAAGCCTCCGCCGACCTCGCCTCTTGGGAGCACCCTGGCTGGACTTCTCCCAAGACCCGATTCTTTGTGCTCCTGCTCGTTGAGGGTTTTCTCGGTGTTCTCTGCCAGCAACAATCTTCAAATGCATGTTCAGTCTTCTTCCGCCGTCCTTCTTCAGTGCCCAGCTCGCACATGCACATGAGCTGACGGGCCATACTGTGGCCTACGTGGGTCAGGCGCACCTTAGTCCTTACAGAACTTTGCAAAACGCTAAAGAGGTCTTGCGTCGCGATCGACCCAATGCACGTGATCTCTTGACTGCAGCTTCCACGGGCACTGACTATCGATCCAAGCAAGACGAGCTCCTTACAGCTGCAGTCTTGTCTTCCTCTATCATGGTGTCACCTGTTGGTCCAGTCATGAGGATTTGGGTCCTTAAGTTCATCTGTAAGCCACATCGAAGCCTGAATCCCTTCATCTCATCAGCAGGAGCTCCAAGTCCTCGCTTTCAGCTGGCAAGCTTATGTCGTCTGCATCTTGCAGGTTGTTAACAAGCCTGCCTCCACCCCGAATCCACACCCTTCCTTGTCGAATCCGGTGTCGGTGGTGATTTTCTCAGCGACAGATGGAGTAGGTATGGTGAGAGGATGCAGCCTTGATGCACACCTGTCCTGAAGACCAGCAGTGACCCCTTGTTCTGTTTGCACGGTGACCTCTTGATCCATTTGCAGGTTTCTCTGGGACTGGACAATGTGGCCCTGACTTTGGCTTTTAGCTCAATTAGCAAACGATGCCTCGCCCCCCAGAGTTCCGGGCATAGCTCCTCTCACTTGGCTCTTGGCCTCCTCTGGTTTCTGATGGCAGCTGCCCCGGGTTCCCAGGTGACGAAAGTCATTTGGGGGTCAGGGAAGACCAGAAAACTGATGGCTCATCTCTCACCTTTCCATTTTCACCTCTTGAAACAGATTAATTCTTTCAATAACTGGCTCTGCCTTGATTAGGAAGAACTAATAGTCGTTCATGATAAAACCTCTCCCCCAAAAGTCGCCAGTGAATGAATAGAGCCACTGGTCGTTATCGCCCGAATCCAGAACCAACGGGGCAGACGAGCCGTGGGGTTTGAAGCCCGGATGGATGCTCTTTGGTGGGGTGCGCAGTCTCCAGTTATCCATCCAACCTCTCCTTCCTCCTCCTGCTGGAAACTCCCCATTGCGAGCTGGCAATATTATGTGGTTTAAAAAGCCTCCGTTCTGCAGCTTAATTAAAAACCTTTCACCAACTCAATTTTATGAAGGCGTGCTCACTTCATCTGCATGTGCAAATGTTACTTGATTCTGACGATGACCCTTGTTTTATTATTATTATTAAATAGAAGAAACTGCTATATGACGGTAAGGCAGTTTAGGTTCTAACCATGCAGGTGTAGGGGTGACCTGCCTGCCCTCCCTGTCACAGCTGCTGTGTCGGTGCTGGCTTGTAGCCACCCTGCAGGGCAGGGGAGAACTGCTCCCGCTCGTGTCCGAGACCTTCATTCTTGACAGGAGTAGACAGCCCGGTCGGTCTTTCTCCCCAGGTTTCAAACTACTAACCCTGCTGGTCAGCACCCCAATGCATAGCCCACTATGTCACCAGGGCTCAGGAATGACATTTGAACTTTTTCCCTTCCCCCTTAAGCCAAGTCCGTTATACAGATAATGAACCACATGGCAATGACCCCACATCTCACCAAACTCAGGAAGCCATCAAGTCCGTTCCGACTCTCAGTGACCCTATAAGACAGAGGGGGACTGCCCCTGTGGGTGTCCAACTCGTTACAGGAATAGAAAGCCCAGTCCTCCAGCAGAGGACATGGAGGGGTGGGGGTGGGGGGAGGAAAATCAAACGACTGACGTTGTGGTTAAAACTTGAAACCATGGCTCCGGGGGTCTTTATATGAGAATGACAACAAGGTAGGCATAGCAACTGTTGACCCTGAAGCCGTGGTGACACTTTCAGGTCCGGGCTGGACTACAAGGTCAGTGGTTCAAACCCACCAGCTGCTCTGAGAGGGAACCATGAGGCCGATTGCTTCCAGAAGGACTGACCACCCCAGGAACCCACAGGGCAGTTCTACTCTGTATTACAGAGCAGACTCAATGGCCGTGGTGGGTACAGAGTGCCTGGGTGGTGTGAAGGGTTAACGGCTCACCTGCTAAATGGAAAGACTGGGTGGGAGGCCATTTTCAGGGCGCTCAGAGGCAGGTACTTCTTTCCGAACAGCCAGCGGTTAAAATCCCGCAGCGGCTGAAATCCCCCAGCGGAGCATAGTTTCAAGGGCTGAGAACCAAGCGGACAGCACCTGCTGATTGGATTTGTTTAACCCCTTAGCCCCCGTCCCTGGGCACTGGGCTCACAGCGGGGTATGCGTTTCCATTTCATTTGGGTGCATAGAGCTGCCGCCACGGTGCTGGGTGAAAGACCCCACTTAGTGGACAAGGAAAGCAAGCCCCCCGCATGTTCAGGGGATCATCGGAGGTCACGCAACAAGGACGTGGTACGGTGTGGTCAGCCCAGGTGAATGACCACAGCACTGTACGGTGCTTGCAGTCACTCAGCCAAACGGCTGCCTGGAGGTGGGCCTGTTTCAGAACACTAACCTGTCTTTCCGGATGTCACACTCTATCCTGTCTATCCACTGTCCCTTCACGGTGTCACTAGGGACCATCAGGCACTGGTATCCTGCCCGGTGTCAGCCCTGAACACATGGGCACGGCCTGCCTGCGGTGAGAGGCCACAGTGGCCTGGGGACCAGCTAATGCGGGCGGGTCAGAAAGTACTGCTACGGAGGCACAGCCCCTTGTTCAGCCAAGCTCTTGCAGTGGGAGCCACGGTTCCGGCACGCAGCCCCCTCTTGGTATGTCCACATCTGGTGGCGGGGTTTCCATCCACCTGGCCTGACTCTAAAGACTTCATGGACCTCGGAGGGTCGTCAAATCGAGCGGCAGGGCTGGCACATCGAGGCCCTTTGGGTTTCCAGAGTCAAAACAAAGAATCAACACAAAAGAGCAAGATCAGGGCCGAAGGGGTGGATGGGACCAGGTTTCCCTCTGAAATTCTCAGAGGACAGCCCTTCCTAATTGTGATAGGCTGGGTTACCCAGAGGACCCCTGGTGGTGCAGTGGTTATGCACTGGGCTGTGATGCTCATGGTTGGCAGTTTGAAAACAGCTGCAGCTCCTCAAGAGAAAAACTGACCTTTTAAAAAAAATCATTTTATTGGGGGCTCAAACAACTCTTATCACAATCCATACATCCATCCATTGTGTCAAGCACATTTGTACATTTGTTGCCCTCATCATTCTCAAAATATTTGCTTTCTACTTGAGCCCTTGGTATCAGCTCCTCATTTTTCCCTCTCCCTCCCCATCTCCCACTCACGAACCCTTGATAATGTATAAATTATTATTAATTTTTCATGTCTTGCCATAAGCAGTTACCGTCTAGGAAACCCACAGTGGGGTACTATGAGTCTGCATCGACTTCATGGCAGCGAGTTTGATTTTTCTGTCCATGCCATCTTGTCGAGTCCGACTCTAACTCTGCCCTGGGCAGATGGGACATAGTGGCCCATGGGCCTAGGAATTGGGTTTCCTGAAAGCAAGGCAAGAATCTCATGTTGGATCCCCCACTGTCTGTGCCACTCAGTATGGGGACCTCCCGTCGTAGCTCAGGGCTGGTTGACCAGTAGGCAGGTTCTGCCCGAGGCAGCCTGGGCCTTCTTGGTATCCAATGGCTTCTTTGTGGTGAGAATTTCATCTGGTTTCACTGCATCCTGAATGCGGCAGGGGGGCAGCCAGTACTGTGCACCATCCAGGGTGGCAGTACAACTGGAATTCTGCCTGTCCGGCTGTTCTTGTTATCAGGTGCTAGGTGGAATTGCTGCTGACTCACAGGTTCAACAGGATGGACCACCCCCAGTTCTGCGCCATCCTCACCACCGTGCCCATGTTTGCCCCCCCTTGTTGTTGCCACTGTGTCTGTCCAGCTCCCCGAGAGCCCTCCTCTTCCTTTACTGCCCTTCTGCTTGACCAATCATGGTGCCCTTCTCCAGGGACAGGCCTCTCCTGGTCACGTGTCCAGAAAATTGAGATTAAAGTCTCGAACCCTTGCTTCTGAGGGGCATTCTGACTTGCTTCTTCTAGGACAGATGTGTTGATTCTCTAACAGCACCATGACGCAAATACACCTGTTCTTCAGTCTTCTTTATTCAACATCTGACTTTCACCTGCAAGGGGGAGCGGAGCGGGGGTTGAACATCCCATGGCTTGGATCGAGCAACGCACTGCATTGGGCCAGTCTGCAACACCAAGACCTCTTTCCAGTGTTGGAAAGCAAGGGGTGTTACTTGGAGGACTAAGGCGCACCTGACTGGCAGTCCACTCCTGCTTGCATTCGATAGCTCACCTTTGACTCCGCTGCTTCTCCACTGGGCTAGGAGGACGGAAGACTCTCTGGGCAGGGTTGAGCTCATGACCACCGCTAGGTCCCAGCCAGCATCCCCAGCTCAGCGCCTGCCTCCCCCCGGCAGGCTGGGATGCCTCGCCCAGTTGGAGAGATATCTGGCAAAACGTTTCTGAGGCATTTCTCTTGAGCCGTGACCATGCAGTTATTCTAGAGCTCCGCTCCAAAGAGACTTCTCCTTTGTCTTGTGGAAAACCCCACCAGACCCGACTTTGTCTTGCCAAACTGCCTGGGGCGCCAACTGTGTTGTCTAGTGACTGGGACCCTTTTCCTGGGACACAGCCTGTTAGGAGCTTCTGTGTTTACACAAGACTCGAGTTAGTGGCCCTTGTCTCTGGGATCCTACATCTGCATCGCCCCAGCGGCCAACTATGCAATGCTACGTCTGAGCACCTCCCGATGGCATCTCGATCCAGGCTCCTCCCAAAACAGGTCATAAGTAAGCCAGTCCAATATCCCCGTCATTTTTCTCTGCCCTGTTTGAAATGGGGCGGGGGGGGGGGGGGGCGGGAGGCAGCACAGGAAGACATTCTTGTATGCTCCACGCATTTCCAGATGAGTGTGCGTGTGTTCAAAGGCCATGTACAGGAGGAGGAGAGAGACGGCTGGGCCATCTGTCCCACTGCGTGTCATTTTGTCAACTGTCACGTGTCCAGGAGTGCACTGGAATGGGAAGGGTGCCACAGGGAAAGACCCCATGGGCTTCATTGCACGTGGCGCGTGGCTCCCTTCTCCTGGCCCTCCTGGTATTGGTGATAAACTAGAAACAAACTGCTGTCTTGGGGGACAATAAGCAGTCCCTGTTAGTGGGTTTGTTCCCGAGAGAGCAGACCTCATGTCCCCTTCCCTGAGGATGTTCTGGTCCATGAATTGTAAAGGGTTAAGAGATCAAGCTGTTCGAACAAGAGACCTGGTGGTTACCCGTCAGGCTGCTAACTGGAAGGTCAGTGGATCACATCCACCGGCGGTTCCTTGGGAGAAAGGTGAGGCTGTCTGCTCTCGTCAAGATTTACAGCATCAGAGACCCTCAGGGGCAATGCTACTCGGTCCTATAGGGACACTGAGTTTGAATCAACTCAATGGCAGTGGTCATAGGCGCCCTGGACCCACGTGGCACCAAAGGAAACCCTGCCTGGATTGTTCTGAAGTTGGAGCCCATTGCTGTAGCCACTGTGTCCATCCGACTCCTGGGGCGTCTTTGGATTCACGGCCCCTTTGCTTTACCAAGCGTGATGACCTTCCTTCCCCAGTGCCCGTTCCCTCCTGATAGGAGTCAGTCTGTTACAAATGCACACGCAGCACACACCCAAACCCAACCCACTGCTGTTCGGTCGATTCCCGACCCTCCCTGTAGGGTAGAGTAGAACAGTCCTGTGCCTTTCCTAGGCAGTACATCTTTACAGGACCGGGGAGCTTCCTCCTTCTCCCGGGGAGCAGCTTACCTTGCAGTTACCAGCAAGGTGATGACCCACTTGGGTATCCTTCCTTCCTACACCTGGAGTCTCAGGGACCCAGGGTGTGTCCGTGGAGAGGCTGGCTCCCCCTGGTGGCAAGAGAGCAGACATCCATGTGACTTGGGATGCTGCCAGAGACCAACCCCAAACCAAACTCTGCTATGGGGCCCCTGCTGGCTCATCTTGACTGCCCCCCCACCCCCACCCCACCCCACCCCACGGCGGGTTTCAGAGACTGTCACTGTTCACAGGAGTAGAAAGCCCACTCTTTCTCTCGAGGAGCTGCTGCTGGTTTTGAACTGCCGACCATGAAGATCGCAGCTCAACGAGGAACCACTTCACCGCCAGCACTTCTCCTGCTCCAGGAGAGAGGTCATCTCAAGAACACAGAACAAGGTGACAGGTTCCAGGTCACCGGAAAGGACGGGCTTCTTGGCCTGTTTCTCTTGTCCCCTACCCCTCAGAGCTCACTTTCTCTGGGAGAACACTGGCTGCCAGGGACCAGAAAGAATCGGCGGATTCGGACGCCCTTCTTGTCCGAAAGCAAGCGGAGGTTGGCAGTCACCAGCCTGTTTACAGCACCGAAGCGAGGGGACCGATAGTGACCTACTTTCTGTGATGTCCCTCCTATGTCTTGTGGTAACAGCGAAGCCCTCGCTGGTGAAGGTCATATTTTCCTGAGTCGCCCCTCGCTCTGTCTGCTTCAGCTGTCGCCCCACAAGGTCAGCTGGAGGCTTCGTCTTCCAGAGCTCAAGTTCGCGTGCGAGCCTGTGTGTGTGGTGCCGACCGCAGCCAGTCTGTGCTTAGCGTCTGTGGCGTCTTTTGCGACTTCACCTGCTGCCGAGACCGAGGCAGCTGTCCACACCCTTCTTCTCGGCATTCTCCTCCTGCCCTTGACTATCCAAGGCTCGCTGGTGTTCTGCTCACACCTGCCTCCCGCTCTCCACCTCTGCCCTCTCCGAGCAGCTAAAGTCTCCCAGGACTACGGTCTCATCTGGGCCGAGAGCAGCCGGGGATCTCAGGCCTGTCCCCCTGGACCCTCAGGAGCATCTCAGCTGGGCTCACCATCTTCCCCAGAATGCGATCTGCCCTTGCTTCCCCAGCCCCTTCTCCATGTCCATTCTCCAACCTCGCCACCTCCATGCCTGCTCCTCCTCCTCACCTCCCACCCTGGACGAGTTGATCCACCGGCCGCACAAAGGACTCGAGGCAGGAACCAGAGAGAAGCTATGTTAGGCTGGGTTCTCTCGAGCAGCCACACCAGTGAGTCTTCTAGAGCAGTGGTTCTCCACCTTCCTCACGCTGTGACCCTTTCATACAGGTCCTCATGTGGTGGTGACCCCCACCATAACATAATTGTCGTTGCTACTTCATCACTGTCATTTTGCTACTGTAATGAGTTGGGAGACCCCTGTGAAAGGGTCGTTCAAACCCCAAAGGGGTCGCAACCCACAGACTGAGCACCACTGTTCATGATGGATGGGTGGGTTTATGTCTTGGACAGATAGACAGACAGGATGATGGATGGATCTTGGGACAATGGCTCACCAGGTGCTGTCACTTAGTGCAAAGTCGATCTGTCTCTGCATATTCACTCTCTGCCGCCCAGTTGATCCTGGCTCATAGTGACCCTGCAGGCTGGGGCAGAACCGACGGCCCTGTGGGTTTCGGAGACTATAACTCTCGAGGGAGAAAAGCCCCTTCTTTCTCCCATAGCTTTCAAACGGCTGGCACTGTGGTTAGCAGCCCCAGACGTAACCACGAGGCCACCCCGCTCCTACTGTGACTCTTAGTGACCAAATTTCAGTAGAACGAAGCACATACACACACACACACACACACACACACACACACCCTGCCCCCTCCCCCCAGCCCACGTCACCCTTCCAACTATGGTGACATGTGAGCCCACGGTGTCAGCCCCTGTGTCAATCCATCTTCTTGAGGATTGTCCTCTCTCCCTTCTACTTCATCAAGCCTGACATCCTTCGCCAAGAACACCTTCTCTTGTCAGCATCCCCTGGTCTGTTTCTCCCTCGACAGACCTGCTGTTCTCCTGGCGGTCCCCTCGGTTCTTCGCCGCGATCAACATTCAGAAACAAAAGGAACGCTCCCCAGGAATGCTCCGAGGTCTTCGGTCTGCGGGTTCCTGGCCCAGCCTTCACAGGCGCACACTCAGCTAAACTCACCGACAGCGGGTCAGTTTGAGCTCCTAGGAGGTGGTTTAAAATCGCTTTTCAGACCTCTCCAAAAAGACTCACTGCCACCTACTTGATTGTACAGGGCAGAGGAGAACTTCCCCCATGCGTTTCAGACACTTTAAGTTCTTTATGGGAGTAGACAGTCTCGCCTTTCTCCCAAGGACCAGCTGGTGGGTTCAAACCACTGATCTTGTGGTTTCCCATTTAGTGAGTAGCCCATTATGCCACCAGACCTGTCTTCCATAGCAGACCTATATCATGTTTTCAAGGCTGTACATCTTTCCAGGAGCCTCAGTTTTCTCCCACTGAGCAGCTAGTGAGTTTGAACAGTCAACCTTGTGCTAAGCAGCCCATTGCCTAACCCTCAGTGCCACTGGGGCCCTTAGGGCTCCCTACAGCCATCCTGACCTGCTAGCTTTAGATTCATACTATCACCTTTGGCCTCCAGGGTCGCTTGCACAGGAAATTAGGTAGGGTTCCCTTTAACACTTTATTTACAACTTGTCCCCAGACATGGGTCACAGTGCTGACCCTGTCTCAGGACCTGCAACGTCTCCACTCTGCTGGTTCTGTTTCAGTTGATCTAGTTGCCCTTCCCTTCCTGCCTTCTAACCTTCACTTCTGGGGGACTACTGCCTGGTTGGTCTCATATACTCGGTTGTTGGAAGGAGTGCCTTCAAACAATGATGCTGTGTGTGTATTGTCTCTGAGATCACCTGTAATTGGGCTGAAAGGAAAAAAAACAGTGCTGCTGAATAGATTTAGACTCCTATAAACTCTCTCCCTGCCAGGGGGTCAATTCTGAGGCCTAGCCACCCTGTAAGACAGGGCAGAACTACCCCTGTGGGTTTCTGAGACTGTAACTCTCCACAGGAGTAGAAAGTCCCATCTTTCTCCCGAGGAGCAGCTGATGGTTTTGAACTGCAGACCCTGCGGTTAGCAGCCTAATGCATACCTGACGTAAGGTCTTCCTGAAGGTGGTCTCTTTGTTTTAAACTGTGTATTGTGAGTTGGCTGAAGGTCGACGGTGCAGGCTGGTTTTCCACTCAACAGCCTGACACGTTTTGTCTCCAGTCACGGGTGGCCATCCCCACAGGGGAGCCTGCCCATCCGCATCTTCCCTGAGCAAGTTCCCGCTCCGTCTCACCCGCCCTGCCCTCTGAGCCTGCTGCCGGGGGCCAGCACTGCCCTGGTGCTGCTCTTGTGGGGAGCAGGTCCCTTCTGGATGTGACTGCACTGGCTTTAATGAGAGCTCGTGTCTTTAAAAGCCAGACACCGAGAGGTCAAACCTGGCAATTCTTGTTGCCCTGCAGCTGTGGCAGCTGTGGGCAGACGGCCTCCCTGAGCAGAGTCATCTCTCGAGAAACACGCCGACTTGTGAGTGAGGAGAAGGAGAGGGCTCATTGGACACAGAAGCTATATGGTGTGTGTGTGTGTGTCCAGGATCCCCGAGCGGAGGGCAGCCATGAGCCTCATTATTTCTGCTCCGGCTCTAGGAAGAACCAACCGTGGCGTGGGGAACACAATCCCGACCCTGTCCATGTCTACACAGCTGCCACAAAGACCTCGTGGGCTGTGCTCCCCAAGCACACTCAGCTACAAGCCGGGGCACTCGGGGTCCCGGTTTTGACAGGGAAAACGGAGCCGCGGGCTTCCCACGCTCAGGTCTGCTGGATTCCTGCCTTCAGAGCAGCTGGGATCCTTCCTGTTCTGCAGTAAGAGGGGGGCCTTTCTTACGGGGCCAGAGAGCATCCTCAGAAATGACCGTGGGGCTAAGGACTGGCCCTGCTCATGGACTCGGGAGCAGCTTCTGCCCCCACCTCCAGCTGCGTGTGCAGAGCCTGAAGGACTGGACTCCTAGTGGCCCTGTGTAACAGGACAACTGCCCTGTCGGTGGATGTGTCCCAAGCAAGAGTCGGAGCCCGGATGCAGGTCACCACATCTTTCCTCCTGTCTTCCTCAGTCTGCAAGCTCTGCTGAAACATGTCCATCCTGGGCAACGTGGCTGCTGCTGGTTCAAAGCCACAAGAGAGCACCTGCAGAGGACAGACTAGAGACGAGGGGCCACTGTTGGTGCTGGCCAATCTAGGTGCCTGCCTGCCTGAAGGTCTTAGACAAGGACATCCAGTGCCAGTGCATGTCCAGTGTCCAGAGGCGGGCGGGCAAGGTCTCCAGTGGGGCAGCTATGGAGGCATGTTGTTGCGGTTAAGTGCCGATCCACAGTGACCTGATGCACGGCAGAGCCAAACACTGCCCTACCCTGTACCAGCATCACCATAATTCCTGTGCCTGCGCCCATGGCTGCAGCCCGTGTCCACCCATCTCCTTGCGGGCCTCCCCTTTGTCACTGCCCCTCCGCTTGACCCAGCAGGATGGCCTTCTCCAGGGAGAGGTCTCTCCTGACAACACGTCCCACATACATGAGATGAAGTCCCTCATCCCCACCTCTAAGGAGCATTCTGGCTGCCCTTCCTGCAAGCAGACCTGCTTGTTCTCGGGAAAATCCACGGCACTCTGTTCTGGTCAGGCCATCATTCAGAGGTGCTCACTGCTCTCGGGCCTCCCTTGTTCCATGTCCACGTCTCACCTGCGTAGGAGGCGACTGAAAATGGCATGGCGGGTGTTGGGCGCATCTTACCCTCCATGTGGCACCGTTGTAAGGTTCTCAATGCCCTCTCCAATACCTCACTTCGTCTTGACTACCATGTCTATGGGCATTGATGGTGGATCGGCGTAAAGGCGTTATTGGATGATATTGATGGGAAAGGTGTCTGAAGGCCATCCTCCGCCTCACACAGACAGTCAATAGGGATTCCAGGCATTATTCCTGGGGTGGGTGGGCGCCAGAGCTTAGTGTCCCCAGGAAGCATCCTGGACACACAAGGTGGCTGGAAACTTGCCCAGTGTCTTGAGTCAAAGATCCAGGAGACTGCAGACAGAAAGTAGAGCTGCTCAGACCCTCTGCTGGTCTCCCAGCTCAGGGGCCTGGTGGACAGAAAGAACCCCATGCAGCTGGTTTTAAAGACCAAAACCAAACCAGCATCCCACAGTGACCCTCAAGGTGCCCACTGGCTTCCACTGGCTGTTGAAAAGGAGCACCCCCCCCCATGGCCCTGTGGTTAAGCATGGGGCTGCTAACCTCCAGGTCAATGGTTTGAGCCCTCCTGCCTCTCCGAGGGGTCAAGATGAGGCTGGCTGCTCCCATAAAGATTGACCAGCCCCGAAAACCCACAGGGGCTCCTTACCGATCCTCGGACTACAGGCGTATGTACAACCCCGCCCCCGCCTCCTCCCAGTCGCTCTCCCTCCGTGTCCAGGAGCTCATGTGGTGGAAAGGGTTTCCGCTTTCCCTTCTCTGCCTACCACCTCCCACACTCCTGCCTGCCCTCCCAGCCGGGGTCACCCCGATGTGCACAGCGTCTGCTGTGACTGTAGCCGGGCGGGGTGCTTTCCAGCCCCTACCCGACCCCGCCTTAATCAGCAGCCCGTCTTCACCTCCACCCTTGTGCCTTTTTGTCCTCCCCTGGATGAGAGACACGGGGTCTCCAAAGAACCTCCTGAGAAGCCAGCAGCCTGTGTCTCTGGCCTTGCCTGCTTCACCCCACAGGGAGCCACCTCCCTGCCCTTGCGTGGTGACACCCCATCGGTCTCAGGTGATTTCAAGTCCATGGTTGGGCATCTGTGAGCCCTGGTGGCGTAGTGGTTAGAAGTTGGGCTGCGAACCACAAGGACAGCAGTTCAAAACCACCAGCTGCTTCGTGGGAGAAAGATGAGATTGTGAAATGCTGCAAAACTGAATGAGACAAACAGACAACAAACTCACTGCCATAGAGCTCAGTGCGATTCATAGCAACCCTTTTGGACAGAGTAGAAAGGCCCCCGGGGGGGGGGTCACGAGCCTGTCACTCTTTTAAAGGCAGCAACGCCTCATCTTTCTCCCTTGGAGCAGCTGGTGGTTTTGAACTGGTCACCTTTTTGGTTGACAGCCCAGCGTGTATGCACTCTGCCAGCGGGGCTGCTATGGGGAGCCTAGATGTAGTTAATTAGATCTTCCTACTAAAAAATGGAATGTGGGTTCTGTGTGTGGATAAAACCACAATTTAAGGGTTGCTTAAGTAAATAGCTACTTAGAGTAATGGCAGAAGAACCCAGAGAGCTGTTTCAAGTGTGTTGAGAGGGCGCGCATTGCGGTGAGTGAGCTAAGTGCGCCCGTTGAAGCAGAAAGTCGGTAGATAATGGGAATCTCGCAATGAAGGGCTGTGGTCCGGGCTGTGTGGCATCCGGGCACTCCGACTCCCAGGGAGCCTGTGGGTCGGAAGGAACTGCCCCAGAGGGCCCTCTGAGCAGTCATCTTTCTGGGAAGAGAGACGCCAGTGGACTGGGCCTGCTGACCGTTCAGAGAGCAGCTGAGAGCGCCGTGGCTGTGCCCGGAGGCTCCTTAAGGCAGCATTGCCTCTGCTGCGGTTGCCTTTGAGTCGCCTCCAGCCCACAGCAGCCTGTCTACGACGTGGTGAAGCGCTGCCTGGCGACGCCAGCGGCCTCCTCGCCACAGCTGTTTGCAGCCACTGTGCCCGCCCACCTCCACGAGGGTCTTCTATGCGGCCCCTCCGCTTGCGCAAGCATGCCGTCCTTCTCCAGGGCTGGGCCTCTTCTGACCATGCGCCCGCAGACCAGGAGACAAGTCTCGTCGTCCGTGCTTCGAAGGGACATTCTGGTGTGCTCCTTCAAGACAGGCGCGTCCGTTCTATGGGCAGCGCGGGGTGTGCTCGCTATTCTCCGCCTGCACCGTCCTGCAACGACGTCAGTTCTTCTTGGTCTCTCTTGTCCCTGTCCGTCTTTGGCGTGCCTGTGGCTCAGCTGAAACTGCCGTGGCTCGGGTGCAGGGCCCCTTAGTCCCCGAAGAGCCATCCTGACTCGCTAACCTCTTAAAGAGTCCCCTGCAGCCGCTTTGCCCGGTGCAGCAGGTCAGTTGATTTCTGGACGCCTGCTTCGGTGGGCGTGGACTGCGGCTCCAGGTAAACCGAAACCCTTGACAACATGGGTCTTTTCTCGCTGTTTATCGTGCTGCCGCTTGCTGGCTCCGTTGTGAGGACCCTGCCGGAGGCTGCGGTCTTGGATCATCATCAGTGAATGCTTCGAGTCCTCCTTGCTTGCAGCAGGCCAGGTTGTGCCAACTGCACCTCACTTCACGTGGCTGGTTGTCAATAGCACGCCCTTACTGGCCGGGAGTGCAGGAAGAGCTGTAGATGTGTAAAATGGTCCACAGACCAAACCTACTGCCAAGGGCTCGATCCCAGCTCCTCGTGACGTGCCAGGACAAATGGGATGGCCTCGGTGGGTTTCCAAGGCTGAGCGTATTTCCAGGAGCAGACAGCCTCCTCTTTATCCTGTGAAGTAGCTAGTGGGCTTGAACCCAGGGTCTCTTGGTTATCAGCTGAACCCTCAGCCCACCTAGAGTGCCATACTAGAATAAAGGGTTCAGATCTGAGTGTGGCGGGGGAATTGTTGCATTTCATGTTAAACTCTTTCCCCCTGTGCTTTGAGACCCTCTTGCGCGGATGCCTGGGGTGAAACTTAGAAGCAGCGTCTTAAGAGGAAGGAGATAAGCCAGGGTTGAGTCCAGAGGTGGGACCTGGTCTTCTTAGGAAAGGGTGGGCGTCGTGGTCACCGTCACCGGTGTCAAGTCATGTCTGTCCAAGGAGCACGCTGAGGTCTGCTCTCAGCGAAGGTGCTCTTGGCTTTGTCCTTGGAGACCAGGTTTCCAGAGCCCGGTCAGCGACCTTGCATCTCTTCCCCTTTCTAAAACCCATGGAGTCGATTCCAGCTCAGGGTCCCGCCCACGTGAGTTGGCCCGGAACTGGGCTCTGTGGGGTCTCAGTGGCCTGGTTTGGGTCAGAAGTAGATCACCAGGCCTTTCCTCCCCCCTCTCCCCTTGGTTGGAGGCTCAGCAGACAGCAGTCCATCCTGGGTGGCCCTGTTGGTCATTGGGACATGGGTGGTGTTGCTTATCCCCAGCATCACAGCCACAGTACACCACCACAGGCGGACCCACGGACGGACAGATGGACAGGCCTGCTTTCTGCCGGGAGCACATCTTTGGAGTCTGGAAGTGGAGTGAGGCCCCTGGAATGTGCTCGTGCTCGGTGTGCTGGCCTGTGGGTTTGCGGTGTCTCGGGAAGGCTTCCCGGCAATGGCGGGAGGGGCCAGCTGGCCGGGCAGGTTCAAGTGCTGAGCTCAGGTTTCCTCTCGTGCAGCCGCCATGGCCAGGCAGTGATTAATGCCAAATTAGCACACTCTCCGGTGACCTTTCGGCCATTGCTGCTGCTCTCCTCCATGTCACAAACGTCTGTGCAAATATTAGCTGCTGAGGTCATCTCTCCTCATCAACAGACACACAGGTGACAGGCCGGCTGCTGGTCTGATGGACGGCCAGCTCCCCCTGCCCCTTGTCCCTTCTCCAGGAGTCTGGCGGCCACTGCTGGTGGCTCTGTGGGTGGGCCAGCTCTCAGAGCCCCACAGAAGCTCAGAGGCCTGCGCTCTGTAGCAGGCCCCCTTGGAAGTAGGTGGGGCAGGGTGGGGCATGGGAGGTGAATTTAGGAATCTGGAGGTGCTAAGGCTGCTCCCCCACCCAGCTTCTCCTGGAGATCCAGGGACCAGCGACCCCCTCTTCACAACCAGGCCCTGCATTTCTAAAAGTGTCATTTACCGCCTTAGCTTGCATCAAAGGAGCCCTCTGGCCTCCTGCTCCTACAAAGAGTTAGTGTTGGTCACCCACAGGGGCAGCTTTACCCTGTCCTGTGGAGGGTCACTGTGAGTTGGCATCCATTCGGTGGCAGTGTGTTTGATTGATTGATTGGGGGGGGGGGGTAGGGGTGGTGGTTACAGGGTTTTCAGCAGGAGAATGATGAGGCTTTCTACTCCTGTAAAGATGTGCAGTCTTAGAAATTCACAAGGCAGGTCTGCTTTGTTTTGTAGGGCTCGGAATGGGCTCTAGGGCAGTGAGTGTGGTTTTGGGCTTGGGTTTGCCCAAAGCTTCTTTTTTTTTTTTTTTTAGTATTATTAGCATGATCTTTTACTATGAAAAGAAGCAGCAGCAGCAGCTCATCTTGTGAAGGTGGCTGCAGCGAGAAGGGAGAAGGGGGTTGGGGGTGCAGGGTAGATTGCCTACGCGCTTCCCCAGGAGTCCGTCCGCCCTAGCGTGTGACCGCCCGTGTGCACAGCAGAGTCGCGCTGAAGGGTTTGCAACGCTGGGAACTTTGGGCGGCAGGTCCCCAGAGATTTCCTCCAAGTGACTCTGGGTGGCTAAATGAGTGGCCCTTGGATCCCTCAGGGCCACCTTGTACTAGGCCTGCCCCTTGCTCCCCTTTGTTGAGCCCGGTCAGCTAGAACCTTCCCTGGACACCCTCTCTATTGGCTGCTCTTCATAGGGGTGCAGAGTCTGTCCTCCTCAGCAGGAGGCGCCAGAGGCAGCATTCTGCATTTGCATATTATTGCATACATTTGCATTCCCTTGCCTCCCCCCCCCCCCACCTTCACTGGAATCCTGTGGAAATAGTGGATCCGTCTCCGCTTTCCCTAAACAAATGGGACGGAACTGTACGGCAAGGAGTCCCGGTGGAGGTGTGGGTTACCCGTACCACTCCAGAGAAAGAAGAGGCTGTCTGCTCCCGTCCAGAGCTGCCATCTCGGAAACCCCGGGGCAGCTCTGCCGTGTCCTGTAGATCGGCCTTGAGTCAGATTGGGGGCTTGGCAGTGAGCGAGTGAGCCACCGCAGGGCATTCACTTTGGACGTGTCGTGTGTTTATAGAAACGTGGTGATGAGCCACGTACATGCAAGGACATTTACATATATGCATTAATACAAGCTCACTGCCTTCAAGTCCATGCCGACCCACAGTGACCCTATAGGACAGGCTGGAACTGCCCCTGTGGGTTCCTGAGACTGACACTCTTTGTGGGAGGAGGAAGCCTCATCTCTCTCCAGAAGAGCAGCTGGTGGTTTTGAACTGCTGACCTTGTGGTTGGCAACTACTATGCCACCAGAGCTTATGTATATAGTCTTCTTTGTCAGCAGGATTCATGAATCACTTGTAGCCAGTTGCTCCCGCAACAGGAGCCAGAAGTGGGGTGTTTGCTTCGCAGGGAGGCAGAGGGGCCTGAGCACACCCAGAGCAGAGCGGCACATGTGGTTAGTCCAGGGAGTGGTGTTGGGGGACTCGTGAGGATGCCAGCTGCCTTCAGGTAGCACGTTAAGTATCTGGGGCTGAGTGGATTGGGAAACAGTGGGTCCCCCAGACAACTCGACTGGGCAAGTCTTAAGTTAGTAACACAGACTGACGCAGCCAGGAGCCGCCACGGGAATCGACCAACAGTGGAGAGCCGTGTCGCCATGCGCGGCAGAGCGCCTGGAGCAGTGGTGTGCTTGAGGGTCTCTGTGGCAGGGCTTTCCAGGGGCGGTGCCTTCTGCTGGGATTGGGTGGCAGAGGCAGGCAGGCTGGGACGAGGGCCACGCTCGAGGTACAGGGCAGGAGGGAGACTCTGGGTCTGTTGCATCCTTCCTGGAGCCCCACGGTCCTCTTTGTTTTCTCCTCCACAGGAGGGACGGGCACCTCAGACCCCACAGACCCCACCATCGTGATCCCTCCCAGAAACAGGAGTGTGGTGGCTGGAACGAGCGAGGTGACCTTGGAGTGCATCGCCAACGCCAGGTACGGCCAGGTCAATGCTCATCACTGCCGTGGCTGACGCCATCCCATCCCTCCGTGCTCACAGGGGACCCCCGAACTCTCGATGACACAAGACTGCCCAGTCCACCCCCTTGGTCAGGGTCAGTTGCCAATGGACGTCCGGACCACGATCCTCCGTAGTGTTGTCATTGACTGGTTTTAGGCCTTGGGTGACCAGGCCTTTCTTCCTGGTCTGTTTAAGTCTGGAAATACCACTGGAACCGCTGTGCAGCATCCCAGCCACACACCAGTCTCTGGTGACAGATGAGTGAGGGCTGTGCACAGAGTGTGTTGGCTGGGAATCGAACCAGGGGTCCTGGAGTGTGGAAGGCGAGAATGCTCCCACGGAGCCACTGCTGCCAGCCGGCCCCCAGGTCTGGTACCAAGGGACTGCTCGTGAGGGACACGTGTGACAAGAAGGCCTCCTAGAGGCAGATGGGCCATGCACCCTACGCAGGGTGCTCTTGTCGCAGGGGAGGTCCTGTGTGTCCAGCAGGGCCAGAGCATGGCATACAGGGGAGGTGTCGACATTGGCCCCAGCCCAGCACTGAGACAATGGATCAGTTTACCGTCCACTGTCAGGTGGAGATGCAAGTGAGGGGTGCTGCTCCCCACAGCCCCACCCGCGGAGGCTCCAGCATCCAGTCCCACGGGGCTGGGTCCTACCCCATGTTTATTCTAAATATTCCTTCCCAGCGCTCTCGAGGTCCATTGGCGAGCCAATGAGCCGTCCTTGCTCACCAGCCCCCACGCAAACGCGCCCTCGGAGCCGGGCCTGAGCCCGATTGGTGTTTAAACGCCTGTGGTTCAGCCCGCTGGAGCTCGCTCACTGTGTTCCATCGGTTAGGGCCATCACAGCACCCGTGACGTCCTCCGCGTGTCCCCTCCTCCCACTCCAGGTCGGTGGACGAGCTGAGAGTGTCCTGGAGGAGAAATGGGGCGAGGGTCAGCGGCGGAGTGCACACCTTCGGGAGGCGTCTCACCATCAGCAACCCCACGTCGGCCGACACCGGGATGTACGTCTGCGAGGCCTCACTGAGGGACAGCACCTCTGAGCTGGCCCGAGCCACCGCCTTCCTCTCCCTCATAGGTAAGGACCAAGCCATACGCGGGCGGGCAGGCGGAGGCCCCTGGGTCCCCTCGACCTCATGGCCTCACCATTGTCCACATGCCGTGGCTGTGTCCACAGCACGCCAGTCGGGCCATGCTGGTACCCGCAAGGTTTCCTTGCTGGGTCAACCAGGCCTTTCTTGCTAGTCTCAGTCTGGAAGCCAGGCTGGAACCTATATGCCATGGGCAGCCCTACTGATGTGTGAAATCCTCGGGGTATAGTTCCCTGGACCCCAGCCACACAGAAGCCACCACAGGAGAGACAGACAGACTGACAGACAGGGGTAGGACAAGGTGGTAACCCTTACATTTCCCTGACTTTGTTTCTAACATTGGGGGTGAAAGGTGAGTCTGCACCTCCAGTCCACCTGGTCGTCTTTTCTAGCGATGCAGACCCTACAACACAGGGTAGACCTGCCCCCGTGGGTCTGGAACTGTAAACCCTTACGGGAGCAGACAGCCTCATCTCTCTCCCACGGAGCGGCTGGTGGTTTTGAACTGCTGGCCTTACAGTTAGCAGTTCAATACTGAGCCCGCTGAGCCATCAGGTCCTGCTTCTGAGTCGGAATTGCCTGGTGGCTGTGCATTTTGCGGGGAGAGCCATGGGGGCCCGTGTTCCTGTGCTCACCCCCAAGAAGCTCCTTCTAACTGAAAAGTCCCGGAAATGTGGGGCTACGCTTTCAGAGGCCTCTTACTTTGCCGTCATGATCGGCATCCAGAGATCCTTCTGTGCAAGGGGGCTCATGAAAGGAACCACAAGTGACCGCCTTGTGAGTCCTGTGGGGGCGGCTCTGCTCTGTCCTTCGCATTCCTAGGGGCTGGGGTTCCCTAAGAGCTGCATCGGGGAGCTTGACGAGGTGGTAAGTGTGCACTACTTCTCACTGATAAAAGAGCAAGTGACCCCAGCAAACATCGGCTAACGGCAAATATTGTGAATAAAACAACCGCAACAAGAAAGAGCCCAGCTTGCGAGGAGATAACAACAAACAAAAACCCGCTGCCATCGAGTCGGTTCTGACGGAGCGGAACTGCCTCTGTGGGTTCCCGGGACTGGAACCCCATGGCAGCAGAAAGTCCTGTGTCCTCCCAGGCGCAGCCAGGCTTTCCAACAACTGTCCTTACGCCTGGCAGCCCGATGTGGAACCATGCCGCCGCCACCTCTCCATGACGTTCAGATCTCTCGGGCTGGACGTGGAAATGAAGTCAGGTCACCTCACAGAAGACCGGGTGGATAAGTATGTGCCCCATGCAGGCCGTCCAAACTCCTTAGGAAGCTGCCGGTGTGAGCATCAGGGGCCTGGCGGGGCTGTCTCAGTGCAAACTACAAGGCTCATCAGACAGTGAGGTCCTCGAGATACACCCAGGCACTGCATAACCACCAAGGGCAGAGTTGGTCAGGAAAGCACCCCCTCATGATGTGTAGACTCCCCAAATCAAGCTCCCTGCCCTGGGGTCCGTTCTAGGGCATGGCAAACCCACAGGGTGTGTCGCGAAGTGTGTTCTTCCCAGAAGGGGGGAAGAGGAAGGCCAAAGAAGTTTGTGAACCTGTGCTTCAAATCTTGGCGGGGCAGACAGCCTCGCCTTTCTCCCACGGAGTGGGTGGTGGGTTTGAACCTCTAACCTTTCCGTTAGCAGCCCAAGCCCTAGGCCACTGCACCACCAGGGGCTCTTCCCTTTGTGTCTCGGTCACTGCTGTGTCAGACCTTTTTCATTGTGCACTCAGTGCAGCCGTGTACATTTCAGACCATCATTTGGGTACGTCATAACATAAACTGTACACCAAACCTCCCCATCGCTCCCCCTGCCCCCCGCCACACCCTTCATCCCCTCCTCTCCTTCTCTTAGGGCGCTGTCTTCCCTTCATCCACGTTAGCACCTGCCCGCCCTCTAGCCTATTGCTTCCCTCTCCCTCCCATGCCCTGCACCATGAGTGTGTTTCTCTAGGCCAGGTGGGCGAGAGAAACAAATCCAGGGGGACTCGTGTGTGTCAGAAAGAGCTTTGCAGCAAAGAACAATTGCATATTGAGGAAACATCCATATTAGCAAACATGTCCTACACCCATCTGTAAATGTGTCTTCAATCTCCCACGACACATGCAATAACACAGACTCCAGGAAGATCACAGGCCAGTGGGTGGAAAGTCTAGTGCAGGGCTCCTCAGACTTTTTAAACGGGGCCAGCTCACTGTCCCTTAGACCGTTGGAGAGCTGGACTACAGTTTTTTTTTTTTAAAAAAAAGCTATGAACAAATTCCTATGCACACTGGAAGAGTTGGCTGCTAAGCAGGACAGGCAGCGGTGGCAAAAACACCCAGCAGGCTGGATAAATGTCCTCAGTGGACCGTATTTGGCCCGCAGGCCGTAGTTTGAGGACCCCCTGGTCTAGTGGATCTAGTGGCGGTGGAAGCATCTCAGCGCTGGCATGAGTCTCCACATGGCTCCTCCAGCTCCAGAGCTCAGGCTGCATCAGCACAGCTCCCTGTGGCTGGTCAGCAGGAATGTGAAGCAGAGAGATTGTAAGTCTGGCCTCCAGTGAGCTATTTATCTCCATTGCGCCTCCAAATGTGGTCATCAAGCTGCAACCTGATGGACAAGCTAGACTGCGCCCCTTCGCACGCTGACAGATGATGTAACTGCCATATCTGGTCACCGTCAAAATCCCTCTCTTTTGGTATGGAAGCTGGATCTTGGCTTTTCTTGGAGCCTGGCTACCATTCCTCCGGCCTTTCTGAGTTCTTCCTGCCCTGAAACATCCGAGTTTGGCCCTACATTTCCCATCGAACCTTTTCAATTGCCATTATCGTCCATAGGAGCCCCTGCGTCTCAGAGGCAGGGAAACCTTTTGGTGCAAGGATCTTCCGGGATGGGCGGGCTTTGTTGCAGAATCAGACAAGAGAAGCATCAAGGAAGGCGTGACTGTCAATTCAGAGCCTTTCTGGCTGTGACCTCCGGCCCCCAAAGTCACGGGGACCCTCTAGGATGTGGCACTCTGTGGCCCATTCCGCAGGGCTGTCACCGCTGACAGCAAGAGCAAGGAGGCAGAGGCAACCTGGGCACATTCTGATGAGAAGAGACAGGCCGGCGACATTTGTTTCTTCTGCCTGTCAACTTCCTGTGGCGGGTTAGTGCATGGGGTCCAGGTGATGCCATGCCTGCTCACGCCTGCCTGCCTGCCTGCCGGAACCCCGATAGAGCCGCTCTCCTGTGTCCGGTGGTGGTCCACACACTCTGAGTCTTGGCCTCAGCTGGGTGCGGCCCTCTGGTCCTCCGGGGTGAGTTGCTGCTCTGGACCCTCTGCCATCCCACCCTCTCTTCCCCAGACACGGGGCCGGCCAACGCCTCGCCCTTAGCCAGCACCCACAGTCAGTGTCAGGGCCCCAGGGCGGTCAGCGAGTATTGCCCCTATCTGCTCCCCCAACTCCTGCCCCCAGCAAAACACAGGCAGGCCCCACCACCTCGTGCTACCTGCAGATGAAGCAGTGGTGTTGTCTAAGACAGAGCTTGTGGCCCGTGGCTCCTAGGACCGCTGAAACCCAGAGGCAGAGCTGGCCACCGCCTGATGGGGTGGAAACGGGGTGGTGGTGGTGGCTGGAGAAAAACCCTAAGGCCTACGGGTCTGATTTCCTGCGCCCACCTGAAAGCAAAGGCCCAGCTGCTGAAGGTGCAATGCTACCCTGAGTGGGCCTCTCCATCAAGCCCCAGAGATGCCCTGCCTGCCCCCCTGCCTCCTCCGGGCGTCGCCCAGGGTCCCTTCCCTGGGCCACCACCGCATGTGGGGCCTCCTCGCCAGGCTGAGCGCTCCTGAGCCCATCACCCTCAGCAGGGCCTCATAGCCCGCTCCACGCCAAAGCCAGCAGCTCTTTGACAACTGGGTCTCTTCTGTCCCAGCTGCATCAGGGACCCCTGGGATTCGAGTGGGGAAGGGGCCCAGATCGTCCTAACCCTGGTCATACCCACAATGCCCCTTTGCACACAACCTACTGCCACCGAATCCGGTCCGACTCACAGCCCTATGGGGTCTCCGAGGCTGTACATGATCCTGGGGTCACACTTCCACGTCCTTCTTCCCAGGAGCCCCGGCTGGGCTTGACACGTGAGCATCTCCATAGCATCTACCCCCCTGCTCACGTGTTGATCCTGAGGCACGTGTGTCCAGCCTCCCTGCTGGACATGGTAGAACCACCCCTGGGGTATCCAGTGTCCTATTTTTCCCTCGGAGTGGCCAGTAACCTTCAACCTGACCTTCAGGTTAGCAGCCCATAACCTAACTCCTGCAAGTCCCTCTTTTAGGTACGTGTGAGGGGCATGGGAAATGAGACCCCCAAGCCCCTCTATAAGGTGCATGTGGGTGGGGAATGAGACCCCCAGAGCCCCTCTATAAGGTGCGTGTGAGGGGGTGGGGAATGAGACCCCCGAGTCCCTCTATAAGGTGCATGTTGGGGGGGAATGAGACCCCCAGAGCCCCTCTATAAGGTGCATGTGAGGGAGGTGTGGAATGAGACCCCCCAGAACCCCTCTATAAGGTGCGTGTGAGGGGGGTGGGGAATGAGACCCCCAGAACCCCTCTATAAGGTGCATGTGATAGAGGTGGGAAATGAGCCCCTCTATAAGGTACGTGTGAGGGGGTGGGGAATGAGACCCCCAGAGCCCCTCTATAAGGTGCATGTAGGAGGTGGGGAATGAGACCCCCGAGCCCCTCTATAGGGTGCATGTGGGGGGGAATGAGACCCCCAGAGCCCCTCTATAAGGTGCATGTAGGAGGTGGGGAATGAGACCCAGTGCTCCTTGGACCTTGGAGGGCCTTCCCTCAGTCTCACTCAGCACCTGAAGAACTTTCCAAAACGAGTCAAGAGCATCAAGGATCAAGCGAGCAGGCCTGCCATGGCTGCTGCTGGCCCCGCTGCTTCTGCCTAATGAGGGTCCCCCAGGGCCAGGCTCCACAAGAGAGTGGCCCTGCTTGGCCAGCATCTGTGACCATTCCCTGGGCACACAGAGCCTGGCCACTCTGCCCCTGGTGCTTATGGGACGTGTGGGGCGGAACCCAGCTGGAACTGGCTGGGGTGGGGGCTGACAATACTCAGAGAAAAGTGGCGCCTGGGTCCCCAGGGAGCTTCCCTGCCCTGCGCCCTGCTAGCATGTCTCCGTGGCACCCGGGGTGTTACAGGCCTCTCAGGGATTCCGAGGCTGCCCCCCCCCCTTGGCCTGTCATCTCCACGTGGAGGGGTTAGCAGGTGGGTTTTTAATACCAAGACAAATGATGCTGAGTCTGGGTGGGGGGGGCAGGAAAAATAATTCCAAAAGATTGCAGGTCGTATGACACCATTTCTATAATGTTCTTGGAATGACGGAATAATGTAGCTGGGGTACCAAAGAATAGGTTTGTGATTGCCGTGGGGTGGGGGCTGCGTGGGGGTAGAGGCTTGTCGTGTTCTGTTCTGTGCCTGCACGGTGGTGATGGAAACCACACACACACACACACACACACACACACACACACAGTACAAGTGAAATGGCAGAGTGGAGTGAGGTGGCTACATTGTTTGAATATCAATGTCTGAGTCGGATGCTGCTGTTCTACCGAGCTGCACGCGGTTTCCACTGGGAAGGCACGCACAACAACACGCGGGTTCTCTGTACGCCTCCTTTTAAAAATAGATGTTGTGTTATAGTTGGGGTGAACGTCTCCACAGCACACCGAGTCCCCCTGGATGATGTCGCCCGCTAGGCAGTCTGTGACATTTTTGCAATCCTCGTTTCATCCTGCCACCGTTCTCTTGGTCTCCCATGCACCTAGACTCAGACTCACTGCCTCCCCCCACCCCCACCCCCCTGTGCTGTAGGCTAGCCAAGGGCCCTGTGGGGCTGCGGGCTGGACTAGGTGCGGGGCTGCTCACCCGGAGGTCAGCAGGTTGAAACCCACCAGCAGGTTGCTCCTCCAGAGGAAGACAAGGGTGTGAAGACTCCGTTCCAGACCCCTGGGTCGAGTGGACACGGGCTGGCTGGTAGGATCAGGGAGTCCCTGTGCTGTCCCCGGGAGCACCTGAGGGTGGACCTCTTTATTTGGAGGTTCTGAGCGCGTGTTCTTTGTCCTCCAAGCCAACCCGCCAGGTTGGGTTGTTGGAGGAACCCGGGGGCAGTCAGGTCAGTGTGGGGCTGCTAACCACACGCGGGACCGTTCTAACCACCAGTCACTCCGAGGCAGAAAGATGGGCTCTCTGGACCCCCGTAAAGAGTTTGTCACGGACACCCACAGGGGCAGTTCTGCCCTGCCCTGCAGGCTCACTGCGGTAGGAATCGACTCAATGACATGAGTTTAGCTCTTGAGTTTATGAGTCAGAATCGGCTCTGTGGCAGTGAATGGGTGCACATGTTTAGTTGAAAGGGGATTTGAATGTGTGTGTGGGTACCTTTCTGTTCAAGATTTAAAGAGCTTCCCTGGGCAGCAGTACGCACAGGAGGGTCCTCTCTCCCCAGTAGTTCCTCAGGCCAGGGCTCCTTGAGGATGTGAAATTCTGTGCCGCATGGCAGGTGGGCTGTGCGCTGAGCTGATACAGCCTCGAGGTCGGGGTTTGAACTAGCCAGTGGTTCCGATGGAGAAAGAGGCTGCCTGTTCCGATAAAGAGCCACAGCCTCGGGAACCCACAGGGGCAGTTCCGCTCCATCCCACAGGGTTGCTGTGAGTCAGACTTCATGGCAGCGGGGATTGGGTCTGTCAGGACCACCTACTGCTACCCTGCTCAGCACTGCCCCAGTCTCTTATTTCTGTCTCATGCCTTCACCAGGCTCCACCGTGTGCCTCAGAGTGAAATCTCCAAAGCATAAGAAGACACTGCCCTGAATCACAGGCAAAGGCCGATGTGTCCTCGGCATGTTTCCTTCTCTGCCCTCTGCCTCGCTGGCCCCTGGAATCGGGTCCTGCAGCCGTTATTGATCTAGCATCCACTGATGAATACAGGGCATGCCCCGAACACAAGGGCCTTGGCACGATGCGGCTACTGTATACTTAGGACATAAATAATGCTGCTATCATTGTTATTGATTAAGGCAGCCGGATGTGTGGCGAATATATGAGCAGGCCATCGAGGCTGGCTTGGGGACAAAGGGGACCTGCAGTCTTGGCATCATTCCTTTAGGCCTGTTCCATCCAGGAAGGAGCCCTGGCACCACGGATAAAGCACCCGACGCTGACCTGAAGGTCACCAGTTCAAATCCACCAGCCACTCCACAGGAGCATGATGAGGCAGGCTGGTCCCATAGAGTGACAGCCTCAGAGACCCTCTGGGGTAGTTCTGCCCTCTCCTCTGGGGTCGACTCAGAGGTGCTGGTAGAGGGGCCCTTGGGCGGCACAATGATTAAGCGCGTCTATGGAAATCGGGATGGCGCTTCCTTAAACAAATGCAAATCCCAGCACCTTATGATCCTGCCTCTCTCTACCACACCCATGCCCGTTGTAGCACCTTCTGCCATAGCGAAGGCTGGAGACCACCAGACACCCACGTGGGGAGGGACGGATGCGCCCACTCTGGGCATGTTCACGCAACGGAATATTACGCCGCCTTCAAAAACTGATGGAGTCTCTCAGGTGCCCTGAGATGTGGACAGCACTGAGAACATTATGCAGACTTAGCCCACCTTATGAAGATAAATGTTTGAGGATACTTATTATACAGGAATAAAAAGTAAAAATGGTTTTTGCACCAAAGGATGAGACTTTAAAGACGAAGCCAGGATGGCTCCGGGGGAGGCGGGGGGCGGGGGCTGGAGTGGGGAGGGAGGAGGTGGAGAAAGAAGAGAACAAAGAGGTACCACATATGTGGGGACCAGGGGACGGGGAGGCTAGTGGGACACTGTTACTCATTGGGCTGTGCTGCTGCATCCAATGTACCCCTCTCTGTGCGTGCCCTGCCCCAACAGATGAAAGGGGAGGATAAATGAATACATGTCGAGGAAACAAAAGCTAATTAAAAAGATGAAAAACGAGAGAGAGAGAGAAGGGTCCACAGGTCTTTGGGTTCCTGACCCCTCAAATCTCAGTGCTGGTCGGGGACTGGAGGGAAAGGGGGGCAGAGCTGCGGCTCTATGTGACAGTCCACTTAGTTTCACCCAAACAAACGGAGGGAGGAGGGTGGTAAGTGAGAGCCAAAGAGAGAGATGGAAAGGGGGGAAGAAGGAGAGATGGAGAGAGACTGCAATTTACTCTGCATGTGCATGCATGGTGGCAGTCAGTATCTAGCCCAGTGATGCTGAGATGCTAAGAGCCCCCCCCCCCTTTAGGCCACAGTGACTTTAACCCCCATTGAAAGATATCGCATATGACTCTATCTGGGGCAAGAAGAACCGCTAAGGCCCCTCAAGACGACGTGACCAGCCCGCCCGGTGGCCCTGACAGAGGCCTGGTGGCTTGTGGTGGCAACTCCGTTGCATGTGGAAACAAGCTCGCCCCTGTAAAGATCAAGCTTGGCTGGTCTCTTGGGAATGCTGGGAGGGGAGCCCCCCCCCCCACACACACACACACACACGCTGCAGCCTGCGTCCGCCTGTGTTCCACCAGCAACAGGTGACCAAGGTGTGAATGAAACCTTCTCCGGGTCATGCTGACAAAGACCAGGCTGACTGGCTGGGAGAGACGGGGTCCCCGAGTTGCCCCTCAGGTAGAGAGCCAAACTGGTGCCCCCTGGCTGCCATGTCCAGGCGGACGCTAGGATGGACACTGACACCATTCCAGTAGGCAGGTCGTAGAATCATCTAGGTGACATGAGCGCCAAAGGGCAGTGCCGACCGAGCAGGAACGCGTCAGGAGGGCTGGGAGATGCAGGCACCGGTGGGGGCGGGGGCAGTGAGGCTCCAGTGTGGGGAAGCCCCTCTGAGATGAAACTGTGGGAAAAGGAAGTGGGGGGGGACCTTGTACAAAGCACCCCGAGGCTGCTTCTGCTCAGGTTGCTTCTTTCTCCCTCCTTCTTGTTTGAAGAGCCACCCTATTTCATGGAGGAGCCTGCACGCCGGATCCTGGGGCGCGTGGACGAGAGCGTGGAGGTGGTCTGCAGAGCGATGGGTAAGCACCAAGCCCGGGAGGGCCGCGCTGGGGTTTCAGGGAGGGGCCGTGTGATGCTTTCCCGGGGAGGATAGGAGACACAGGGTATGACAGGAAAGAACAGAGATTTCGGCATGGAACCAAGCTGGGCCCTGGGTGTCCCTGATGTTGATAAAGCCCTCAGCTGCAGGTGGGTGTGCACTTGAGGTGCCCTGGAAGAAAGGCCCGGCGATCTAGCTCCTAACACCAGCCACCAAGTATCCTAAGGAGTCCCATTCTACTCTGCCACGCCTGCAGTGGCGGGTGGGGGCACGGAGAGGCAGAGTGTCTTGGTATGGTGGGGAGGGGGGGCAGGTAAATGGGAGTCTGCGTAGAAAAAGAATGTTTGGAAACGGATCATGGTACATTCCACTCTATGTGATTAAAACATGGGGTGATGATGATCTATGTTATTAAATCCCAACTAGTTAAAATAGATTAATCATTGTCTGGGCGACTTGACCCCTCTCTGGAGGCCACTGTGGGTGTGCTTGAATCCCCAGCCTGTGGGAGCAGAGGCGAGCCCTGGACATCTGGGCTACCAGAGACTCTAAGCGACTGAAACCCCTGGCCAGCAGAAACCCAAGGCCCACCCCCCTGCAGGAGACCTCTCTTCCTCTGAGACAGAGCTGGGGCGGGAGGCTTTGAGCAGACAGAGGCCGCTCACCTATAACCACAGGCAGTTACTCTTAATGGTTCCACAGCAGAGGCCCATGAATCAACCAACCAAGGGATTGGGGGGTGGGGTGGCAGGTGGATGGTCTGCTACAGAAGATGGGGCGGGGAGGGGGAGCAATTGGCTAGAGGGTGGATGTCGTGAGCTGGAGTGGGGGCAATGGTGTCCCCGCAGGAAAGGGGAGAGCTACTGGGAGGTTTGCTCTGTTGTTTAAGTTGTTGAATCCACAATGAACTGAAATGTGAGCCCTTACCTAATACACAATAGAATGGTTTTGGGTTGGTTTTTTTTTTAATATCCAAGTTGGGGGGAGGGAGGATGTTAGAGAAAGACTCCTTTAAAGTGTTAAAAAAGCAAAGATGCCCCTTTGAAGATGAAGCACCCGGGTGTTTCCAGTCGTCGTCGCATCCATCGCAAGAGAAAGTGCAAGGAAGACTCCAGAAGGCCGGGGCGCGGGTGGGTGTGAACGGCGCTCTCCATGAGGAAGGCGGCACACAGGCTGGCCTGGCAGAAGAACAGCCGCCTGTCTTGGGAGAAACACAGCCAGAAGGCACCTCAGGGGCCAGGCTGGTGGGACTGCCACTTCACGGGCTTTGGATGAGTCAGGGCGGGGATGTGGGGACAGTCCCTGGAGATGGACCTTGCTCTTGGTAGAGGGGCAGCGAGAGGGAGAAAGGCCCAGGACAAGCCTTAACTGGAAGAGAGGCCAGTGGGTTTGTACCAATGACCTTCTGGCTAGCAGCTGCGCTCTTTAAGCTCACAGCACCACCGGGTGCCTTCCTCCGGCTCAGAGTGGCCCCAGAGGGCAGAAGGGGGCTGGTCTGAGGGCTTTCCAGGCTGTAATCTACAGAGGCCACTGCCTCATCTGTCTTCCAAAGAGTGGTTGGTGGATTCGAACAAGCGACCTTTCCGTTAGCAGCCAAGCTCCTGCCTCATCCACTCTCTGCAGACAATTATTTTTCAGCTAGTGGCACACTCTTCTTTTGACAATTTCTTGGTATGGTCCTGTGAGGGGGCGGGGGGTGGGAGGAGAACTGAGTCAAGTCCACCTTGAAGGGCTCTTCCTGTACAGCCTTACGAAGACACAAAACTCACTGTCCGCGAGTTTCTGACTCTTAGCAGCCCTGTAGGACAGGGTCGGGCTGCCTCCGTATGTTTCTGAGGTTGTAACTGTTGGCAGCAGCAGCTGCGCCAAGGGAGCTTCCATCTTGGAAACCCAGAAGCCGCTCAACCCTGTCCCACCAGGCCGCTGAGTGGAGCAGACTTGATGGCAGTGGGTTTGGGAGTTTTGTCTCGGTCCTTATAAGGAATGGGTAAGATTTGACTTGTTTCGGTTTGTGGGCTGGTCACTAATGTCCCCTGGTCTCCACGCCTCACAGGGGTCCCACTGCCCACCCTGCAGTGGTACAAGGACTCCATCTCCGTCAGCCAGCTCCAGAACCCTCGCTACAAGGTGCTCCCCAGTGGGGGCCTGCGAATCCAGAAGCTGCTTCCGGAAGACTCCGGAATCTTCCAGTGTTTTGCCAGGAATGCAGGCGGGGAGGTTCAGACCCACACCTACCTGGACGTGACCAGTGAGTATGGCCCTGGACGTGGCCAGAGCCCCAGGCCCACTCTCTGCTGAGCTGGGCCCCACACAAATGGCGCTGTCGCCTTGAAGTGGAGGGACAGGGGCTGCAGCTGGAGGCAGCCAGGCTGAGGAGAACTCTCATTCCAGCCTCTCACTCATAGAAATGCCACAAGGGGGTGGCTATGTCAAACAGAAAATTAGTCGTTCACAGTTTAGGAAGCTGGAATTCTGAGTTCAGGGTGCGTGCTCTTGGGGGAATGGCGCTCTCTCTGTCTCTCTCTCTCTCTCTCTCTCCCCCCAGCATTCCTCGGTTCCCTGTTGATCTCCTCCAGGCATCTGTCTTTCCCAGTTTGTACTTGGTTATCCCAGGGCCTCCTCTGCTCTTCCTAAGCTTTTCATTGAGATTCAGGGTGAAGGTGAACGGAACCAACCAGATTCTGCCCAACAATCCAGACACTTTTGATTTCCTGACACTGACAGCCTCCCCTGCCCATCCCCTCTCTGAGTCTCCTGTCTCCACTCCTCCTTCTCTCCTGCCATTCCCAGCCATCCAAGGGTCCTCCCCAGGTTCAGGCTGCCCCCTGGACCTCACAGCGCTGATTGGTCTCAGGAAGGGGGACCTCCTGGGGTGACTGTCTGGCTCAGAGGCCTCTGCCCCCTGTGGCTGAAGGCAGGGCCACCAGGGTGAGGTCAGTTGCAGGGTGAAGGGAGCCTCTGGGTCCTGCCTGTCTCTGCCTGACCAGTTCTTGCCAGGTGCCACATAATCAGCCGGCCCTGACTCCCGGAGACCCGTGTCCAGCAGGAAGCACTGCTGGTCCCGCACAAGCCTCACAGGTGTCATATCCTGGCCCCTGTGATGGCCACTGCATCCCCCCACCTCACAGATCCCACCAGTGAGCCTGGTGCGTCCGTGCTTTCTTGGATGGGCTGAAGACCCACCCTAGGTGGTGTGGGCCCCTCCACATGACAGAGAGGCCCTGTCCCCAGGAGGGTCACACAGAGGGGTAGCATCCCAACACCTATTTACAGGGACATGAGTCAATCCCTGACATAGGATGTTGCCCTGCCAAAGCCTTGCACCCCAAAGATACCCAGTGCTTCCAAAGTGTGCTTCCAACAGACACCCCAGTGTCCCCTAAAGTCTTGCACCCCAAAGATACCCAATGCTCCCCAAGTCTATGTGCCTGAGACACCTCAGAGTCCCCCCAAGACACCCAGTATATTCCAATGTACATGCAAGACACCCTAGTGATCCCCGAAGCCTTAGACCCCAAAACCACCACCGAGTCAATATTGACGTATAATGACCCTGTAGGATGGGATAGAACCGGCCCTGTGGGTTTCTGAGACTGCGGCTGTTTCTGAGAGTAGAAAGCACTCTTTCTCCTGCAGAGCCACTGGAGGTTTTGAACTGCCAACCCTGCAGGTCGCAGCCAAACAAGTAGTAACCAGTACACTACCAGGCCTCCTTTTACCACCACCCCCACTTTTCCCAGAAGTGTGTGTACTCCCAGGACGCCCCACCCCCACACCCAACTGCTCCCCCCCCCCGCCCCCGCCGCTGCTGCCCTGTGGACCCTGCGTCCCTTTGCCCAGCCCCACTCCCACCTTGAGGAGAGGTGGAGACAAAGGAAAGCGGAATCTCCCTGGGCAGAGCTGGGATGACTCCGCGCCCCAAGCGGCCCCTTCCGATCTTCCCCTTGGCAGCCGTGTCTCTCCTCCTCCTCCATTCTAGTTTTATTGCGCAATTACAGATCTTTCCCGGGTTTCCTTTATTATCCTGTTAACACAAGCACCTCACCCGCTGTCTCTGGGAAAATGAAGTAGGAAGGGAAGGCTTACCCCCCTTCCTTGTGGTCGCCTGCAGTGGCGGCAAGCCGCCCCCCCCCCCCATTCCCACCTCGCAGAATGGTCCCCTTCTCCTTGGCTCCTGCTAAAAACAGTCTTTGTAGGAATCCCAATGCCTGAGAGTGGGGGGAGGGGCAGAGGAGTCTCAGGACTTCCTGGAAAATCTGCAGGCTCCCTGTGCTAAACTCGGGGCCACTTCTTTAAACCCTGCCAGGGGCCAGTTTGGTCTTCTGATGGGGAGCTTCTTTGGGTGCCAGAACCGCTCCGGGCAGTAGCCATGATGTTGGGTAGCGGAGCTGCACATGGTGTTTTGATGGGATAGGGTTCTTGAGAGCCCAGCTGGAAGTGGTGAACCAGGATCCTGGATGGGGTGAGGGCTTGGCACCCCACAACCTGACGCTCAGCATATCTCTGGAAAGGAGCAGAAATGATCCAGGGAGTTTTCCAGACTGACTTTCTATGGGAGCAGACGGCCTCATCATTCTCACCACTGACTCATAACGACCCCTGTAGGACAGGGTAGGGCTGCCCTGTTGACTTCTGTGACTGTGACTCTTCACAGGAGTAGAAAGCCCCATCTTTTTCCCCAGGAGCTGTTGATATTTTTGAACCATGGACCAACCCACTGTATCACCTGGATCTCTCCTGTGAAGGGACAGAGTGAGACAGTGAGGAACAAATTGCCCATCTGTCACGCATTCTCTGTCACTGTTATAGGGCGAAGGCAGACAGAGGTGGCCTGAGACCGCCACAAGTTCTGGGGAAAACAGAATAGGAGGGTCATGGGGTCTTGCGCCCCCACCAACTTGTTGAAGCCTCATAGGCTCCGATAAAACCTGATTCACAAAAGCAGGGAAGGGTCTGGATTTGTGGCTTCTCAGTCACCCCTTGCTGCTAGAGGGGGCAGCAGCCCTGGTGGCACAGGGGTGAAGGAGGTCAGCGACAAACCTGAAGGTCGCAAGTTCAAACCTACCAGCTGCTCCACGAGAGAGAGGTGAGGCCATCTGCTTCTGGAAAGGTGACAGCCCCAGGGGTCCCCATGGGCAGCTCTTCCCCGACTTGCAGGGCCACTGTGAGTGGGGTGGGCACACTGGCATCCGAGGATAATAACAGGAACAGATTCTGAAGGAGGGGAGGTGACAAGGGCCAGGACAGAAGGACAGATGGACAACTCAGTTTTTTTCTCAGCTCCTCACCTCTTGGCTAGCCCCTCACCCCTACCCAAACCCCTCCTCAGGGTTCTGGGATCCAACTGGAAACTGGAAGGGAAGACCCACCTCCGATGGTCACCATGGCAACTAGAGGGTGAACACACACAAGTGGTCCAAGTGATGCTAGGTTGTCCATTTTATCAGCTGGGTTTCTCTTGTCTCTCTCCAAGTAAGACACCTTTCATGAAAGGAAAGACAAACAGCCTTAAATTAAACCACGGTGTGAAACTCACCCACCTGTTGTCACCAACACATGTACCAGGCGGCGGGGCTGCAGACAGGGGTGGGGAGGGGCCGGGCCCTGCTGTCTGCCCGCGTGAGGCCTCAGGTGGGGAGGGCGGCCAGGGAGCAGATGACCATGGTGGAGGACAAGGGGCTGCTTTTCCGACGGGCCCATCAGGATGCTCTGGTCTCTCTGAGGAGCTGGTGGCTGCACTGGGTGGTCCCTGGGTGAGAAAAGACCCCGATGTGTATGCCCTTGGGGTGTCCCGGCCCTCGGAGGAGCACCCACTTGTTTTCAGCCAGCGGGGCTAGTGGTTGGAGCTGAGCCCCTGGGACCCCAGGTTTGGGCATGATAGGAGAGGCCGGAGTCAAGGGGCCCCAGATTGGTAAGGGTGCTGCAATCATTTGAGTGTTTGGTCATGCTGACCAGGCCACTTCTGCACACAGATATTGCCCCCACATTCACGGAGCGCCCAGCTGACACCACGGTGACAGACGGCACAGAGGCCATCCTCACGTGTGCGGTATCGGGGGCCCCCAAGCCCGCCATCACCTGGAAGAAAGGTGGGTGCCCCTCGACCCTTGGCAGCATGGCCTGTGGGCATGGGTGGGTTTGTTTATTCTCAAGATCAGGGACTGGATCCAAGTGAATGCTCACCCAGTGGGTGCCAGACGCTGGGACACAAATGTGAGTCAGACCCGGGAGGGCCTGCCCCCACGGAGCCGTGTCAGGAGGGGGCGCACAATAATAATCACAACTGTGGCAGGGCTGCTCTCCTCTACCTGCAGCCCGTGAAGAGCCATTTGGGTCACCCGTGGCATAGTGGTGATGCCCTGGGCTGCTCACTGCAGGGTCAGCAGTTCAAACCCACGAGCTGCTCCAGAGGAGAAAGACAAGGCTCTCTCCTCCCATGACTATTTAGTACAAGAAACCCATAGGGGCAACTTTTCCCTGTCGTGTAGGATCACTATGAGTTAGAATCCATTCAGTGACAGAGTTTGGCTGGTTATGTATTTGGCCACTCACTGCAAGGTTATTAGTTTGAAACCACCAGCCACTCCAAGGGAGCAAGAGGAGCTGTCTGCTCTGGTCAAGAGTGACAGTCTGTGAAACCCACAGGGGCAGTTCTATACTGTCTTGTAGGGTCGCTGTGAGTTGGCGTCCCCTTGATGGGAGTGAGTTTGGTCTTCTTGTAGCAAAGCATCCGGAGGAGGGAAGTGGATGGCTGAAGGCTCTGCTAAAGGGAAGGTCAGTCCCCACCAAGCACCCCAACGCCCCCAGCCACCCTGGGTGTGGACCTCCTCCACCCCCAACAGTGGTACAAAGGCACGTTGGTGACATTGGCTGCTCATTGGAAGGCTAAAGGTTCCAGTCTACCCAAGGGCCTCACAGAAGGAAGGAAGAGCAGCAGGTAGACTTGAACTGCTGACCTGGCAGCGAGCAGCCCAATGCATGAGCTGCTGCTCCACTATCACTGCCACGGAGCCTATGCCGGCTCAACAGCGACCCTGCAGGACAGGGTAGAACTGCCCCGTGGGTTTCCCAGGCTGCAGCTCTTCACGGGAGCAGAAAACCTCGCCTTTCTCTCTAGGGCTCCCTGGTGATTTCAAACTGCTGACCTTGCAGTGGGGAGCCCAACACGGAACCGCTATGCATCCATCAGCGTGTGCCTGCGCGCGCACACAGCTACTTACATGCACACACACCCCCTTCAAATGCACAAACGTATCAAGAGAATAAGAAGCCACCTTCGGCTCCTCACCTGAGGCAGCATAGGCCCACGTTGGAGTGACTGCTTCACCACAGCGCTCCACGTTGGACAGGGCAGGCATCCTTCGTCCTTTATCCTGACGAGCCGCGCTACAAGAGGGGAGACGTAAGCACAGAGAACTGAAACATGCTTCTGCAAATGCAGGAGGAAATGTTGACCCAACACACGTTTTCCACTCCATCCGGCATTAGCCCCACCACACCCACAACCTGCTTAGAGTAGTGGTTCTCAACCTTTGGGTCGTGACTCCCTTGGGGGGGGGGGCAGATGACCTTATCATGAGGGTCACCTGATTCATCACAGTAGCAAAATGACAGTGATGACGTAGCAAGGAAAATAATGTTATGGTTGGGGGTCAGCACCACCTGAGGACCTGGCTGAAAGTGGCAAGGCATGAGGAAGGTTGAGAACCACTGACTTGGAGGCTAGCCACAGAACTCGGCCATGATGCAGGAGTGTGTGTCTGCCTTAGTGTTTCCTCGTGAAAACGTGAGGGAGGGGCCCATGACTGGGATCCTTCCAGAATCTTCTTTTCATTCAAAAGCTTGTGATGACAAAAACAAACATTTTAGAGGAGGGGAAATAAACCGCTACAATAACCCCCCCTTTGTTACTTTGTATCGGCTGTTGCCCGGGGCTGGGTCCTCCTTCCACCCTAGGTGCCTGCTGTCTGCTGCCAATTGCAAGCCCGCTGCTGACTTGGTCTTTGTCCCCTCTCCATTCAGGGACCCAGGTTCTGGCCAGCGGCTCTGTCCGGCTCCCCAGATTCATGCTCCTGGAGTCTGGGGGTCTGCAGATAAGTCCCGTCTTCGCGCAGGATGCTGGGAACTACACCTGCTACGCTGTCAACACCGAGGGGGCACTGGACGCCTCAGCCAGCCTCACCGTGTGGAGTAAGGGCCGCATTTCCCAGAACGTCCTGTCCATCCTGGCTAAGTCCCAGGCCTGGGGCCAGCATGCCCCCAGGGTGCCCCCAGGGAGCCCAAAGGGCATGAGTCTTTCTACAACCCAAACCCACCGCCTTTGGGTTGATGCCAAGCCCTAGAGACAGTGTAGGACAGCGCATAACTGCCCCTGTGGGCTTCCAAGACTATACGTCTTTATGGGAGCAGACAGCCTCATCTTTCACCCTTGGAACAGTTGGTAGGTTTGAACTGCCGGTCTTGTGGTTCAGAGCCCAATACATAACCCACTCTTTCTACAACCAGGTCACAGAAATAGGTTGAGTAAGTCATTTCCTAGGTTTCCAAAAAAGAATACTTTGAAAACGCAAGCATTTCAGGGGAGATGAGAACACACACACACACACACACACACACACACACACACACACACCCCTTGAAGCAGGATAGCATGTTGGTGTAGTAAAAGGCCAGGGGAAAAGAGGAAGACTCTCAACGTGCTGGATGGACACAGTGGCTGCAACCGTGGCTCAAACACAGGAACAACCGTGCGGACGGCGCAGGGTGCTGCCGTGTTTCTCTCCCTTGTTGGAATCAACTCAACATAACCAAGATTTCTGCCCAGGAACAGCTCAGTGCCTGACGTGCTGTGTTGGTTAGTTTTATGTCTTCCCCGGAGAGCTGCATTGGGAAGGAAAATCCTCAGGAAGCTCGTTTTCCTTTGTGCGTGTGTGTGCGTTTCCTGCTCTCTCACCGTTAGAGTTAAAACACGCCCGGTGTATGCAACATGAATATTTCTTCTCTTTTACAAGTGAATTAAGAGAAAGAGCCTGGCCCTTTCTCTGGCTTTTGTCTGTCCTCATGTTGGTCTAGCAGGCAGGCGTCTGAGCTGCAGAATAAATTCCTTTACAGAATCTAAGGATTGGAGCACTAAGTACCACGCACAAGCACACACCCTTTTAGAAACTTCAATGGCTGGGGTGTCCCCCCCCCTTCTTCATTCAAACGTATCTCGGTAAAACTCCATTGTTCAAAGAGGCAGGAGGCAGCTCCCTCTACCAGTCCCTCTACCAGTCCCTCTGCCGCAGCGCGGTCGGACTTGCTCCAGTGGGGGATTCGGTGAACACGCCGTACTTATGGGAAGTCCTCATTGTCATTCTGGGCTTCCAACTCCGTTTGCTTTTCCTGCGATGGGGCTGGTGTCCACTTTGAAAAGTGACCCTTCTCTCACTTAGGAGGAGTTCTGAGAATACTATGAGCTGAGGAGCAGTTGATACAAATACCCATACTGTTGGCACAGACGAAAAAACGACTTTCTGTTCCTCTCCGGGTCGACTCTAATCCACCCTCCTGGTCCATTGCATCCGCCTCCACCCAAATCCATGGAACCTGAGGCAGAAAGGGGCCAGAGGCACTGGGAGGAATCGCCCACTGATCACCAAGTGGGGAATCCGGAGCACCTGCGCAGATTCTAAAGGATGCCAACACCAGGGTGATCGGTGGGGCACGGTTAGGGCTTACAGAGCCCTTTCACGTGCAGTGAGGTTGGTACCATCAAGTTGGTCCAAGTCACAGGACCCCCGTGCACAACAGAATGAAACTCTCCGGTCCCGTGCCATCCTCAGCAGCAGTGCGGTGTTGGAACCTGTGGTCGCAGCCTTGTGTCCGTCCATCAAATGAAGGTCTCCCTCTCTGAGGCTGGTGCCCTTACCAAGCATGATGGCTTCTCCGGGGGGGCCGGCCCCCCTGAGAACAGGCCCAAAGAGCACGGGATGAAGACTCACTCTCCTTGCTTCCCAGGAGGACTTCTCCCGAGATTATAACAGTCCTTCTCCTGGTAGTCCATGGTTTACTCAGTATTTGTCCCCAACACACTCGCTCAAAGGCAGACAGTCTCTGGTCGTCCTTGTTCATTGGCCCAATTTCCACACTATGAGGTGAATGAGCACACTTGTCCCTGCCTGATGCCCATCGGCACTGCAGAAGAAACACCGTTGGCAACCCCTCTGCAAAGACGCTGCCCGGGACGAGTCCACAGAGCTCAGGGCCCCTCTGCGGCACGTGGGGTAGCCGGGAGTCAGACTCAGCTTGGTGGCCTGGGTTTAGTGGTAAGCCTGCTGTACCTTCTAGAAGCACGTGAAAGTTCTGGGGTGCTGGGGAGGGGCGGGGACGCTGCTGAAACGTGAGTCCAGCTCTAGGGTGTGTCTGCGCTTCCACGCAGACTGTTGTGGCCCCGGCAGGAGGACGCATGCCCATGGAGGCGGTTTCTCCCTCCCATCTGAGGACCATCTCTCACCTCCAGAGGAAGGCGGCTCTGGGCAGTTGTAACTCCTGTCCTTGTGTTTTCCTTGCAGACCGGACATCCATTGTCCGCCCTCCTGAGAACGGCGTGGTAATCAAGGGTACCACAGCCTCGCTGCAGTGTGGAGCCACCCATGACCCCAGGATTTCTGTTCGGTCAGTATCACTGTGGCCGTGTGCGCCCCTGTCTGGCTGGTCTCTATCCTGTGCGCGCTGGGCACCAGGAGCAGCGTGGAGGCAGATACCCATCTCCTGGGACTTGGGAAAATGTTGGCTTCAGATCCGGGATGGTGGCATCGTGCACCGGATGCATCACATCAGTCCTGTTTTCCACCCCAGCCCAGTGTTGTCTAGACGGGGAGCGGTGCCCAGGCTAATCTACTCTCCTCAGCGCACCCAGAGGGACTGGCCAGGACTGTTTGTTCAGGAGCAAGGGAAGTGGGCAGGGGGCGGGGACAGGTGGCCAGGCAGCCTGCTGTGTCTCCAAAGGCACGTCACAGTTTTGGGAAAACAGTCAACAAGATAAGGAATCTGAAACCCTCCGTGGGTTATGACAGCATCGCACTGCTGAGCACAAGGTGCTGCCATTGTTAGGTGCCTTTGAGTCTGTCCTGACCGAGGGCGGCCCCGTGAACCAGAGCATGACATACGGCCTGGTCTGAAGCATCTCTAACTCCCACGGAAGAGTGATGCATGTTACAAAGTAACACCGTGTGTTACAAACCAACCTGCGCCCTTGAATCGCTACTGTAGCAGGCTTTATAGGGGCTGGGACAAGGATGTGTCTGCCCAGATGGAGGTGACATGGCCCCTGGCTATATAGTCACCAGGTGGTCCGTGGTATGTGCCAGGGGACGGAGGGCCTTGTGACCCTGCCCCTGGGGGCTCCCTAATGGACGCCCTTGGCCTTCAGCTACGTGTGGCGGAAAGACAACGTGCTCATCAGCCCTTCGGGCAGCTCCAGAATCGTGCTGGCGCAGGACGGATCCCTCATCATCAGCCAGACGTGGTCGGGCGACATCGGGAACTACACCTGCGAGATCGTGTCCCAGGGCGGGAACGACTCCCGGGCGGCCCGCCTGGAAGTGATGTGAGTACTGGGCTGTGGGGGTGGGGGAGGCCCTTCTCACGGTGTGAGTGTACTCGGGGCGGGGGGCACTGATGGAGCAGTTGGCCACCCAAGGCTTCATGACACGCGTCGATACGTGACTGATTAGCACCCCACCGTGTCTCCGAGAGCTTCCCGCGTTTTCTGTTTCTCTCCCTCCTCCCACGCCCCTCCCTGCCTCCTCCCCGTCTTCTGGGGTGACTGCGTGGGGGCCGCCCTGATGTGGCACTTACTCTTACTGCTTGGCTGATCGTGGACTGGAGTGGGTGGAGGTAGGTACAGACCTCGAGCGGGTCTGAGGGCCGTCGTCTGAAAGGCTTTACCAGCCTGGTCTATTTTATTGTTTTGACTCTGCCACAGTTTCTCCGCTCTTTAGTCGGGATGAGCTCCTAATTATCTGACTCGTGGAGGAAAAACTGACGTTGTCAAAGATTTCACTGTACTTGAAGCCACGATCCAAACACAAAGAAGCAGCCTTCGCCGGGAAACCAAGGGGCGTGGTTGCCCCAGTGGGTTTCCAAGGCTGCAAAGCTTTACTGGGACAAAAAGCTTCATCTTTCTCCCAGGAACGGCTGGTGGATTAGAACTCCTGTCCTTGTGGTTAGCAGCCCAATGGGGCATCTGTTATGCCACCAGGACTCCTCTCAAAACTCTCAGACACAAAGCCACCCAGTCGATTCCCTACTCACAGTGACCCTATAGAGCTGGGTAGCACTGTCCCTGTGAGTTTCCTGGGATGAGAATCTTTCCAGGGGTAGACAGCCTCCTCTTTCTCCTGTGGAGCAGCTGGTGGTTTCGAACCGCTGACCTTACAGCGAGAAGCCCATGTTTAACCCACTGTGCCACCAGGCCTCCTTGTGCTCTGCTCCGTCGCCATGCACATTTTGAGAGTGTTATTTTATCAGCTCAGGTTTAGAAAGGCCCTTCCTTAGTCCCGATAGTTGCCTTTTAAGCTTTTATCCTCAACAACCCCCTTGCCCGAGCCGAGCCCCGACTTGGCACCACAGGGCGCTCAGCTCCACTTTGCGGCCCCCTTCAGATATCAGGAAGACCAAGCTTCCACTTAGTGGCCATCAGAGCACCCACCCGTGGGAGCCTGCAGGGCAGGCCCTGTGAGCTGAGGCTAAGAGCGGAAGCCGGGCTGACTGCCTCTCGGTGGGTAAATGGATACTTCCCATTAAGTCTTTTGAAATCCTGGAAATAGCCCAGTGGAGGCCTATTACTCCCAATCTAGTCTTACCTGGGGAGTCCCAGCACCTAGGTGGGGACCGTTAAGCTGCTCACCCGTGCCCTTCGCCTCCTTCTCTGCTCTGGGCCTCGGCAGCTAGAATGCCTGCTGACACATTTGAGCTTTCTAACCTGTGTTTATCTGCCTTTAAAAAAGGAAAAAAGGTGCCTTCCCAGGTACCCCTGAGCACAGAAGCAGAGACACAAAAACCGGAAGGTGCAGGATCATGAAGAGCCATTGCCGGGCGCCTGCAGCCCCGCCAGGCCCTCCCTGCCAGGTTCCATCAGAAGAGACAATTCCTCCAGAGATTTCTCCTAGACTCGGAGGAGATTGTGCATACAAATCACTCCCAGGAAACAGGCCGTGGGCACCACAAGTGGAACTGGGCTTCGTGTGCCTTTGAACCCTTACAAACAGAAGGCGCATGCAGGCTCTCTATCCACGAGCAGGTCGCTCGGCGAGGCTGTGCGTGGATGAACAAGCAGCTCTGCTTGGGGACTCAGAGAGCTCTAGCATGTCTAGTCTTTAGCCACTCCGGAGAGCCATCTGCTGTACCCTCGGTGCCCAAGGAAAACCCCCTCCCACTGCTAGACTCCCCTTCTTCTGCAAGAGTCCTTGACCCCTTGAAAGGTTAGCCCCTGGGTTTGGGGCAGAGGAGCCCCTGAAACCTCCAGGAGAAGCTGGGGGTGGGTGGGGGCGCTCAGGTCCAATTACACTCAAAGTTACTCCTGTGGAGGTGATGCTGACTCACAGTGACGCCACAGGGCAGAGTAGCCCTAAAGCAGTGGTTCTCAACCTGGGGGTTGAATGACCCCTTCACAGGGGTCAGCCGAGTCATAACAGTAGCAAAATGACAGTTATAAAGTAGCAATGAAAATAATTTGATGGTTGGGGGGTCACCACAGTGTGAGGAACTGTATGAAAGGGTCGCAGCATTAGGAAGGTTGAGAACCACTGCCCTAGAGGGAGAGAGTAGAAAGAACAACCTCTGTATATGCCCAGGCCTATAAATCTTGATGGGAGCAGACAGCCTCATCTTTCCCCAACAGAGTGGCTGGCAGTTTCAAACCGCTGACTTGGCGGTTATGAGCCCAGCATAGAACTCACAGTGCCACACGGCTCCCAGGTGCACTGGTCTGTAAATTGTGGTTGAGCAGGCACGCAGCAGAGTACACCGTCTCAGCAACTTCTGCGGTTCGACTGGGTGATATTGCAGACATCTTCAAGGTGTGCAAGCACTCACACTCGCTTTTTGGATGTCCTCCTTGGGCATTAACGTGAGCTCACCGTCCTCCCAGGTTCCTGTTCACCCTTTGAGCTGCTGCTGTCCTCCTGGCCCCACACAGCGTGTTCTTGAAAGAGATAGGATGCTCGACCAGACTGACTTTACTGCTCAGGCTGCATTCGGATCTGGCTTACAAAACACTTCGGGGTTTTCTCTGTTTAGGTTTGATTTGGGTTTGAAGTTTGAAGAGTGCATTAGGGCAATAGCTGTGGGGCTTCATCCATCCTCCATAGTCCAGGGAAGTCTGGCATCCTGGAGAATCTGAAAGTCTGCTCTTCCCACCCCCCTCCCCACTTAGATCAGGATTCTTCTTGGGAATCTTTGATCAGAATGTCCAGAATGGTCCCTGGGCACCCACCATCAGGTGTTTTCATTTCAGGGCGAAAGAGGCGATGGTTCACAGAGGCACTTAGCCACACATTTCATATCCTATTCCCGCTTCTTCTTCTTCTTAGCCCTTCCTCCAGGGAATGGTGTGTGTCTGCACTTCACTGCTCCTGGGCTGTCTGGCCCGCTCCTTGCCTTCCAGGTTCTTTCTGCCCTGCTCATGCCGCCCACTGCCCCTCAACTGCCTGTTTGATGGGCCTCAGTTATCTCTTGTCCCCATGGCTTGGCTGGTGTCTCCTGGACCCTGCCCACCCATCCTGACACATAAACATGCCCCGTCCACCCCCTCAAGGCTTTGCAGCACCCATTGTAACCCTCTGTCCCTGCGGTGCTCCCAGTGCATGTTAGAAGCCTCTTTCCACGGCCTCGTCCCCTGGTGAAGCGCTAGCCCTGCCGACAAGTCTCTGCAGCAGGGTCACCCAGAGAGTGCTTGAAGCACAATAAGACCTATGGCTGTCGGCTCACCTGGGACCCCACCGGTGTGGGTAGAACTGTCACCCGTAAGGTTGCTGATGGCTGGTCCTTCAGAAGCTCATCGGCACACCTTCCTCTGCGGAGCCTCGGGCTGGGTCAGAACCCCCAGTGTCTTGGGTAGCAGCCACGCTGGTGAACCATTTGTACCACCCACGGTTTCCAGGTGCTGGTTGGTGATTCGCTGCTGCAAGTTAACACCCAACTCATGGTGACCCCATGCACCGCGTAAAGAAATGCTGCCTGATCCTGTACACATTGGACCATGGGGACTCCATAATCACCCCAACCTGCTGCTGTCAAGTCCATCACGAATCACAGTGACCCCAGGAAGACAGGGCAGAACCAAGCGCCTCATAGGCATTCCAAGACCGCAGATCTTCATGGAAGATCTTTCTTTCCCTCACAGAGCAGCTGTTGGGTTCAAACCATCAACATTTTGCCGGGCAACTGAGCGCTTAACCATTGTGCTGCCATGGGTCCTTGGGTGAGAGGTTGGTTGGTTGCTTGGAGGTTGGTTGGTTGCTTGGAGGTTGGTTGGTTGATAGGTAAGTAAGTTGGTTGTTTGGAGGTTGGTTGGTTGGTTAGTTGCTTGCTTGCTTGTAGGTTGCTTGGCAGATTGATTGGTTAGTTGGTAGGGTGGTAGCTTAGAGGTTGATTGGCCAGTTTCTTTGTAGGTTGGTTGCTTGGAAGTCAATTGGTTGGTAGGCTTGGAGGTTGGTCGATCAGTTTGGTTGGTGGGTTGGTTTCTTGGTAGTTTGGTTGCTTGGAAGTTGGTAAGTTGATTACTTGGTAGGTTGGTGAATCAGTCAGTTGGTTGACTGGTTGATTGGTGGGTTAGTTAGTTGACTGAATTCATGAGTGAATAAATATATCATATCTATATTTATATATCATATGTGTATTATCACACACATATCATTGATTTGTGATATCAATAATATATGTGTATCATATATACCAATGATGTGCATGTATGTGTGTATATATATATATAAACATAAATGATATATGTATGTGGGACATGTATATCTCACTGGCCATTTGAAGCCCCCCTGACTCTCCTGACTCCTTCCTCTTACCTACAAGGCTCGCATGTCCTGGTCAGCTCGCAGTGTGTAAACAAGCTCACCTGACCCTCAGGCCACACTCTGCAGAGAAACATCCTGGGTTCTGCCCTGGGCCTGCTTCTCTCCCCACTCTTCTGTAGCTCAGGTGGAATCTATTTCTGTTTTGTTTCTTTTTATTACCGGGGGATGAGCCCAGGGAGTTCACGTAGCCCACGATGTCATTTGCATTTTTAAAACTACCTTTGAGAGTGCCGATCCCATCCATCATTGGTAGCAAACCAGTACGTGTTAGCGCTTCACAAAGACTCTGTCAGCAGAAGCCAAATTGCATATTTCCAATAGAGCACATTCTTTTTGTTCTGCACCATTTTATGTTTGACTGATTTACATAGCTTTCCTCCTATTTGCTTATTTGATTTCCTCTAACTAGAATACATTTCTTTTACTCCTTGAGCAAAAGCTGTAGTCTCCATCACATAACAAGCTTCCTGTGACGAGAAAACACCTTGGCCTTAAAGACAGAGGCACCGGCAGGTGTGTTTGCTGCCCAGGTAGGCACAGCCAGGATGCAGGGCCGACGGCGGAGAAGCTTCTTCCTGGTGACTGTAGCACAGAACCAGGACTCTGATCCCAGGGAAGGTTGACAGCCGGATCCTGTCAGACCCAGGTAGAGTTTAGTGATAAGAACAACCTGCCACCGCAGGCCACTTTAGGGTCCGGGAGCCCTTCCGTGCGGCAAGTGCGGGATCCTTCCGGGATGTACTCCGTGGTGTAAGGAAAGAGAGGGAGATGTGAAGGGAAGAAGAAAGCCGTGTCAGAGTGTAGAAGGGATTGAGAGGGACGTGTGCTAAGCAGTGACCCCCGCCCCTCACCCCCCCTCCCAGTTCAGGGAAGGGTCAGGGACTTGGTTAAGGGAGTAGACAAGGCGCACCCCAAGCGGGCTTTTCAACCACTGGCCGTTTGCTCTGTGGCTAAGCTTGGTGCTCGCAGCCCACACCCCCCAGCCACACCCTCCCACCAACGGGGCCAGCCTCTGGCCCACCGTGCCCATGCCCTAGCCTCAGTTTCCCCACCGGCACACAGGGCACACGGGGCCATTGTGCTCCAGGCTTGTGGGGATGGAACGGGCCCAGGCTTCTAGAATCCTGGCACAGAGCCCAGCTCAGCTCAGAGCATCACGAAGCATTCTAATGTCGCTTGTCTTGCTGAGTCGATGCCGATGAGTAAGACCCCTACCCGCACGCATAGTGTCCCCCGTGTGTCCAGGCAGAATGAGGCCCCAGAGGGCTTCCCTGCCCAGGGTCCAGCTTTCAGATGTATATGATACTCACTGAGAACACTGTGACGGGGCTTGTCTGTGCCTCAGTGCTCAAAGTGATGTCTTCGCTCTTGAACATTTTCATGAGGTCCTGTAGGGGCCCAAAGGCTGCTTCCCTGGGCACTGCCCATCTTTCCCCAACTCTCCTGCTGCGGGTACTGGTCCAGCTGTGAGGCTAGAGGCGGTACAATCCATACTGAAGTCCGTTGTCCTTGAGCTTCAGCCGGGGATGCGTCACTCCGGTCCTCTTGGCTTCTAGCAAGCAGCACTGTGCTGTCTGCACGTCGCAGGGGGTGGACCAGCCCTCCTCCAGCCCGGCTGCAGTGTCCTTCTGCACATGGTCCAGCTTCCAGGGTGATTTGCTCGGCATGTGGTTTGATTACACGTGGTGATATTACGCAACCCTGACGCCCACCTCTCCTGGTTTTAAACCACTCAGTTTCCCCTTGTTCTGTTCAAATGCTACCTGCCTCTTGGTCCGTCTGTGTACAGGTTTCACATGAACACAGGGAGCGTCCTGAGTTTCCCGGTCTCTGCGATGCTATCTAAGTACTGATCTTCAGCAGCGCAGAGGCAACGAGACCTCACTGAACAGAGGGCATGAGAGCCCAGCCGCCTGCAGGAGTGGACAGAGCCGGTGGGGAAGCTCAGTGTGGCTGACAAGGGAGGGGTAACTGGCCAGGGGTCTGCTTTGTCCCTCTGTGTGACAGGGGCAGTGTCCGCCATCCTGGGTGGTTTGCACAGACACATGGGGGGAGCAGTCTTCAAGTGTCTCTTTCTATATAACTTGGGAGCCCCCTGGAGGGCAGGCCTGTTTCCTGGGGAGACTCCACACCCTGCAAACAGCTCTCTATGCAGAGCTCTCCAGAGGGGCCAGCAGCTCCCGAGGCTTTGGGGTTGATTAATTGCCAAATCACTTACAGTCCCAATTAGCATAGTATCCTCCCTCCCCCAAGTGGAGGCCTGCTCTGTGTAGCCCAGAGGAGTGGAGAGAAAAGCTCATTTACAGAGCGGAGGACGGCAGGACTCACACCCAAGGCAGTGGGGCCGTTTCTCTGAAGCACACACTCCTGACAATGGTGTACTAAGGGAGGAGCAATTTGGTGACACTTGGAGAGAGTTCTTGCACCCTCATAATCTCCATTGCTGCAGAGAGAAGTCACAGAAGATGGGTCTGACCAAGTCCTGTGACCAGGTCGCTAATGCACCTTAAAAGGACAGAGCTTTTCATACGGAGTGGGGGAACAGACTTGTGTGATCCACTTCTGTCAACCAGTCCCCCATAATTGATACAACTTTACCAATTATTTTCTCTTAAGTTGTTTGTGGGATTGTTTTTTTCTCAAATACATCAACATGGTCTCTTGCACCAGAAGTCTGGGTTTGCTGGTGTTGGTGATGATGGTGGTAGAGACGGTTGTGGTGGTGGTGGTGGTAGTGGTGGAGGTGATGATGATGGTGATGGTGGTGGTGGTGAGGATGGTGGTGGTGATGATGGTGGTTGTGGTGGTGATGGTGGTGGTGGGGATGGTGGTGGTGGGGATGGTGGAAGTGCTGCTGCTGCTTCGGGTGTGTCTATTGATCCTGATGACCTTCCCTCATCCCTTTCACAGACAGGACTTAGCAGGGGTATGTGTTTCCATCCTTCTTCCCTTGTCTCTCTCCTTTGTCACCTTGTCTGTGCATCACCTGCAGAAGTCACACTATCACTGTCGATCATTTGTCTCCTTTACCAAGGTGGCAGCAGGCTGGGGAGATCCCAACTCCTGCCAGAAGAGAGGATTTTCTGAAAGAGGTGCAGAATCCAGCTCCACAGCAACACACACAAAACCACACTGCCACCGAGTCAGGCTGATGCACAGAAACCCTCCAGGACAGGCTGGAACCGCGCCACCGGCAACGCGGCACAGAGGACCTTTGAAAGACTATGCAGAACCGGAAACTCTGTCCTTATCAGACAAGTTTGGGTTGTCGGGGAAATTAAACCCACACTTAGCTGAGCCTTCCAGCGATGAGGGACAAACGAGGCACTGATGCATTCTGGGAGTCCTGGTGGCATAGTCCTTAGGAGCTGGGCTGCAATCCACAAGGCCAGCAGTTCAGACCCTGGGGTTCTGAGACTGTCGATGTTTATGGGAGCAGACGGTCTCATCTTTCTCACAGTGGCTGGTGGGTTTGAACCAGCGAGCTTTCAGTTAACAGCTCAACATGCAACCTACTGTACCACCGGGCTCCCTGTAGATGGACTGTCTTTAGAACGACTATCAGAAAATGACTTTGCCGTGTCCCAGCCTCGTGGGTCCATCAGGAGAAACTCCATCGCAATCCTTCAAGACAATTAGACGTTTCCCTGCTACTTCTCTCAGCAGAACAGCACAACCATCACCGAACCAGACCAAGCCCGTAGCGACGCGCAGGGACCCTCCAGGACGGGGCAGAACCGCCCCCGTGCGTTTCCGAGGCTGGAACTCTTTACAGAAGTGGAGAGCCCTGTCTTGCTCCCATGGTTTTGAACTGCTGACCTTGGGGGTCGCAGCCAGCTCATAAGGACTACACCACCAGGGCCCCCAGAATGCATCAGTGCCTCGTTTGTCTCTCATGGCTGCAAGGCTCAGCCAAGTGTGAGTTTAATTTCTCCAATAATCCAAACTTCTCTGTTAAGGAGAGAGTTTCCGGTTCTGCATTCATCTTTCAAAAGTCCTCTTGCTGCTTTGCCAGGGGCGCTGAGTGACAAGAGAGATGGGGGGATGGGGTTCTTACAGAAAGCACAGGCTCCAGCTGCAGTGGGCAGTGGTGGGGTGGTGATGGGGGTGGGGAGCAGGCTTCATTTCCTCCCAGCCCTGAGTCTGTGCAGTGGTGGGGGGGAAATCACGTTATGCATGGGGTCCTGTGCTGGGCACAGCCATGGGCCTGGACAGCGGGCTTCTGGGCATAAAGAAGAAGCTCACCGTTTGTGGGTGCAGCTGGGCCTGGGAGTTCAGTGTCTACAGATTAGGGATGGGGGGCTCTCAAAACAATTCTTTTGAAGTGCTTGAGTTCTCTTTCTTTAAAGCGATTTGCATCTCCCAACCCTGCTGGTGGAGTGGGCTCCACACTGAACTGCTAACCACAAGGCCAGCAGTTTGAACCCACCAGCCGCTCCAAGGAAAACAGAGGAGGCTGTCTGCTCCTGTAAAGACCAGTGGGCTCATGAACCCGCAGGGAGAGCTCCCGCTGTGCTCTGGGGTCGCTGTGAGTCAGCTGGACTGGGTGGCAGTGAGTTTTGAGTTTCACCTCCCTGGGTCCTAACCATAAAGTCAGCAGTTCTAAACCACCAGCTTCTCCAACGGAGAAGGACGGTCTTTCTCCCCCGTAAAGAATTGTGGTCTCAGAAACCCTGCCCGTGTCCTTTAAGGTTGCTATGAGTTGGCATCGATTCGATGGCCGTGAGTGGTTTTTTTCCTCTCTTTCTTTTCTGATTTAAAACTTAGCTCACAATTCCAGAGAAAACAAGGTGGCCAGGGCAGCCCCCTCTTATTCTTTATCCCACTAATTTAAAGCTGCTGTCCACACTAGAAATATTAGTTTGTTTATACACGGTGCACATGGGTTAGAGGAAGCTGTGTTTCTTAGAGAGCTGCTGGCGCTAACAGCTTAATAAATTTCCAAGGGTAATGAGGACATCTTTTTAAATTAAAAATACCAAGTATAATTATGGCCTTTGGTGCCGACCCCTGAGGGTCAGCGGTAATTGATGCCCACGACAGAGCAGAAACTAGTTAGTAAGTGAGCCAGGTCACACCAGCGTTCCCTCTGCCCAGCGCCGCCCAGGACATTCATTGAAGGGGCAGGCAAGCGGCGAACGCAGAACCGGTCCTGCCCCATATTTATGGGCTGGAAGGTTAAATGCTGGCTCTGGGCAGGGTGTGATTTTAAGGTTGCGGAACTTCTGGGGAGAAAGTCTCGCAGTTGGTTTTCGTCTCCGAGCTGCTAGCAAATCCTGATGGTTAGCACCTGCCTTCTGGGATGTGGTTGCTCTCAGCGCCTGTCTGCGCCCTGCCGCCGTCAGTGTGCTGCTGTTTGTCATGTCTGTGGGGCATCTGAGAGGGTTGGCATCCACCTGGAATTGCGGTACCCGAGTCACCACCACCCAACTGAACACAGGATGACAATGTTACTCTGCCCACAAATGAAGAAGCTGTACTGTATAAGAAAACACACGTGTGTGTGTGTGTGTGTGTGTGTGTCGGTCGTCGGGGCATGCCCTGTGTCATCGGAGTTCATCACAGGACACTCCAGGGCTGCCTGAGGTGAGGGCCCAGGTGAATCCCGGCACTGACCATGTGACGGTATCTTTCCTTCTCTCTCCCCATGCTCCTTTGCCTCCCAGTGAGCTGCCTCATCCACCGCAGAACCTCCTGGCCAGCCTAGTGGAGTCCCTGAACCCCTCGGTGACGCTGTCCTGGGTGCGGCCCTTTGACGGGAATAGCCCTGTCCTCTTCTACATCGTGGAGATCTCCGAAAACAGTGAGTAGCCCCTTGGGCGGTCACCACAGGCAGCGGCCAGATTCCCGTCTGTCCCCTCAATGTCCAGGCCTTTCCCTCCAGCTCAGGAGCTGGAGGAGGTGACAATAAAGAGAGGTGGAGAGAGGGGGAACTCTGGGGCAGCTGGGGACGGCGCAGGGTTCAGAACCCTCCCTGTGGGGCTGGACTTGAGGACCAAGGCCCAACTGAATGGCTTGGTGTGGTCGTAAGACCCTTTTAGGCCTGGACCTGAGCCCAACCCCAGCTCACCTGGCAGCCCAACAATAGGGGCTGCCAAGGGAGCAGTGAGACACCAAGAGGAACAAGTTCCTCAGAGCCGTGGACTCCAAGGGCAGCCCGGGCCCCAAGCCCAGCTCTGCAGGCAGGCAGGCTGGTGTCAGGCAGGAAGGGGACTGGAGACATAAGCTGGGACATGCAGGGCTCCATGGAGATGTGAATGGGTGAGTGAGAGACCAGCATGCTCCACAGCTTCCCTCAAAGCAGCAGCTACGAATCTGGGTCAGGGGCACTGATGTCTCCTGCATGCTGACGTCACAGTTTCTGTAGCAGTAGGCACAGCCCGTGTAGTGACCAGGCCTGCGATAACAACGACAGGCCCAATGGCAATCACGGGCATAAGAATAGTCGGTGACGCGTCCGGTGGGCGCCTGCCGGCCCTCACCTTCCCAGACCCCTCCACGGCGTTATGCCTCATTATTCTTGCCTTTGCATTACTTTCCCAGAAGCCTCTGCTGTCCTCTCCTAGCACCCTCTACCTTGCCGTAGCCTCACTGGCGCTTCTCCTTAGCCTTCTGCTCAGCAGGGTGGTAGATTCCCCTGGCCTCTCCCGGCCCCTCCTCACTGGCCTGTGTGCCATCTGCTCCTGGCGAGTCTCCCGCACCTCACTGCAGGGGAGGGGCCTGCAATGACCATGGAATCCTTGGGGGTGCTGTTACCCGCCCCCCCTCCCCCAGCATGGTAACTGGTCACCAGTCGGGTCTGCAGTGCCCACCATTGGGCATAGAAGAGGGCCTCGCTTGGCCATTGAAGTGAAGGGCTGGGAGAAATGGGGCTGAGTGGGCAGAATTGGACCCCTCACAGCCAGCCCCAGCCCCGGTGTCACCTACTGCACCAGGAGACCCCAACCCTAAGCACCCTCCTGCAACCCAGACTCACCTTTCCCAGGGAGCTGAGCCCTTCTCTCGTCATGGTCTGGGTTAGTCCAGGGAGGCAGAGGAACACATTGATAGACACTCGCGTGTGTTTGAGCTCCGTGTGGTCGCGGCTGTGGCAGTCCATCCCGTCAGTTGGCCTTCCTTTTCCTCTGGCCCCCTCTGCTTTCCTAAGCATGATGTCCATCTCCAGGGACTGGCCTCTCCCGCCCACACGCCCACAGTCCATGAGATGAAGTCCTACTGTGCTCATCTCTAAGGGGGCATTCTGGCTGCACTTCCCCCAGACATTGCTGTGTTCTTCTTTTGGCCTCTTTCATTCTTCTTTACCAGCATCCTAATTCAGGCGGGTCGATTCTTCCTTGCTCAGTGTCCAACTGTCACACGCACAGGAGCTGACTGAAGATGCCGTGGGCAGCACTAGGCAGGTCAGTGAGGGAAGCGAGGAGATGAGTGAGCGTATGCATCCCTCGAAACATTTGAGATGAAAAGGGCAGCATTGGCCCAAGGACAGAGGACAGAAGAGTTAGGAAGAAAGAGAAATGGAAACGGAGGAAGTAGGATAAGTAATGTGACATTTCAGGACTGCAGTGCAGCGTGAGCTGTTGACTGGATCGCTCCCTCATCCAGTGAACGATAAAAATGAGCAGCTGGAAAGATCCCTTTAGCAGGAAGACAATAGCAGATAACAGTCAGATAATAGATTAGATATGACAGCCCTTAGGTAGGTTAGATCGGATTAAACTCGATATGTAGATGATAGATAATAAATGGATACATGTGTGGAGATAGGTAGATTACATAGGTAGATGATAGCTAAAACACATAATGGACAAATGGATAGGTTGGTGGATGAAATCAGTAGATGAGGTTAAACTAGATTGGTGACAGACAGAGGGTAGATAAGTTAGATGAAATCGATGTTGTTCGGTACCATCATGGAGGCCCTAACCCATAGTGACTGTGCACACAGCAGAGGGAAGCACTGCCCTGCCTGCACCATCCACACAATCGATCAATCCATCTCCTCGAAGGCCTTCCTCTTTTTCACTGAATACATAGATGACAGGTAAGCTAGATAATGGATAGATGGATGGGCAGGTAGATTAAATCGGTGGATGGGCTTAGATTAGATTGGTAGATGCCAGAGTAGATAGATAACCGACAGAGATGATAGATGGCTAGGTAGGGCAGGTGGATGAGATGAGGCGGAGCGGGGGGGGGGGGGGGTAGGGTGGGGGGGGCGGGGGCGTGATAGAAGAGGTCAGGCTGTGACCTGTACTCTGATGTCTGTGCTGCTGGTGCTTAGCCGGCTGCATCGCCCTCTCCCAGAGCCACTGGGAGGCCCACACTGTCTTCTAGCCAATGGTCCAGCCAGCATCTTTATTAGGAATGAGTGTCCTGAAGAAGCAGCAGGACACGCTGGCTAACTACCGCCGAAAGAGCAGCTGCGCAGCAAGTATGCTGAGAGGAGAATTGCATCTGGCCGCGCTATGCGAGGGGACAGTACTGGGCAGCCCCATCCATTCGTTTGCCCATCTGGCAGCTTGGACACCTCCTGCAGGCTGGTGAGATGCCAGTCTCCTCCAAACCACAGTGCCTGCAAGGCTGACTGGGCAGTGAGGCCGGCACCTGCCCACACCTGTCCCTAGGCCATGCCTTCCTCACACAAGGACCTGCCCAGGGCTCTGTGAAACTGCTCAGGCAGGAGACGCCGTGTGACTTCTACAGGCACTGGGAGGTACCCTCTCTGTGCAGTGGGGTGCTTTCTTTAAAAAGCCCCTTCTGCAACTGCAAGCTCAAAAGGAAGGAGACACAATAGAGAAGCCAGACTGGGCAGGCTGGTGAGCAGGAATCTGCTCTGTGTCTGAGCAGTTGGGAAACTGGTGAGGAGCCTGGGGGCTCCTGTGGAGATGGCCCAGGGCACTTGATGGCTTACTGACAAAGAACCCACCATACCACAGAATAAAGAGGCTGAGGACTAAGTCGGATAGGGCAGCCTTTGGCCTGTGCCCTCAAAGATAAACCATGTGAGTTTGTTTGCCAAGGCTCTATTGAGCTTGCGAGACAGTGGAGCCAAGTCTACGGGTGCCATCTTCCCAAGAGCCCCTGCGCCTTTGTGTCTCTGTCTCCCCATGTGGTCATGCTCGAGATGTGTCCAGCGTGCGTCATTACCTCGGGGCTGCACATTCAGAAGGTCGTCCAGCCTCAGTGATTTCCAAAAGGATTCCCTGAGAATGTGAAGTCCCCCGTTCCACCATCCCCCTTTAGATGAGCGTCTGCACTAGACTGTTGGGTAGAAGCTTTAGTGGCCATGGCGGGCACCACCTGTTCCTTCTGTTCTCAGCCGACGGGTCTCGGAATGATGGAGTTCTCCACTTGGAAACCTAATATTCCACTTGGAGAACATCTGAACGCGCCCTTTGTAGGTTAGCGGGTCTGTTGTGAGTTCCAGAAGCCTGGGGCTCTAGGTCACCCCTCCATGACCGGAAACTTTCAAGCCTCACCCTTGGCACCAACTCCCTTTCTCTTAACTCTGGGAGAAACGTTCAATTGTATCCATCAAGAGTCCACGCCACACCTCCATCTCTTCTAATGACCTGGAAGAACATTGGGGCACCCTTTGCCAAGCTCCCCTTCTCTCCATGCAACACACTCCACTGAACGATGGCTCTTCAGACTCATTGTCAATAGGGGACTCGGGCTTCTGTGAATGGATCTGTCGTCTGCTCTTCCCACTGCTGCCAGGAAACTCAGCATTACTCTGCGTATTTGGCTCAAAGACCGGCATCACTGCCAGGACTGGGGGCCTCCTCTCTGTCTGCGCCCCCCCCCCCAATGGCTTTGGATCTTTTTACTTATGAGCTTTCGTTTTCACCATTCCCCTTGTGCCCTGTCTTCCCTTCCAAATCTCTTGAAGACCTCTTTCAACGTGGGCGGCTCGGGGGAGGGGACTTCAGAAAGTTCACGGAAAATACAACAGAGTTTTGGGGGGTTCCCCCCCCCAATGAACTTTTTAGAGTGCCCCTCCTCCCCTCGTATGTACATTTATCTCTTGATGGCCACACACACACACACACACAGGCATGTATTATGTCCAGATGTATTATTGTGTAGACACACTCGGAAGTGCAGGGCGGTGAGTTAGGTAGCAAGGCTCCTGGGGATTTAGAATTGTTGGTTTCTTTTTTTCCTTCCCTGTTGCTCTGGGAACAGACCACAGTGATGTCAAGCTGACTGGTTCGTCACTCCGCAGTCCTCATTGATCACTTAAGATGCCCAAGGTGCTGTGTTCATTGTGTCTGCATGGGCAGACGCAGCTGGCTACCAATCTGGGAGCAGCAATGGGTGTGGACACCCAGAGTCTCCATGGGAGCTGGGCAGCTTGTGCAGGGTGGGAGCTCAAGTGGCTTGCACTGGTCAGGACCGTGACGTGCAGGAAACATGAATCAGGACAGCTCAGCAGGTGTGAGCTAAGTAGGGAAGGGAGCTGGGCAGTCAGCCTTGACCAGGTCAACCACTGGACCATAGAGAATGGGCTGGGTCTTAGAGTACTCAGTGAGAAAGCAGGGAAGGGTGGGGTGGAGTGTTGCCATTGATGGTGCGTCCACCCAGGACCCAGCAGAACTTTGTCCCCCAAAAGGACATTGGTGTTGCCACCTGGCATGGGATACTGCCAGCCAACTGATCGCAATCTGGGCTGTAGCCCTTGAGAGGACACTGTGTCTTCAGACAGAAGAGCCAGCTCCCCAGGGAGCCCTCTACCCAGTCACCTGAGCTAAAAGGACCCTAGTTTGGTTCAATGCATTGCTGCTGCCATATTGAAGAGCTTAGTGCTAGCACCAATTCACTGCCGTTGAGTCAATTCCAACTCACAGTGACCCAACAGGACCGGATAGGACTGCCAAATGGGTTTCTAAGACTGTAACTCTTTACCGGAGTAGAAAGCCTCATCCTTCCTCCACGGAGTGGCTGCTGATCTCAAACTGCTGGCCTTGTGGTTAGCAGCCCAATGCGGAACACAATCCTCCACATTGTAATTCTGCACGGTGCTGTGCTGATTCAGCATCCAGCCCCATCATCCAGGAGACAGGAAATATCTCCCTCCCTGTTTGACACGATGCACTGAAATGTTCATGGATTCCGCCCCCCCCCCCCAGTCGCAGACTCACATTCTCTTTCAATCGTGTGTCTGGATTTGCTCAGGGTATTGCCTGGGCCCTCGTGTCCTGTTGGGTCTGGCCCACAGCAACTCTATAGGACAGAGTGGAACTGCCCCTGGGTGCTTTCTCCAAGGAGCCAATGTTGCTTTTGAACTGCTGACCTTGTGGTGAGCAGCCAACTCGTAACCACCACTCCACCAGGGCTCCTCAGGGCAGAGATGCTGAATGCTTCTCCTGGAAGGAGATGGGCCGCCGCAGTGACTGCAGCCACCGGCCCCAGCATCCCCGGCCCTGTGAGGCAGGCGCAGGAGCGGGCAGCATCCCCTTCAGTTCTGCACGGGCCAGCTGTGAACTGGAGCTGACTCCCTGGCATCTCACAACAATAGGCTGTGATGGAGGGGCGCTGGTGGCATGATAGTTCAGTGCTTAGCTGCTCACTGTGAGGTCGGCAATTCAAACCCACCTAGTCCCTCGTCCAGACAAAGACTCAGTGGTCTAAGAACCCCTGGGGGGCAGTTCTTCCCTGCCATGAGTCAGAACCAACTGGCTTTCACAGGCGATCATCACCACCCACAGGGAGGCCACGGTGGATTCACACCCACGGCAGGGGCTTCACAGCCGTCTCTCCAACATGTGGCCCCTTCTAAAGACCTCCTGACAGCCTAGAGCTCTATTGTTCCGTTAAACATATGTTCCTTTCATCTCTTTAATCACTTTGAACAGGATTCCTGCAGGGAGGCTGGAGGTAGTTATTGTCCACGCAGCTCTTTGAATGTCCGCAGGGGCTGTGAATAAGCCAAGAGAACCTTCTTGTGAGCGTAGGGGGTGGGGGGTGTGGGGGGGTGCTGGTCCCGCGGCTGCAGACTCCTGCCTGCAGGTGGACCAGGGGCCTGGACTGGACACTCTTTCAGCTGGTCACCCACGGCTGCGTTGGAGCGATTGGTCATAAGGGTCTGCCTCTGATCACGGGACCCCAGTCACTTACAAGGCTTGGGATATGGAGGGAGGAAGATGATCTTCATGCCACCAGACTAATTTCAACCACTTGCTTTCATGGACACTGATGGGTAGGTTGGAAGAGAAATATACAAACTTGAAAAAACAGGGGTGAGTCAAAAAGTCCTGCTACGGGGGGGGGTTCCAGGTCACATGTGCATGAGTGGATTTCAGCCCACACAGGGATCTGTGGGCACTACAGACACACGGGGGATCTGTGGGCACTACAGACACACGGGCGATCTGTGGGTGCTGCAGACACACGGGGGATCTGTGGGTGCTGCAGACACACGGGGGATCTGTGGGTGCTGCAGACACACGGGGGATCTGTGGGTGCTGCAGACACATGGGGGATCTGTGGGTGCTGCAGACACACGGGGGATCTGTGGGTGCTGCAGACACACGGGGGATCTGTGGGTGCTACAGACACACGGGGGATCTGTGGGTGCTGCAGACACACGGGGGATCTGTGGGTGCTGCAGACACACGGGGGATCTGTGGGCGCTGCAGACACACGGGGGATCTGTGGGCGCTGCAGACACACGGGGGATCTGTGGGCGCTGCAGACACACGGGGGATCTGTGGGCGCTGCAGACACACGGGGGATCTGTGGGCGCTGCAGACACACGGGGGATCTGTGGGCGCTGCAGACACACGGGGGATCTGTGGGCGCTGCAGACACACGGGGGATCTGTGGGCGCTGCAGACACGGGGGATCTGTGGGTGCTGCAGACACATGGGGGATCTGTGGGTGCTGCAGACACACGGGGGATCTGTGGGTGCTGCAGACACACGGGGGATCTGTGGGTGCTGCCGACAGGCTCGCCCACTGATCTAGCTGCCTTGTTCTCAGCAGGATGCCTTTCATAAAAAGATGTCCAGTCAAGACAGCGGCCTCCCAGGGGACCTACTGGACCAGTGAAATTCAAGGCTGGGGTCTAGCTCGGAGGGTGATGGTGATGTTTCTGAGGGGGTGGGGGCGGATTGATGGATTTCTCTCCAGGGGACGATCGTGGGGGCTCTTAGGAAGAGTTCTCCAGATCATGAGAACTTCAAGAAAGAGGTCCAGGGAAGTGGCCCTGAGGGATTCTTCCCCATCATTCCCTGAGGCTGCCCAGGGCTGTCCCAGGGGAAGGCTGAGGAAACCACACCCCTTCGGCCCCAGAGCCCTGGTCGTGGCCCTCAGAGTTCTTTTATTCCCAAAGGCGCTTAGGAAAGAGGAAGGGCCCCCCACCTGCTGTGGGGACCTGAGGGCTCAGAAGTACAGGGTGGTTGGAGATGGAGGCGGCCAACCAGCTGGGGCCTGTTGAGAGGCAACTGCTTCCTATGTTGGCTTCTTTTTATTTTGCTCAACAGAGATTTCTGTGAGTTTATTTGTAACAAGGCTTTTTGTCTTGCCCTCCTTGTTCACACAAAGTCGTTTAAAAGGCCTGAGAATTGTTACAGTATCGACTGCGTTATGGACTTAAGCTTGTTCTGTTTCTTGGATCTCTCTCTCTCTCTGCCCTGCAGTAGTCTTTATTTCCCAGTGTTTAGTTCTTAGGCTCAGATTAGTTTTAAGACCAAGAAGCAGTGTGGTCGGGGAGCTCTGTCAGTGACACGATGCTTCATGTTGTGGCTCCGTGCCCGGGAGCAGGCCCTGACTCGCAGCGACCCGCGTACAGGAACAACCCCCACCCGCTCCTGCGCCGTCCTCGCCGTCCGTCCTGTATCTGAGCCTCTTGTGGCAGCCACTGTGCCCATCACCACAGTTAGGAGCCCCCCTCGACGTTGCCAAGCATGCTGAAGTCCCTCTCCAGGGACTGCTCGCTCCTGACATGTCGAATGTGCTACGTGAGACAGTCTCACCTTCCGCCCTCTAAGGAGCGTGCTGGCCGGAAGGAGCGTGCTGGCCGGCCTTCGAGGTTGCAAAATGATACAAAGTGGAAAGGTTCCCGCCAGGGCCTTTGGGAAGGGCTGATGAAGAGGGGGGCAGAACTCAGGGTCCCTGGACTGTCCACACGCTGGGAGCCCCCCTCCCTGGCCAGACTCCCTCTGGAGCTGGTGTGAGCCTGGGAACAACAACAACGGGGCTCCCTGCAGGTTGTTTGTGCCCATGGCAGCACTAGCTCTCAGCTGACACCCACCCCAAACCCCCAGAGACTTGGGGCCAGCCGCAGCAAAGGCACCCCACCCTCCAGAGCAGAGGAGATTGCAGAGACCGGCCCCCCAACCAGCTCCCACCCGACAGCCCATCTTACAGCTGCACTGCACTGCAGACATAGGAGTGAGCGTGAACACACACAGGCGCACATACAATGCACACACTCACAACGGAATCCACAGGAAGACTCAAAGCGCCTTCCTGACAACCTCACCCAAAACTCACTGAGATCGCACCGATGCTGACTCATAGTGACCCAACAGGCTGGGTAGAACCGCCCCTGTGGGATTCAGAGACAGGACTGCATGATGGGAGTAGAAAGCCTCATCTCTCTTCCTTGAAGCTCCTGGCGGTTTTGAACTGTCGACCTTATAATTAGCAGGCAAACATGTAACCCACTGCATTGCCAGGGCTCCTGGTGCTCAGAATATAAGCTCTCATACAGCCCCCCTCACGGTGACCGCGCCTGTGCATCAGAGCAGGGGATCCTCCTCAGGGTCCTCACTGCCTGCTCCTCAAGGTCTGGGGGTGGCTCTTTCTTCTGAGGGTCTCTGGGTGGGCTCGGACAGCCAATCTTCTGCTTGGCAGCTGAGCACCAGAGCTGTTTGTACCATGCACCCCAGTAAAAACCAGCCACCCAGCCTAACCCACTGTCGTGGGCGTGCCCTGTCCTCTGACCAGCCTGCAGGCCACAGGTGCAGGCCTGTCCTGGTAGCAGTCTCTGCAGGAGGGGACCGCCCAGACTTTCCTCCACAGAACTGCAGGGTGGGTTTGAACTGCCAACCTTTGGTTGAGTGAGCCGGCACTTCACTGGTAACAGGGCCACTCCCAGGAGGGTGTGCTGGCTACAACCATGCACTCAGGCAGCTCACATCCTTCTGCCAGCACCTGAGTGCTCACAAAGAGGACAGCCCACAGACTCGGCTCTGGGGGGCAGCACGGCCATCACCCTGAGACAAGGAGACCACGGTGAGGGTGCTGAGGTTCAGAACCCAACAGAGTGGCTGGGCCAGGAGGCCAGCCTTGGTCTTTGGGCAGAGGAGAGAGGTAGGAGGTGCCTCAGAAAGTCTCGCTACGAAGCAGAGGAACCTTCATTAAAGCCAGACAGGATCACTTGGGGTTACTGGTCACCCAGCTCTGGCACATCTGATGAGACGAGCCCTGGTGGTGCAGTGGTTACACATCGGGCCGTGATCCCCAAGGTTCACAGTTTGAAACTAAGCCGCTCCTTGGGAGCGAGAGGAAGCTTTTACTTCTATAATGACTGACAGCCTGGAATCTCCCCCTGAGCTGAACTCCGTGGGAGTTGTGCCATGTCTGTTTTGTTTGGTACACCCCAAGGGCCAATTCTGGTGATGTCGTGGTTACGAGTTGGACTCATGACTTCAAGGTCAGCAGTTTGAAACCACCAGCCACTCGGAGATAGAAACATAAGACTGTCTACTCCCTTAAAGAGTTACAGTCTCATAAACCGAGAGGCACCTCTACCCTGTCCTATGGGCTCCCTATGAGCCGGCTTCGACTCGATGGCAGTGAGTTTGGGGCCGCTGTGCAGTTCCCCATGCCCTACAGGGTCACTGACTCAGTGGCCAAGGTCAGATCAGAAGACCTCCCAAGATTTGATTTCCCTCAAGATCCCGCTCCCATATCTCTCACTTGGAAAGGCGGCCAGCCCATCCTGGAGATTCTGATACATCCAGAGCTGGCAGTGGAGACAAGAGGGGCAACACCACGGCCAGGCCCTGCCCTTCCAGGGGTCCTTCAAGGAAAGCCGGGGACTGACAGAAACACTTGCACAAACTGGGAAACAGCAACAACAAGGATGCCCGGCGGGGCTCCCCAGTGGAACTGCCCGGGGCCTCACAGTCAGGACTGGGCTTGGCTGACAGGTGCAGTCAGTCTTCCACACCTGCTGGGAAGCCGCGCGGAGAGAGCAAGTCTACCCAGACGGCGCCCGTGCAGCCGCAGCGAACAGGGCTGCCAGGCAGACGGGCTGTGGAGCCTGGCACATCTGCCTTCCTCACGCTCCCTGCCTCTTTGATTAAAATGTTAATGAATATAGTTTTTATTTATCAGTCGGCAGCAGGTGCAACGTCCCTTGCCTGGGAGTTAGATAGGCAATTTGCCCAGCCTGGGGCGGCCAGAAAAGTTTCCCCTCTGCCATGCTACTCTGGAGTTGGAGGAGGTGTATTGAGCACTGGGGCTGCTAACCACCAGGTGAGCTGTTCGAAACCACCAGCTGCTCCTTGGGAGAAAAGGAGGCTTGCTGTTCCCATAAAGAGTGAAAGTCCCAGAAACCCACAGGGGCGGTTCTACCCTGTGCCACAAGGTTGCACCGACTCGATGGCAGAGTTTGGGTTTGGATTAGCAGGCTCAGTAGCAGAGACACAGCACAAGGAAGGGCTGGAGATCCACCCTCAAAGAGCCAGCCACGGGAGATGCCAGAGGGCACCAGGCACTCTGACACACGTGCATGGGGTCACCGTCAGAGCAGAGGAACCAGGAAGGTATTGGTTCGGTTGATACTGCCCTGTGGGAGCCCAACAAAACCATTGCTCTGGGTCTGCTGAAGGCAGCGTAGGGAAGAGGGAGTGGGGGATGAAGAGGCAAGCCCAGAACCCCTTGCCACTGGCCCTGACTGCCATTTTCCAAGTCTGTTGGATGGACTCACGAGCTCAACCTCCTGGCGTTGCCAGTGAAACCCCACATGAGAAGGCGCCTTGAACCAGCCAACCAAGAGTCCGTTGCTGGTGTTGGCAGAACACAGCGCCAGCTCTACTAGGTCTCCTGCGGCACGGGTGATGATCTTCCAGTTGGGCCAGCACCCTAACCTTCCTCTTCCACATTGGCCCTCCTGCGTGAATGCAGACTCACTGCCCACGCTGCGTCCTGCCAGGTCTCCCAGTGCCTGTGGGTCCTGGGCCCGTAGCCCACTTACCCTCTGCCATCCGGTCAGTTCCCTCTCGTCATCACGCCCTACGGAGGGTTTCTGAGACGCTCTTCTTTACGGGAGCAGCCAGCCTCATCTTTCCCCCATTGAGTGGCTAGTGGGTTCGAACCACAGACCTGGCACTTATCAGCCCAATTCCTAACGCATGACACCACCAGAGCCCTTCCCGATCTTTTGTCAGAACACCAACAAATCGTCAAACTCACTGCCATCAAGTCCACGCTGGCCCTGTAAGGCCGTGCAGACCTGCCTCTGCGGGATCCTGAGACTGTCCGTCTTTACGGGAGCAGAGATTCATCTTCATCCAGTTGAGCGGCTGGTGGGTTCCAACAGCTGACTTGTTGGTTCCCAGTTACCCACTCGTAACCTCTCCGTAGCACCAGGACGTCTTTGGATGTCCTGTAAATACACAAGTGGCGAAAGGCCCCACCACCATCCCATCATTCGGCACCGTAGAGCAGAGTAGAACTGCCTCACACACGGGGGTCCCGGGGCCAGAAATCTTTACAGAAACAGCCAGCCTCATCTTTTCTCCTGTGGGGCTGCCTGGAGATTCAAACCACCCACCTTCCCGCTGAAGCTTGATGTGCCCAAGGTAGACTCCTTTCTCTAATTTGGCTGAGCTGGTGTTTGGTTTTCGCAAGAGTTCCGAGGACACTTCGGCTTCAGGTCTCAAGATGGTCTCAGGGCAGTGGTCCCGCCCAGCCTCCAGGGCTCCAGAAAGCCTGGGTTGCCCTCGTGCCTGGGCTCTGTGCCCACACGGCCTTGGCTTTGTCCTGCTTCTCCCCCCAGACTCTCCGTGGAAAGTCCACCTGTCCAACGTTGGCCCCGAGAAGACAGCAGTCACTGTGAGCGGCCTGACCCCGGCCCGCACCTACCAGTTCCGAGTGTGTGCAGTCAATCAAGTGGGCAAGGGCCAGTACAGCGCCGAGACCAGCAGGTACCTCAGGAGAGAGCCCCGCCACCCAGGGTCTTAGTCTGAAAGCACATGTCCAGGGAAATGGGTCCACTCGGTCATCCACCAGAAAAGACCAGGTCCCCGAGATAGACAGGGTAGCCCAGGGCAGGGTGGCCCGGCCCTGCGGTGTCCTGTACTGACCTCCAGCATGCTGCACAAATCGTCCCAGCAGCACAGGAGACTCGTTTGCTGGGCCTTCACCTCACATGCATGCCAGCGGGCAGAGGACTGTGCCATCATCGTTGCCAGCAAAGCCCAAGGAGTGGGGTGTGATCCCTGGAAGGGGATCAAGAGCCCCCCACCTTCCCGCTTTCTGCTCACCCACCCCAGCGCCTGAGGCCAACATGTTTTACCAGCTCCATTGCAACCCCTTGCCCTCCCGCACTCCCCTTTGCCAGCCACAGCTCCAGTGAGCGTGTGTGGCACAGCCTTGGGGGCCAGGCGGTTGTGTTAGAAAGGACCAGAGCAGGAGGCGCAGGCAGGGCACTCTAGAGCTTCCCGTCCCAGCCCCACCATCATTTCAGAGGACACAGGGGCTGTGGACGACCCAGAGGAACCCCCCTCCCACACCTCCCACCTACATCCTTAGAGCTTCATTCACTGACTCTCCACTCAGATCAGCCACCTGCCTGGCTGTTCTCACCTCCACTGATGTCCATGGACCCACGGTCTCAGGGAGAAGGCAGGGATGTGGGGGTGGGGGTGGGGGTGGGGAAGGACCTCTCTCTCACCCTCATCTCTGATTGGTAGGCTGATGCTGCCGGAAGAGCCACCCAGCGCTCCGCCGAAGAACATTGTGGCCAGCGGGCGGACGAACCAGTCCATCATGGTGCAGTGGCAGCCACCCCCCGAGACAGAACACAACGGGGTGCTGAGAGGATACATCCTCAGGCAAGTCCCTGGCCGGCCACTCTGGACCGACATCCGCTTCACCCACTCTCCAGCTCAAGGGTGTCCAGGGAGGGAGGGAATCCGGGCAGGGGTTCCCTCGGGTCCTTAGGGGATGTGGGGACTGTGGCAGAGTAGGAAGCCTAACCCAACTGAACTTAGTGCTGTCCAGTTGACCCCAACTCAACTGCAGCCCGACAGGGCAAAGGAGAACTGTCCCTGTGGGTTCCTGAGACTGTAACTCTTTACAGGAGTAGAAGGGCTCATCTCTTTCCTACAGGGTGGCTGGTGGTTTTGAACTGCTGACCTTGTGTTAGCAGCCCGGAGCATGACTACTGCACCACCAGGGACCCTATAAAACCCCAAACCAAACTCCCTGCCCCTGAGTCTGTTGCAGCTCATAGAGACCCCATAGGACCCCCCCTGCCCCCCCACCCCCCGTGGGCTTCAGAGACTGCCCATCATCATGGGGACCGGAAGCAGCCTCACTGTTCTCCCTCAGAGTGGCTGATGGTTTCAAACTGCTGACCTGCCGGTTTGCGGCCCAACACGTCCCCACCAGGGCTTCCCTCCAGGCTATAGTAGGCAGCGCCCACAGCCGGCTGGCTTCCAGGGCCACGTTTGGGCAGAAGAGGCCCTGCAATGTAAGTCTTCCCATTCTATCTCCATTCCTCCAGACACTCACGCAGGAAGGCCTCCTGTGGCCCAGTGGGTTAGGCAATGAGCCGCAACCCACAGAGTCAGCACGTGGAACCCACCCTCCACTCCGTGGGAGAAAGACGAGGCTGTCTGCTCCCGAGACTCAGAAACCCCACCCTACAGGGTCTAGGGAGTGGAAATCGGCTTGATGGCGGTGAGCTGGTTTGTTTGTACAGCAAAACCTAAGAACACCGGCACCTTCCATTGAAGGACAGCTCCAACAGTGTCCACAAAAACACATGGTGGGAAATGGTCAGATGACAGGCAGCCTGCCAAAGGCGACCTCCCACATGTCTCAGGAAAACACAGCCCGTCCCTCGAGGTCCGGCCCCCACACTTGTCCCTGTGTTCATCATCAGAAACACCTGAGGGGTCAAGAACTGGTGGCCCTGTGAGAGTCAGAGTGGAACTGCACGCTCAGTGGCCATTTTCAGGGAAGCAAATCGCCAGGCCTTTCTCCCTAGGCACTCTGGGTGGGCTTGAACCCCGCCCGTCTTTCAATGAGGGGTCAAGTGTGTGAGTCAGTGACACCTCCCAGGGACTCCAACCTTGTGGAGGTCCTGGCTGAGTCCGTCCTGACTCGTGAGGACCAGGGCACAGGGCAGAGCTGACCTGTGGGGTCTCCTTGCTGCAGCTGGTCAGGAGCAGCTCCCAGGCCTTACAGAGGAGCCACTAGTGAGTCCAAACCACGAGCTTCCTCCCGTTTGCAGCCACGCGTTCCTTCACTGCGCCACCAGGCTCTGTACTCAGGACCCAACTCACGGACCTCAGCCGGCCTCCAGGCCAGGGTAGACCTGCCCCTCCGCGTTCCCGAGACTAGCTCGTCCCAGGAGTAGAAAGCCCTGCCTTTCTCCCTCATGGTGGTTTCAAACTGCTGACCTTGCAGTCAGCAGCCCAACGTGAAGCCCCTGCGCCTCCTGGGCTCCTTCATTCAGTACAGCGGTGTCCACCGTGATGAAGAATCCGATGGAATGACCAGCCAGCTGTGGCTGTGGGGACGCCTTGTTCAGTGTCACCGGCTCCCCTCACGTCTCCGGGGGATCAGAAAGCCGACAGGAGCCCAGGAAACACTCCCACCACCTGAGATTATAGAATATCATCTGGTATCTTCTTAAACACAGGGCTGCCCAGACACCCACGCGCAGGCCCCAAGCAACCCCTGGGGCCCAGTGGGTGGTCTTCCTGCTTCCTGTGGGGTCGGGGCGGGGCCAAGTGTCCACCTGTGGAGGAAGCAGCACCGGCCGTGGCTCTGCTTGAGAGACTCTCACCTTGAACGAAATGGCTGCTAATATTAAAAGCACACTGACGTGATGGTGGCAGGAGAGAGACGGGGCTTCCAGAGAGTTCCAGCCTCGGAAACCAGCAGGGTGCAGTTCCGCCCCGTCCTGGAGGGTCCCTGCGCGTCGCAACGGGCTTGGTCTGGTTCGGTGATGGTTGTGCTGTTCTGCTGAGAGAAGTAGCAGGGAAACATCTAACCATTTTGAAGGATTGCGATGGAATTTCTCCTGATGGACCCACGAGGCTGGGGACACGGCACACTCACGTTCTGGTTGCCATTTTAAAGATAGCTCATCTACAGCAGTGGTTCTCAACCTGTAGGTCATGGCCCCTTTGGGGGTCAGGGTCGCCTGATTCATAACAGTAGCAAAAATACAGTGATGAAGTAGCAACAAAATTTTTGTGGCTGGGGGGGGTCACCATCACATGAGGCACTATATGACAGCCGTGGCGTTAGGAAGCTTGAGAACTACTGATCTACAGGGAGCCCGGTGGTGGGGTAGGTGACTAACGGAAAGGTGGCTGGTTCAAACCCACCAGGCTCTCCGAATGAGAGAGTTGAGGCCATCTTCATCTGCTCCCATAATGATCGACCATCTGGGAAACAAACCGTCAGGGGCAGGTCTGCCCTGGGCAGGTCTGCGCTGTCCTCTAGGGCAGGATGACTCGGGCTGACTGGACAGCAGTGGGCAGGCTTGCTCTGGGGTTTTCTTGATGGCACGATGCCAGGAGCCCTGGGGGCAGAGTGGTTATGCCTGACAACAACAACGGGGCATCATGGGTAAGCACTGGGCCACTCACCACAAGGTCAGCAGTTCAAAACCACCAGCTGCCCCTTGGGGCAAAGAAGGGGCTTTCTGCTCCCATAAAGAGTTACCGTTTGGGAAACCCACAGGGGCCGTTCTGCCATCTACCCTGTGAGTCAGAGTCCACTTGATGGCTGTGGGTGAACTGAGTGATGGTCGTCAGTTCAAGCCCACCAGCAATGGTTTCCGTGGAAGAAAGACCTGAGCATCTACACCCGCAAAGATGACCACCTTGGAACCCCAATGGGTCAGGTCTGCGCTGTGTCTTGGGGTCCCGGGCAGCACGCCACCATCATTCGATCCTCAGCGCCTGCAATTTACTGCTTCGTCCCACATCTGCCATGGCCACCAAGGCGGATGGGTCCTGCTTCCTACGGGATCCGGGCCTTGAGGACTCACAGCAGCTCCAGCTCAGCGGTGTCCCAGGAAGTCTGGGAGCAGCACCCATGCCCCTCTCATGTCCCTTCACCCTAACTACCCTTCTCCCTTCAACGAAACTCCCCAAGGGGACCCAGTGTGCAACCCAGAGGCAGGTGGGGCCTGCGGGCTCTTGTGCTCTGGTTTCCTGTAGAAGCTTCCAGAACAATGCCCAGGGCTGTGGAGCCTCCCTCCATTCCAGGATGACCTTCACAAGGGTACCTCATGCTCCTGGCTGCAGCCTCAGCCCGCGGCACTGTTCTGTGTCTTCTTCAGTCTCGTGCCAGAATAGACCAGAGAAAATTTCCTGGAACCCAGCCCAGGACCCAGGTGGTGGGCCCAGAGCGACGGCATCACATCCTCCTGATGTTCCCGGAGCACAGGGAACATCAGGGTGCACTGGTTCACTGCTCCCCCAGACCCATGGGGGGGGGCGGTCTTCCAAGGCCGAAGGCCCATGCACAGAGGACTGTGCCAGGAACATCTCGGAGCACCCGCCAAGAACATGCCCGGGTGTGTTTGTGAACACGTTTCCCAAGGGCAGGAGCCAGGGATCAGTTCGGCAGTCCCTCCCCCTGGGAAGAGGGCTACAGAAATGTATCACCCTCGTGGTCTCAGCCACCAGGACTCGCCAGGAATTTGTGTGCAGGCATAGAATATTGACAATGGCGGCCGGTGCCTCTTGGAGGCGAGCAGAGGGACTGTCCCCTGTACATATGTTCCTGCTTCTGTGCAGAAAGCTCGCTGGGCCGGCTGAGGTCATCTCCAGGGCAGCTCAGGCCCACAGCGAGCAGGCTGTCATCCAACACCACCTTCAGTCACTGAGACCTTCTTAGACACCCTCTGGCAGTTATGGAGGCTTGATGGTGGTGTGGTTATACATTGGGTTACTAACTGTAAGGTCAGTAGTTCAAAACCACCAGGAGAACGGTGAGGCTTTTGACTCCCTGTCATAGTCCAGGTGAACCAGAGACACTCAAATATGTGTAACAGAGAACTTTATATCAAAGAGCAATTGTACATTGAGAAAACACCCTAGCCCAGTCCAGATCAAGTCCAAAAGTCCAATATTAGTCCATATTTCCAACACCAGTCTGTAAATTCCTCTTCAGACTCACGCACCACATGCAATTACACAGAATGCAGGAAGATCACAGGCCAGTGGGTGGAAAGTCCTGTGGATCCAGTGGTGGTGGAATCATCTCATCGCTGGTATAGGTCTCCATGTGGCTCCTCCAGCTCCAGGACTCTGGCTCTATCAGCATAGCTCCATGTGGCTATGTCTTGCAAGGAGAGTGTGGGTCTGGCCTCCAGCGAGCTATTTATCTCCTTAGCAACTCCAAAGGAGGTCACCAAGCTGCCACCTGATTGATAGGCCAGCCCTTCGCTCTGAATTGTCTCAAGTTGACATCAGATGATGTAACTAAGACACTCACGTAAAGAATGACAGCCTTGGAAACCCACAGGGACAGTCCCCCCGTCCTCTAGGGTCACGGTGAGTACAGTGGACCCATGGCTGCATTGAGAGTTGGGTGGCAGCACCAGATGGGACCACCCTACCTGCCTGTCCTTAGACTCTGGGATCTCAGCCAGTCCCAAGACGTGAAGCCCTGCCTGGTTCTGCCCTGTCATAAACACTGGCCTGGGCAGGCACACAGGTGAGACATTCATGCTCACTTCAAGGTCAGCTGCTCAGAGCCCCCAGCCACTCTTCAGGAAACAAGAAGAGACTCTGCTTCCTTAAAGAGTCACATCTCGGAAACCCGCATGCAGGACCCAGCAGGCGTGTGTCCACCACCCAGAGGGTCTGCTGTCCAAACGAGGACTCTAGCATATTCCCCACCCTCCATGTCCACTTCTCCATGTGCTCCAAGGGGAGTGTCACCATCTCCACTCCCCTTTTGTGGGTGGTGTTGGTGGCTGCCCCAGAGCCCCCTCCAAGTCCTGGTATTCCATAGTCCCCTTGGAACAGAGTCTGGCCCTCCACCGCCGCCAGGATGGTAGGGAGGAAGAATGGCCCAGAGATGACGTCTCACCCCCAAACTCCACCAGGAAGAAGGAGAATCGAGCTCAACGCTGCCCCAGGCAGAGGCCTGGGAGTCTGAAGTGAGGGGAGCTCCCCCACCTCCAACCTTCTTCTCCATTGAGACGCCAGCTGTCCCTCCCCCATCCTCTGCTGGGTCCCATCCCTCACGGCACCGGCCCCCAGGACTCATACCACACTCGTGATGGTGGGCTGTGGGGAAAGTTCAAAACCAAACCCTCTCACCCCCGTCCAGTTGAGGCCAGCTCACTGCCACCCTAGAGAACACTGTCCAGAACTGGCCCCGCAGGTTTCAGAGACTGTGACTCTTTACGGGAGCCGACCACCGCCTCTTTCTCCCATGGTGTGGCTGAGGGTTACAGCCTGCTGACCTCACAGTGAGCAGCCCAGCACGTGGTGGGTCAGGCATGACCTCACCACGATCCTTTAAGGACATTCAAAGGCTCCTTCCATCGAGTTGAGGCTGACCCTTAGTGGCCCTCTGGGTCAGGGTAGAACTGCCCCTGTGGGCTTCTGCTCCATCCTACTGTGGCTACGAGTCAGGGCTTTTCGATTGTTCCAGAACAGCCTGGTGGCACGTTACTTAAGCACTCAGCGGCTACCTGGAAGCTGCTCTGCAGGAGGAAGGTGGGCGGTCTCTTCCATAAAGAACAACCAAACCCACTGCTGCCGGTTCAAGGTGACGTGGGGCAGCCCTCTGCAGGCCTTCTGAGGCGTCAGTCTACTGGAGTAGACAGCCTCATCTTTCTCCTGCAGAGCAGCGGACGGCTTTGAACTGCCGGCCTTGCAGTTAGCTGACCAATACTCCTTGGAAACCCTCACAGGGCAGCTCTGCTCTGTTCTCTGGGGTCACTGTGAGTCTTCTGTGCCTCTTACTGCCCAGCCCCTGAGGATCCTGACTTCCTGCCCTCACCCCAAACATCTTGTCGCCACAGGTACCGCCTGGCCGGGCTCCCTGGGGAGTACCAGCAGAGGGACATCAGCAGCCCAGAGGTGAACTACTGTCTGGTGAGGGACCTGATCATCTGGACGCAGTACGAGATCCAGGTGGCCGCCTACAACAGCGCGGGCCTGGGCGTGTTCAGCCGGGCTGTGACCGAGTACACCCTGCAGGGAGGTGAGCTGGCAGGGCTGTGGCTCCAGGCTGGAGAGCGGGGTTTGCAGCTTGTGGTGAGCCACCCTGAGCCTCCAGGGGCCTCTGAGAAGCAGCTCGTCATATTCCGTGCACTCTCCTTCCCTCCCCAAATGGTGATGCTGCTGCCGGAGGAAGACCGGGGTGGTAGTGCTGGGGGCCACACACTGGGCGGTTCAAACCCACCAGCTGCTCCGTGGGGGAAAGACGAGGCTGCCTCTGCCCACGGTATATCTACGTATATCTCTTGGGAGCCGTAGCAGGTAGGTCTAGTCTGTCCTACAGGAGCGCCATGAGTTTCAGTCCACCCGATGTCGGTGGGTTTGTGTTTAAAGAAAGGAAGGGGCCTTAGTGACACGGTGGGTTAAGTATTAGGCTGCTAACTGCAGGGTTAGCAGTTCAAGCCTGCCAGCTGCTCTGAGGGAGAAAGATGAGTCTGTCTCTTCCCATAAATATCCAAAACCAAACTCACTACCATCAAGTCTACACCGACTCCCAGAAGCCTTACAGGACAGGAGGACAGGGTAGAACATCCTTGCTTGTGCCCAGGACTGTGACCCTTTAGGAGAGGGGAAAGCCCCGTCTTTCTCCCGAGGAGTGGCCGGTGTTTTGAACTGCCCACTTTGCGGGTCACAGCCCAGGGCATTCCCACAACACCACCAGAGCAGAGCTCCTGGGAAACCCTGGAGAAGAAGGTCACAGCACGTCAGAATCAACTGGACAGCAGCGAGCTTTAAGGATAGCAAGCATGTAGATGCGCCTTTGACCAGTACTCTGCTTGCTGGAAGGTTCCAGGGACTGGGGAGAATGTCCCCCCTGGGATCAGGGTGTATTCCACAGCACAGTTTGCCATGGGCGCCAGCCAGGGTGTGGAGAGGCAATTCCATCGGGAATGAACTACGTACTGGTGTGGCTGGGAATGGGGTCTGCCATGTAGTGTTCCAGGCTCTGGTTGTGCGTTTTCCAGTCACTAAAAACAATCAAGATAGTAGACCATTGGAACCTCTCTAATCCTCCTCTCCCCCCCCCAAAAAAAAGAACAGAGAGATGACCATAAAACCAAAGTCCAACTCACTGCTGTAGAGTCAACTCCGACTCAGCCACCCTCTAGCACTGGGCACAACTGCCCTGTGGGTTCCCAAGACTGTAACTCTCTATGGGAGGAAAAAGCCTCCTCTTTCTTCCTAGGGGCACCTGGCAGTTTCAAACTGCTCACCTTGCAGTCACCAGCCCTATGTGTAAACCCGCTGCACCGCCAGCGCTCCTCGGCCAGGAACCCAGCGACTCTGCACTAAACGTGCCCCGCCCAGTCCTGCGTCCCAAGGCTTGTCCTCCAGCATCCCTCCTCCTCCTCCTTTTCCTCTTCCTCCTGTGCTCGGAGGAGCTGCGACGCGGACCCAGGAGGAGCCTTCTGAATCTTACAGGCCAGCCTCCGGGAGGCGCTCCAAGCTCCAGGCTCACAGCTCACAAGCAGCTGGTGGGCTCAAACTACTGGCCTTGTCGTTATCAGCCCAGTGTGCTGCCCACCATCCTACCAGGGCCCTCTAAATAAAGGCAGGACCAGATTTCATACATAACCAAACTAAACAAAAAACAAGTTTGCTGCCATTGAGTGGATTCCGACCCAGAGCAAGGTGTCTAAGAAGGTCTCAGTGACTGAAGGTGGTGTTGGATGACAGCCTGCTCGCTGTGGGCCTGAGCTGCCCTGGAGATGACCTCAGCCGGCCCAGCGAGCTTTCTGCACAGAAGCAGGAACATATGTACAGGGGACAGTCCCTCTGCTCGCCTCCAAGAGGCACCGGCCGCCATTGTCAATATTCTATGCCTGCACACAAATTCCTGGCGAGTCCTGGTGGCTGAGACCACGAGGGTGATACATTTCTGTAGCCCTCTTCCCAGGGGGAGGGACTGCCGAACTGATCCCTGGCTCCTGCCCTTGGGAAACGTGTTCACAAACACACCCGGGCATGTTCTTGGCGGGTGCTCCGAGATGTTCCTGGCACAGCCCCCTGGGTTTCCTATTCGCAGACAGCCTCAGTCCCCTTTGTAGAGGCTGGTGGTTTTGAACAGCCATCCTTGCCACCAAAGCCCCATGGGTAACCACTGTGCCACCAAGCGGACCTTCCCTGGGCAGGGCCTCCGGCAGCCCCAAATCCTGCCCAGACGGTCACTTTGCGCCACATCAGAACCCCTTTCTCCTGGGTGGGTGCGTGCCGGCCCGCCGCCCTGACTCCCAGGTGTGAATTCATTTGCTTCCCAGCAGCTTTCCCCCGCGACAGGCCCTGACCTTTCTCAGATGACAAGGTTTCTGATGCCCACCTCATTCCCCAAACCGCTCCTGCGACCTAATGTTCCTTGATATGACACGCTGTTATTGTCATCCCTTATTGATTGGCTGCCTGTTGTCATCGGAAAGTCCATAAATCCTCCTTTATAAATTAAGTGCCGTCAGCTTGGCTGCCCAGGCCTTGGCAGGGTGGCTTGCAGTGCCGGCTGGCCGGCGGGAGTCCACTGGCCCTGGGGAAATCCCCAGGCATTCCTCTGGGATCGCTGAAAGCCAGGGCGGTAAATGTTGGTTTCAGCCCACCAGATAATGCACCCATGTACCTGGAACCCTCAAACCGAGGGAGGGCCCCTGGTGGTACTGTGGGTTCAGCATAGGGCTGCTGGCCTCAAGGCTGAGAGTTGAAATCCACCAGCTGCTCTGCAGGAGAAAGGGGAGGCTTTCTGCCCCCATAGAAAGATGGGCAGGGTGGACGGACCCAGTCTGCATCGCGGGGCTTACACAGAAGAACAGGCATGGCGCAGGCCCGTGCAGTGTTTCCTTCTGTGACGTAAGGTCGCTGAGAGGCAGGGCCGACTAGCTGGCCCCGCACGCGGACAACACTCCCATAAAGACTCAGCACCACAGACGCCCTGGAGAGCAGATCCACCCTGTCCTAGAGGGTCGATAGCCAGAATCAGTTTGATGGTGTTGAGCTTGGCTTGGGGCTCAGGTTGGTGGTGTTGTTAGCAAGCGGAGCATGCTGACGACACAGTTAGTGGTTTGAACCCACCAGCCGCTCTACGGGGGAAGGTGAGGCTTTCTGCTCTGGTCCCAGGGTCGCTGTGGGTCAGACTCGACTCCCCAGTAGCAGTGGGTTTGGCTTCTGCACCTGTTGTTTCCCAAACATTTTCATTGGCTCTTTCTTGGGAGCCTCATCCCAAACCCAATCGAGCCCTTGGTGGTGGAGGCTGGGCTCCTTCGAGTGCTTCCCAACCCGCTGTGCCCCCACAGGACAGTGCGGAGGCCAGGCTTTGTTTGGGGCATAGACGACCAGGTGTTTCTTCCTCCATCCCTCCAGGTGGGTTAGAGTCAGGAAGTGGTCCTGCACGTTTCCCACTGGATAGTGGGCAGGCTCTCCGCATACTTTCTTCTCTCTGTGCTCTGTTCCTGGAGAAAAGGTGTATTTCCCTTCTCTGCAGGTTTCCACCTGACTCAGGTTCTGGCTTCTGCAGGTCTTAGTGTATGATTCCTGATGGACATCCCTTGGGAACTCGCCCCTGGGCTCGCTGGAGCTCGGCAGAGTCACATGACAGCAGGCCACTGGCAGGCCCAGGGTCTGGGTCACTGGGTAAGGCTTCCCAAGCTGGCCGTGTGGCATCCCAGCAAGTGTCTGGTCCCCTTATTTGGGAAGGGCTCATGGCATGGAGTGAAGTGTTCGTGGAACTAGCCTACTGGGAAGAGGGCCTGCGTGGGCTGCAGTTCCCCTGCCATATACCGGGCTCTGCTCCAGTGGGGGGCGTAGATTCACCTCACTCTCTGGGCCTGACTATCAGGAGCCTCTGGTCAGCCCTGCCACGGCCTGGGAGCAGGACACAGCAGGAATATCAATTCCGACCTTGACTCGCTCTGCTTAGCTCAGGCAGAGAGGGTGGCAGACCTTGGAGCCCAGAGTATGGTCAGTGGAGGCGAGCCAGTTAGCAGGTGATGGCGGTGGGGGCCCAGGTACCCCAGGGAGATGCTTACAAGAGCAGAGCACTCAGAGGGTCCTGCTCATGCATGCCCACCCTTCTTTCTGGGCCCTTTCCTGGGCGGCCACCCAGACCCTGCTCCAAACATTGCGACTCTTTTGGCGCCGGGAAGTACATCTGGCCTGAAAACGGAGGCACGGCCATCACCTCGCCTCCCTGGGGGTGGCTCCTGTCTGAAGTGCGGTCTGTGGACCTGGCTGGAAAAGACAGAGGAGGTGTGGCACAAACAGGAGCTGTGAGACCACACTGTCTGCGTCTGTACTGACGAGGCACTGGGGTGGGTGTTTCCATAGGAGCAGTCGAGTAGCCCTGCTGGCTCAGTGGTTGGCGTCCTCAAACTACTGCCAACAGGCTCCCGTGAAGAGTGGCATCCTCCAAGACCCTGTGCAGGGTCACCACAGGCCAGATTCAACCTGATGGTAGGGAGTGTGATGGCAAAAAAGTGCTCTGGTGGCTCAGTGGTTGAGCACGTGGCTGCTCACAGCAAGGTCAGCAGTTCAAACCCACCAGCCCCTCCCTGGGAGTAAGATGAGGCTGCCGGGTCCCGTGAAGATGGCAGTCTGCGAACCCTCCCGAGAGGTCACTGTGAGTCAGAAACAGCAGTGGCTGTGCGGCAGGAAGAAGGCCTGGTGGCGCAGTAGTTAAGCACTCGGCTGCTCACTCAAACCTACCTGCCGGCCTCCGGAGGAAAGGCACGTGGCAGCCTGCTTCCACAAAGGTGCTCGCTCCTGCAGGGCCACCGTGCGTCCCAACCAGCTGGACCACAGCAGTGGGTTTGGGTGTAGCAGGGGACGTGGGGTGTGTGCAGAATGAGACGTGGTGTGGAAATTAAATTGAAGTCACTCGGGAGACAGACTGAGATGCCACCCAGTCCTGGGGCACGGTCACTGTCAGTGGTATGCGCGCATCCATCGCAGGGCTACCCTCCCGAGGCTCCTCTGCAGCCCTATCGCAGCCGGTGGTCCCTGTGATGGTCCCTGCCCAGGGACAGTTGCCAAAGACAGTGAGACAGAGACTCAGCCAGGCTGTCTGCCAGGGAGGAGTGGTGGTCGCCAATGGGTCCCTTCAGGGAAGCCCCTTCAGCAAGATGAGAAAGTATTCCTACCGAGTTCAACCCGGCGTGACTTCGGCCACTGAAGTCGTGGAAACCCGCCACGGCTCCTTTAGACCTGTTGTCAGGAGAGAAGGACATTGTGCTTCATAGAGCAGAGGGGCGGCAAAAAGGGAGACCCTTGACGGGATGGGCGGGCGCAGTGGGGCGCCGTGAGGGTGGCGCAGGACCTGGGAGTTCCGGTTGTTTCGAGTCAGCCGGGAAGGTGTGTAATGACAACCACGCCCGCAGGCCTGTGTGCCCACTGTAAGGCTGCCCTGTGTGCGAATCGACCCCGTGGCAGGGGGTTCGGTTTGGTCCCAGGCACCCTGTTGAGGGTCGCTGTGAATTATCCAAATCATGAGTTACGCTGTGGGCCACTCACCTCAAGGTCAGCTGTCCGAACCCACCAGCCGCTCCTCGGGAGAAGCATGAGGCTGTCTGCTTGTCAGGATTCACGAGGACGCTGCTCATGGGTGCTTTCTGCTCCCATAGAGAGTCACGGCCTCCAGACCCCACAGGGGCAGGTCCACTCTGTCCAGGAGGGTCGCCCAAGTCCGCATGGAGTCAATAACTGAGTTTGGTTCTATTTGATGATCCCCCGTCGGCTTGATGGCTGTGGGTTTGATTTGTTCACTGGTTCAAGGTGCCCTGGGGCTGTAGTGGTTAAGCATTGGTCGGCTAACAGAAAGATCAGTGGTTCAAACCCGCCAGACTCTCTGAGGGAGAAAAAGGAGGCCGTGTGCTTCTGTGAAGATTGGCCATCTCAGAGACCCTGTGTAGGGCTGCCGGTGGCTCAGTTTTTGGATTGGTCAGTGGCACATGGGTAAACCTCTTTGACGATCAACCAAAAGGTTGCCAGTTCAAGCCCATCCCTTTCTTCCCCACCACCCTGCTCCCTCAGGAGAAGGATGAGGTGTGGACTTCTGTAGCCATGGCCTTGGAAACCCTAGGGGCCAGGCTCGCTATGGGTCAGAATCCACTTGAGGGGTTTGGGGGGGATGACCCTTCTGGGGTCCTGGGGATGCAATGCCAGTTCAAACAAGCCCACCAGGTCCCCCAGGAAAGGCCTGGCAACATGTCCCCTGACGGAGACCTCCCAGGTGGCAACTCTGCTCCGGCTCACAGCAGCAACGATGCACCTGTGCACCCTGTGTGTCCTTCCGCCCCATGTGCCCACAGGGAGCCACGCTGGCGGTGTCCTGAGGCTGCGCCCAGCCTGGAAGGGTTATCACTGCCCCCTGCGCTGGTCACCCTTCATCTGCCACCTCCCTCCGCCCAGCCCCATCTTGACCTCCAGCCCCACATCATAGATTTTCCTCCCTGTGTCCCCACGACCTTTCCTGCTAGTGGCATTTTTAAAATGCGACATAGGAACTTAGAGATGGCGCGGGGACCGTCCCGCCAGCTTTGAGCTATGTGAACTTTTCGAGGGGTGAGAGAGGAGGGGCCATGTGGCCACAGGAGCAGGGGCCTGACGCGCAGACACACTCGGCATCTGCTCTTTGCACCCACCTCCAAAAAGCAATAGACTTTTATTTCCAGTGGAAGGGAGGAGAGGAGGTTAAGGGCTGGGTCAGCAGGTGTAAGGAGAAGTATTTTTCTTCCTGCCAACGTGGACTTGAGCCGCCTGCTCATCATGAAGGGGGGAAGAGAAGGCGCGTGGTCGCTGGAAGCAATCAGGCAGTTCAGCGTGGAGGCTGGTGCGGTGTTTCAGGCTCAGCCTTAGTTTGTTAAAAGGGGAGGAGGCTCAGATAGTCATGAAAAGGCAACGTGGAAACTTTGGGTGGACCGGCTCATGGGACTGTCCCCACTGCTTGATGCCGGTTCTGACTGACAGTGACCGATGTACTACAGAACTTAACATGACCTGGTCCGGCACTGCCTCACATTTGTTACGTCTGAGCCCACGGCTGCAGCCACTGTGTCCATCCCTCTCCTCGAGGGCCTTCCTCTTGACCGAGCAAGACGTCCTTCTCCAGAGTCTGGTCTCTCCTGCCAACGTATCCACAGCACGTGAGACAAAGTTTCATCATCCTTGCTTCTCGGAAACATTCAGGCTGTAGCCACCCTCCTCAGCAGAATAAGTCTTGCCTGTCCCATGCTACCTCCACGTTGCTGTGTTGGGGCTCCTTGCCCAGCCCTTGTCGGACAGCATCCTGTACAGCAGACTGACTGACCAAAGAGTGCGACTTGCTGAATCAACCAGGACTTTGGAAATGTCTGTGTCTATAGCATTCCAGCTCCCCCTCCCCATTTCCCTCCCAGCTGCTCTTGGTCAACACTGATGTGAGCCATTGGGAGGGACTGCAGATGGCATTTCATCACGCGGCAGATGCCGCAGCTGGGCGGGAGAATTAATCTATGTCATGCCAGATTCAGGAGTGAGGAGCAAATGGCTTTGTTAGTGTGATGGCTGAAACCAGCAAGCTGAAAACATAAAGGGATCTGACTGTGGAGGGGCTGCAGATCCAGCCCCTGACCACTGTCACAAATGGAATAACTTTTTTCTCCCCGGTTTCCCAGCTCAGAGAAAAGTGATGCTGACAGTAGAGTCTAGTCTCTGAGGCATGCCGCAGCATTCTGAAAAAGTGTCAGATATTGTGAGAATGACCAAACCGGGCCACAGAGACGCGGGGTGAGCACATGCTTTGGGGCACCCGGTGATGATAGGCTCAGTGCTGTGGGGCCTCACACACATGCCACTTGTTTAACAGGGACCTTCTGCCCAGCGCATCAGAAGGCAGGTGCTGACAAGCAGGTATGTGACGATGGGACGGGGAGGCATGGCTTACCAGCAGGTAGCATCAGAAAAATTGGCACTTGGAGTTGAACATCAACCCAAGGACAGCAAGGGTCATGATCTCCTCCCTCTGTAGGCACCAAGTATGTAAACCGAGGCAGGTCTTAAATGGCGCCTGCCGCTTGGGGTGCTGAGGTCCATTGTGGGGGCCTCCCATGAGGAAGGATGAGCGAGTTGAGGTTCTTCACAGGGAGACAAACCAAGTGGACATGGCTCTGTCGATCCTGGAGTGGGAAGAGCATAGAAGGTGTTTCTCAGGACCGGAGGAGCACAGCCCAACCCGGCTGTGGTGTTCTCTTTCCCTGGACACACACGCACAAGGTGGGCGGGGAAGGCGCCAGGAAATCCAGAGCAGAGGGGACGTCTCCGAGTCGCAATGCCAGCGGAGCATTTTGAACATGGTGTCGGTTAAGGATCCTGAGCATAGCACGGCCTTCCGGAAGAACAAACACCTCTGAGAAGAGCAGACAGAATGCTTCTTAGACGTGAGCATGCTGAGACTTCTTGCCGACCTACACTGGACATGTTATGGGCCAGAGCAGCCCCCGAAGAAGAGCACCATGCTTGAAGGTCAAGGTCAAGGAAAAAGAGGAAGGCTCTTGATGAGATGGGTTGACGTAGAGGCTGCGATCATGGGGTCGAACACACCGATGATGGTGGGCGGTGCCGGGCCTGGCGGTGTTTTCTTCTGTCGACGTGGGGCCGCTGGGAGTCAGGTGAAGATGCAAAACACAGCCTTCCTAATCGCCAGGCCAGGTGTCAAAACTGAGCTCGACGAGACTGCACATTAACACAGTTACGTAGACGCCCATTGCCCTTGAGAGGTTCGTCCTCAGACTGGCTTCACAGGTGAGAGGACAACTGCTCCGTAGGGTTTCCCAAGCTGTATGTAAGCTTTACGAAGCAGGCTGCCACACCTTGCTGCCATGAGCGGCTGGTGGATTCAAACCACGAATCTTTTGGTTAGCAGCCAAGAACCTTCACCACCACACCACCGTAAGCATGCATGTAACGACATGTGTGTACAATAGTGCCTCGCACTTCCGTGTCTGTGCATGACACCGTATGAAAGAACGGGAGCCCGGCTTCCGCACATCATCAGGAAATGTAGCGAGCTTCGTTCTCTTAGACAAGTACGAATGACTGCAGAATTGGCTGAACAGCAACGGAGTCATCACCCACTCACTGCCATCACTGCCATCGCGTCAAAGCCAGCTCATAGCAACCCGCTAGGACAGGGTTGGACGCGCACTTCAGCCCGTGCGTTTCTGAGGCTGTAACAGTTTATGGGAGTCGACAGTTCTGACTTTCTCCAGCGCAGGGGTCGGTGGCTTTGAACTGCAGACCTTGCAGAGTATGGCCCAACGTGTAGCCATGAACCACCAAAGCCCCTGGAGTAACACAGTCACTGTTTACACACCTAGGGACACAGTGGTGTCCCCAAAGCAGACACTGTGTGGGGTGCAAAGGAAAGAGACAAATGACTACAGGGAGCCTGGCTCACAAGACAGGTGACACAAGATGGATGATAAAAGACAGGTGGCAATCGACAGGTGACGTAAGACAGGAATCAAAGACAGTAAAAGGGTAGACTATGAATAGCGCAGCAGGTAAAGAGGGCCGAGAGCCACGTTGCCCGACTCTGAGCTCTGGGCCTGCTGAACAAGCCTCCTTTACGAGGGCCAAGGGGCATTTATGAAAATGTATGAGGACACGTGAAATAACCAGGCCACACAAACACATGCTAAAGTGAAAATAAATCCAGGGGAAGCCCAGAATGCATCCAAGGAGAGGGTTATGGACGCCTCTTACTTGATGAATATTGATGCGGGAGTGCCAAACATGATGCAAAACCCCGCAGTGCATTACAAGACGGTCGATCACGACCACATGGGGTTTACTCCAAGGCTGCGGAGTTGACACTTGCCAATAGGTGATTCCCCGCCATCGGGAACCCATGGATTGAAACAGGAGCTGTGCATGCATTCTGCACCTCAACCCCCGAATCAGCTCCCCCCCGCCCACTTATGAAACAGAGAGCTGCCCTGCAGACATCCCTGCTGAAGGGTGCGACAACTCAGGCCACCCACCAGTTTCCCTCCCTCCCTCCCTCCCTCCCTCCCCCTGTGGGGTCAGTATCGGCCTCAGAGGTAAAGGCGTAAGTCCTGCAAAGGAAGTGATTGAATCCCCTCTAGTTCATCTGTTTGCAGAGAAGACCTGCTCCCTGGGGGAGCCCAAAAGCACCAGCGAGAAGCGGCTGCTGGGACAAGAAGACATCGCAGCCACCAGCCAGCTGTAAAGTGAGCGTGCAAAAGCCAACACAAGCTACAAGTGCAAACAGAACAGAGAGTGAGAGGCCCAGAGAAGACTTCATTTATAACAGCAGACCTGCATAGGCTGGGGAAAAAAGAAATGGAATCATAAAAGAGAGCGGAATGGGGTTTCTAAGGAAATTAGAGATTAAACCACCAGGATTGGCCAAAAATCCATAAAAGAGATGACTGGCATTCTTGAATGTCCTGGCCGTTAAACCTGGAGCAATGCAGGCACATTTGCTCCTGAGGGCTTCCATTGGCTGGCCTCCAGCGGTAGACCACCAGCCCTTCTTACAATGCCCATGGAGGCAGAGAGGAGCTGCAAGACAAAGTCGGATTCCTAGATGATACTTTGTGTCAGACTGGCTTTGGAATCGTGCAACTATGTATCTACCCATTTGGGACAACACATTAAATTGAAAGCATTTAGCAATTACATTCTTAACCTAAAACTAAGCTGCAAGAATTAAGTCTATTTATGAAGAAAGAAAGAGAGTCTTAAGAACCGAAGGCAAAATGAAGATAAACACACCATCTGCTGAGTTGGAAACGAGACCACATGGAGAATAACAACCTCAAGAGACTTGAAAACACTGTTCTGCACCTCTCAATAGGATAAGCCCCAGAACAAACCGAATGGCCCACCCCCACACCAACAAACCAACCAACCACACAAACAAGCTTGGTGTCATCGAGTAGATTCTGACGCATAGCAACCCTGTGGGACAGGGTAGAAACACCCCTGTGAGTTTCCGAGACAGTAGGAAGCCTCATCTTTCTCTCAAGGAGCGACTGATGGTTGGAACTACTGACCTTGCAGTTAGCAGCCCAATGCATAACCACTCTGCCACCAAGGCTCCTTCCACCCCAACACACACACACACACACACACACACACACACCTATAAAAGGATCGTAAATCGTTTTCAGCAATCATTGTGTTGTTAGTAAGGATGTTTTTATTTCTGGAAGACCACTTTATGAGTCTTCTGGGATGGAGCAAATAAATGCGCATATTTTGATGTAGTCAGCATATTCGTTGGGAACGGAAATTTTTTTCCCCAAAAATGTTGAATCCCTAAACATGAACTGGGAGTGTAAAGTTTCTCTTTTAAAAGAAGTTGACAGGGTGGCGGCGCAGAGTATTTCCTTTAAAAAGACAGCCATAAGAACCAACCCAGTAGCATCCAGCCTTCCCGCATGACGGGAAAGATCCAGCCCTGGAGAAGGTCAGGAATGAGATGCTCCTGGAACGTCTTCTCATCCCCAAAGGCAAAGAGGCTGTCCGGGAGTCCAGGGGGCTTGTTAAGACACGTGCCCATGGAAGAGGTAGTGATAGTGAGAAAATACAAGAGTCTACAATATACTGAAGCTGAAGTTAAGGAGGAAAATGGATTTGCAACGGAAGAATATCCCTTCAAGTGTGTTTCAATCCCCAGGCACTTTGGAGAATGCTGAGGAAACTATAAAGGAGCCCTGGTGACATAGAAGATTACCATTGGACTGCTCACAGCAACGTCCCCAGTTTGAAACCGCCCAACACTCGGCAGAAGAAAGATAACGCTTTCTATTCCTGTAAAGAGTTACAGTCTTAGAAACCCACAGAGGCAGCTCCACCCTGCTCTACAGGGTCACCACACCTCAGAATTGACTCCATGATAGTGAGTGAGTTCGGAAAGCTATTAAATCCTGAATTTATGTAAAACTTCTAAGTAAAAAGGAAATCTTTTCAAGGATTTAAGTGAAGCACTTGAGCTTGCGAGGATGGGCACATTTTTTTTTAATAGCTGGTTTTATGCTGGAAATGGCTCCATTCAGAGTCCACCCAGACTCTCCGTGATAAACTTGAGTGTTCCCGCCGGCGAGGAAGCGTTTGCGGGGCAAGCAGGTGCCCACAGATGTCAGAAGCTGTAGCATAGCTTTCCCCCCTCCCCACCCAGTGGAGGGGGCCTTCTCTCATGCCAGTGACCAGAAGTGAGAGAAGTCCGTCTTTTTAAATGTATGTCTGTAGAGTGCTCCCTGAGGTCAACAGCTCTCGGCTTCATTCCCTGGAGACTGTGACACTGGAGTGTGTGTCGGTGGTGATGTGACTGGAATCCAACCAAATATAGTGGACGCCATCGAGTGTTTTCATCGTGAGTGTTTCGATGACAGGCAGCCCCCGAGTTAGGAACGTGCAGGGTAGGCACAGCCTGACCTTATGAACCAGCCCTCTTACCATCTATTCAGAATGGAGGGCGATACACAACGATCCCTTTTCAGGGTGCATCACAACGCTATCATTGCTACCTTACCATTGTGTTCAAGATCATCTAGTGCCTCTGGAAGTGTTTCTTTCATGTTTGTTTGTTTGGAGTCACAGAAAAGGTGCGCTATATTCTAAGGCAAACAGAGTTGGCAAGGATTCCTTGTTGCTTGGATCCACCGAACACGGTTGTCAAGCCTGGGTCCACAATCAGTGCTCATGGCAGCAGCATGAAGAAATCAAACGTCGTGTTATCACATCGGGCACAATCCACTGCACAAGACGTGTCTTGGTGTCAAATGACAAAGGTGTCACATTGAGGGCCAAGGTGGACCTGACCCCAAGCCATGGTTGTTTCAGTTGCCTCATGTGTCAATGAAACCTGCTTCCTGAACAAGGAAGACTGGAGAGGAATTGGTGCCTCAGAAAGGTGGGGATGGCAAAGAATATTGACTCTATCCCAGCCTACCAGAGGAACCAACACATCGGCCAGTGCTCCTTCCATGCGAGGATAGTAGGCCTTCATCTCATGTACCTTGGACATGGTATGAGGAGGGACCTTGTCCCCAGAAGGGCGTTGTGCTCAGTAGAGTTGAAGTGAGCCACCAAGAGAAAAGCCCAGGGACTGACAGCAAGACGGCCACCAGCTCACACAGAGCAGCGATTGTGCGTTGGCTCAGGCCTGAGCAGCGCTTTGTGCTGTGGGATGCCGGGTCTCCATGAGTGGGAACCGACGTGAAGGCCCCAGTGGTGTAGGGGTTACCGGTTGGGCTGTGACTGTGAAGTCAGCAGCTAGAAACCCCAGCCAGCTCCTTGGGAGAAAGATGGGGCTTTCTACTCCTGTCAAGAGGAACAGTCTTGGAAACGCACGGGGGTCAATTCCACCCCCGCAGGGTCGCTGTGAGTCGGCACCAACTCAGGGGCAGTGAGTGAACAGCAGGAAGACGGACATTTCTGAACCAACTTATTCGACTTCAGTTCAGACCCCGCTCGAAGGAAGACACACTGAGGAGCAGAAGGGACCACCTTTGGGGGGCATTTCTGTAAACCAACACAGGGGTTGCCCTGGAAGAGGTCATCCTCCTCCTTTGGGGTTCAGACACTGTCACCTATAGACTTAGACAACTGATTGGGTATCCCTGGCAAACAGTGTTTAGTTCTGTAATGAAGTAGACTTTTCCCGTTGACCTGGGTATTGTCCACATGCCAGAACATGCTCAGATTGCTCCCCAAAGACCGTGGAGTCATGCGTGCATTCACCCAGGTGCTCAGTCATGTCAGATCACTCCCCGGTGACCCCTTTCAACACCCCCTCGGAGTAAGAGCCATTGGCCCCGCAGGACCTCAGCAGTGAGGAGAACCTTGTTCTTCATGGCCGGTCCCCCAGTTCTTAACGAAAGCCTCCCCCAAGACAGCAGTAGCTGCCCTTCCATCTGGGACAGGAGGAAGTGGAATTCTACCCCCGAGCCTTGAACCACAGGGACGGTCCGGCTTCGGGTGTGGTTAGCGCTGCCCTGTGCCCGGCGGGCCACCTTTCCGTATCGCAGAGCGCCGCTGTGGGTGCGAACATCGGGCTTGCAGATTGACCTTTGGCGACCCAGCCTTTATGTCTCTCAGTCCGCACAGGGACCCGCAAACACTTCCATCTGTCCCCCACAATGGCTTCTGGGTGGTACCGTGGCAATGTCTCGCCTCACGTGTGGGAGGTTCTCCGAGTTCGGCTCCAACCAGCATGTTCCCTGTGTAGTCAGGACTCTGCTCTCAGTGTGGGCGCGTGTGTCCCAATGGTGCTCACCGAGAAAGGCCAGCGACCAGACCTGGTGGTCTACTTGTGGAGACCCTGTGGGTGACAACGGTCCATCTCATTGGGCACAGGTCAGGGCCCCCTGGATGACCCCTGACCACAGCGGGAGTTCAGCTAAGCCCGATGGTCACTTGGCTTTCGCTCTTCACCAGCTGATGGCATCCTATGGGGTGGACCAGATAGCTCCTGTCCACATCCATTTTGAGTGTCATGCACCCATCCCCACCTGCTGGGGCATGGCCTGCTGAAGGAACACAGCTGTGACCCACACAGGGAATTCTCATAGCCAAGGGGACACCCTAGGGGGTAACCTGTGGTTAAGGACTGGCTTCATTGGGGGCGTTACTGAGGATGAGTCTGATAGAGCTAAGCTGGTGCAGTCAGAGCCCTGGAAGCTGGAGGAGCCATGTGGAGACCCACACCAGCACAGAGATGCTTCCACCACCACTGGATCCACAAGACTTCCTATCCACTGGCCTTTGATCATCCTGCATTCGGCACCATTGCATGTGTTTCATGAGCCTAAAGAGGACTTTATAGATTGCTATTGGACATATGGTATCAGACTTATGGACTTGATCTGGACCGGGCTGGGATGTTTTCTCAATATTCAATTGCTCCTGTATCTGAAGCTCTTTCTTATACACATATGAGTGTCCATGAATTTGATGCTCTAGTCTACCCAGACTAACACATGCACTGACTTGGTTTACCCAGTGGCTTCCCTGTGGTCCCAATGGTCAGATGCTACTCACTCCAGAGGGGTTCATGGACCGACCATCGAAGCAGCCCGCCCGTCTTGGCTTTCAAGAGTCCTCTGGTTGAGCTTGAGCCTGTCTCATTAGCACCCGAGTGCTTCGTGGGCCGCGCCACTCAGAAAGATGCCTGGTCTGGTCGATAGTTCAACATGGAAACGCCAACTCATCACCACCAGGTGGATTACGTATCATGACAACCAACCCCAGGGCCTCAGAGCAGAACTCGGCTCCATCCGTTCTTGTTGGGCTGATGTTTGGAAGTAGACCAGAGGCCTTTCTTGCCACTCCTCCTTGGCATAGAATCTCCCCGGGAACCTGTTCACCAGCACACAAGGCACCAGGACAGACAGGTGGGGGGCTTCGCCCAAGGCACATTGACCGGGAATCCAACCTCCCGTGGAGCAGGTCCCTGCTTTGAGAAGCCTCCTGCTGGGGTGCTGGTGCAGTCAAGCTGGATCCACCTGCCAGTGACCCCGTGCACAGCGGATCGGACACTGTCTGGTTCGGCGCTGGAGCTCATGACTGCAGCCTCGGTGTCAGCCTGTCTTGTGGAAGGTCTTCCTCCTTTTCTCCACCCCTCTCCTTTACCAGCATGATGCCCCTGCGTCCCGGGACTGTAGATCTTTAAGCCACCGCTTGGCTGTCAGTGTGTCTGACTATGGTGTGTTGTTGCTGGAAGCTGTGTCACTGGTATTTCAGATGCCAGCCGGGTCACCACAGTGAACATGTTTCAGCGGAGCTTCCAGACTCAGAACAGACTACGAAGAAGGAGTTAGCACCCCCCACCCCCCTCGGAGGCAGTACGCAGAGCGTTGGGGCACCGCCTGCTACTGAAGGGCGAATGCATGGAATACAGAGGCAATGGTGAGGATGGCACAGGACAGGGCAGTGCTCCCTTCTGTTGTGTCAACATAGGGCGGAACCCACTCGATGGCAGCAAACAGCAACCGGATGCCAAAGGGACCAGAAAGCCTCAACTTTCTCCCTTGGGATGTGGGCAGAGCTGATGATTTGAACTTCTGACCTGGCAAGTTAGCCACCCAGCAAATATCCCACTACTCACCTCCAGGGCTCCCCGTCATTCCCCAGCTCCCACAAACGAAACCCACCGAGACACATGGAGGGGGCATGGAGGGGGCAGATGCAAGACATAGCCGGAGCTCCGGCCCGGTGCGGCCAGCCCCAGGACCAACCAGCCCTGGGCTCCGGCACTTCCTTTCCCGGGTGTGCCCGTCTCAAGATCACGCCTTGACGCCGGCTGTAAGAAGGGGCCTGGTTGGGATGCGTCTGGGCAGTGTCAGACGTAATACGGAGAACGACTTGAGTGGAGGGGCAGGGGTGGGGGCTTTCTAGCAAATGCAGATTATTATTGTGAGCCTGGGGGTCCAGAGAAGCACACGCAGCACCCGTCACTTGGAGACCTGCAATTTGGGGGGGCGGGGGACAGTGCTGTCGATGTGCACTACCTGGTGAGAAAAACTTCTCCGGAGCCCTTTCTCTGCAGCGGCAGGAGATCACAGCTCCAGCGCAGCGCGGGTGGGAAGACTGCTGAAGCCCCACCCTGAGCACGGTCACTGTGGAGTGATTGCCTCTTAGAGACAAGGCCCTCCTGTCTGCCTCCCGGAGGGGCAGGGTGATGGAGCCCCCAGCAATTAAGCTCTCCCCAGACCTAACTGTCCTCCTCTCTTGTTTTTTGCCAACTGTCGGGAAGGATTTATCAGCTGTAGATCTTTCTCTCAGGGGAGAGAATTTCCAATCCCATTGTCCACACACTGGGAGCCATCTCTGACGACAATAATTAGGAAGAGGCAAGAAGGGGTGGGGGTGGCTAGGATTGAGAAGAATTGGTGGTTTTTCCATGACAGAAAGGCACCGGGGACTTGGAAGCTCGGCCCTGCAAGACTGTGGCGATGGAGTGTGCCAAGGGGGCGGAGGAGAGAGAGAGTAGGTGTGATGAGAAGGTGAGGGGTGACTCAGGGTGGCCAGTTGTCCAGGGTCCCCCAGACCTTGCTGCCATTCCTCTCTGAGATCGAAGTGGGGGAGCCGCCTGCTCCACGTGGCCGTTGTGTCAGCCAAAGCAAAGTAAGGACACAGGTGTCCCCTTACAGTGACGGGAAGGGAGGTGGCCCAGTGTACTCTGGGAGAACAGGACATCGCTGACCCAAAATCCAAAACCCCACGTGGATAAGGCTGCGCTGGGGATGGACTTGCTCGAGAGAATTTAGCAACATTTGTCCTGGGGATACACTGCAATCTCAGGGTCCAGAAATGGGGCTATGGAAACCCGAACCAAGCCTGGCAGAAGGGGTTAGCCAGTGGGTGCCAGCTGGCAGAAAGCCAGAACGCAGCCAGATGCAGCCTCACCAAGCCTGTCCCCCTGGCCATTTTCCATCCACAGATTCAGGATGGGTGGGGAGTAGGCCAGTGACTTGTGGAGAGAGGGACAAAGGGACACATTAGCCATAGTCAGCAGCCGATGAGGAAGGAGGGCAGGAGGGAAAGAGTCACCTTCAGGGGCGTAGATGAACAGCTAAGTTGTGACCTCTGCCAGTCATTGAGGAGCCGTGGGGGTCACCCACTGGGCTGCTCAGAAGATGGGCCCTGGAGGGAGAGAACCTGGAAAGTTATGCCCTGGTTCTATCCCGATGGACCCTTGTCTGTATTTTTCATCCCAAGAAGTTTGGGGCACTATGCACCTCACTGTTGAAGCAAGCTGTGACCTGGAGCACCGTGCTCCCCGTCTTCCCCCACTGAAGAGTTCAGTGGTACCTCCAGCGAACTCCTCCCATCTTTACACACCACGGGCTCGCTGTTCTTAAAAAACCACATCCACATTGCTGCCTTGTCAAAACCAAACCAAAGGACAAGACTTTTCTGGTTCCGGGATATGTTTCCAACTACTGTGTTCCTCAGAGTAAGCCATCCCCAAGATGCCCTGCCCACCTGCTTAGCCCACTCCTCCCCCAAACCCCCCATGTATCTAGATGCTCCCCCAACCCCCCATGTATCTAGATCCTCCCCCCAACCCCCATGTATCTAGATGTACCCCCAAACCTCCCATGTATCTAGATCCTCCCCCAACCCCCCATGTGTAGGTATGCTCAGCCTTTCCTCTCCACTCAGTGGGCTCGTTCATCACCCTTGTCTCTCTCCACTCCTGTTTTCCAGTCTTTCCCAGGCCCTTTCTGCTTCAGGTCCACCCCCTCTTCCAGACCTCGCCCAAATGGCTCCTGATCGGAAACCTTTCTGGGGCAGAGCCCTCACTCTGCCTTGTATGTTTACTGATCTAGAGTTCATGTTCACAATTCCGTGAGCACCTACCCTACTATGTGAACTTGTTGAAGGCATACTATTTGGCAACTATGTAATGGAGCTCAGCAACTGTTCAGTAAAAGAGATAGGTAAGTAGATGGATGGATGATGGATGGGTGAGTGGATGGATGGATGGATAGATGAGTGGATGGATGGATGGATGGATGGATGGATGGATGGATGGATGAGTGGATGGATGGATGGATGGATGGATGGATGGATGGATGAGTAGCTAGCTAGGTATGTATGTAGGCAGGTAGGTAGATAGGTAGGTAGAGCAATGTGTAGGTAGGTGGGCAGATAGATAGATGCTAGACAGAGATGTTGATGGTAGATATAGGTAAAGAGAAAGGTAAGTAGATGAGTAGGTGGGTGGGTGGAGGAGCGGATAGGTAGGTAGATAGGTAGATAAGTAGAGCAATATGTAGGTAGGTGGATAGATAGATAGAGAGGCAGAGATGTAGACAGCAGAGATAGGCAGACACCAATGCCTTGGTGACCTTGCGTATCACAGAACAAAATACAATCCAGCCCTGCCTCGATCCCACAACTGCCACCACAGTTGAGTTCCTTGTTGCAGCCATTGTGCCTGCCCCTCTCCTAATGGACTCCCTGGCTCTCTACTTAACCACATAAGATGTTCAAGTGGTGGCCTCCTGGTGGTCTTTTCCAAGCAAGCTGCCCGGACAGTGTGCTGTTGAGCTCCATGCAGTTCTCACTGACCGATAATCCCCGTGTTTCCACTGAGACCTGTCCACCGTGGGCGACCCTGTTGGTCACCCTATGTGCAATAGCAGGGGCACAGCTCCCAGCATCCCAGCCACACTCCAACCACCTCAGGATGACACCCCGACAGAAAGGTGGGGGAAGAAGTGCACGGTCGTTAGAAAACCCAAGAATGCTTGCCCCTAATGAGTGCAGGCAAGTGGACGTCACACCTTCCCCTAGATGGACAGCAGAGCCACGGGTGTGAACACCTGTAGAAGGCGGAGATACACACCTGCCTCACTTATCAACCATCTCACTGCCTGACTTATTTCCAGCAAGAGTAAACACCTACCACCTGTCTGGCTAATGCATTCACGGTGGACAGCTGGCGGTCACCAAGCCCAGGGTGTGAGGCAAGAGCCAGGCTGGCCATTAAGCTGTCAATGGAGTTGGGTTGTGATTCTCAGTCGTTTGGCAGTTAATGATGCAACCTGGCAGTTATGCAATGATGTGCCCGGTGGTGTGGTGGTTATACACTGGGCTGTGATCCTCATGGTCGGCAGTTCAAAACCACCAGAAGCTCCACAGGAGAACGACGGGGCTTTCTACTCCCTTACATGGTTACCCTCTCGGAAACCCACTCGGGTTCACTATGAGTCAGCACTGACCGGATGGCAGTGAGTTCTGAGTGGCAATGATGAAACGTGGCGATTATGGAATGATGGAACTCGGCAGTTATCTACTGTGATAGGGCAGTTCGGGGATGATGTGGTCATTCTCCATTTTATAATTTGATGTGGCCATCCTCCTTTGTGAATCATGCCTGTTTCCATAACGACCCACCATCGCCTGTGGGTCTAGCGCTGCGTTCTGTTTCCCTGTAGCCGGAACATCACACTATATGCTGGGGTGGGTCTGGGTGAGTCGTGTCATTGGTTTCAAATGACCCCCTTGGTGGGTCATTGAAAAAGGAAGCAGCGAGGTCTTTCGCTGGCCGTCCAGCTCAGATCCATAGAGAGGCTCATCACCTGAAAGGAAGCAAGGTGATCCTGGCCTCTTTTCGGCCCGCGCATTACGGAATTCTCTAACAAGCTGAGGACGAGCCTGACTCACTCTCTTTGTCCTGCCCCGAGTAGCTTCTGAAAGCATGGGCCCCACCTCCCCAGCTCCCACAGATGCAAGGGCCTGGGAATCATGAGTGGCAGCTAAGAGTTTCTTTCCCCTCTCTCCTGCCTCCTGTGCCTCCGGCCTTCTGGTTTTCCTGCCTTGGGTGATGGCTCCCTCGGAACAGTGCCCACTGCGCCCCCGCAGCACGTGCAGACAGAAGCGGTCAACTCCACCACGGTCCGGTTCCTGTGGAACCCACCCCCTCAGCAGTTCATCAACGGCATCAACCAGGGATATAAGGTGCGTGCCCCCCATCTCTGGCCACAGAGGTTGATTGTCATGGGTCATGCCATCCATCGTGTGATGCAAAATGGGGACCTAGGAATACAAGGTGCGTGGTCTGAAGCCTTTGGGGTGACTACCCTGGGTTGTGTCCTTGATCTTGTGATGCACGTAGGGAGCCAGGGATTCAAGGTATGTGGCCCTGGTCTACAGACTTGCAGGGGGACTGCCACGGTCTGTCTCATGAATCTTTTCATGTAATAGGGAGCCAGAGATATAAGATACAGGGCTTTGTCATATGGTGACCTTGTAGGGTAACAGTCATGGCTGTGTCATGGATCTTCTTCTGCAGATTGAGAGCCCACTTACGGTAGTGTGTTGGCTTCCTCACACTAGTAGTAGTGTGTTTATGCCCAGTCTTATCATAAGCTCTATGGGCTCAGGAACACAGACAAGTCACCGAGGGGTTGGTTGGTTCATGCAGAAGGGGGTGTGTGCTCGGAGGAGGAGCACACCTTTCCAAATACCTAGTGGGCTCGGAGACCTAACGTGGTGAGTGGGAGGCAGCATTGGCGCCAACCTGAAGGTCCTGCAAAGGAACCTTCTCCGAAGAGCACAGACACAGAGCAAGGGTCTCACAGGGCATTTCCATCAAGCCAGGCATGTGTTCTTTCTCCACCCCTCTGGTGGGGGCATTTCTGGTTAAAGAACTGAGGCCGGTTGATGAGGATGCTGGTGTTCGCCAACTCCGACTCCTGGCCTCCTCAGGTGTGTCTGGGGGGGACTTGGCTGTGTGGAGTTTGGGAAGAAGATCACCAGAATTTTCTTCCAAGGTGTCTTTGGGGGGCTTCCTCCCCCCCGTCTCAGTTAGCAGCCCTCATCGCCCCGTGAAACAGCCGCAGACAAATTCCCGCCACCGCCGTCCTCTGTTCTCTGGTTTCCAGGACGCCTGCCTCTACAGATGCCCTTAGCGGAGACTCCCAGCAGCACACTCTATCCTACCGTGCAGCACAGCAAGCTCTTCTTGGTCCGTCCCCACTTACATTTCTGAGCCCACCTGAATTTTACCCACAGCATCTTTACACATCTTCCTTAACGGCAGGTAGATGTCAGCAAGGTCTTTATCAGGATTGAAAGCCATCCAGTTTGCTTGGCCAGGCTGAGGTTTCAGACCCAGAGGGCATCCTATCCTAACACACACGGGCTCATCTTTTTCCCATTTGGATTCAATTGACTGAAACACTCGTCTGTTGGTTGCTTGCTTTTTCACTAACGGGCAAAAGACGCTAGAGGGTCGCTGTGCCGGCTCTTGTCCCCTAGAGGTATCTGAGGTCAGAGCCCTTTTAAAAATAAATCAGAAAATCATATTGATCAGCCAAGATGGTTTCGGCTTCTTGAATCTCCTGTCAACTCCCATTGGTCAGAGTGAGGCCCTCATTTGAGAGCTCCGTTGCTGTTTCGATCTATATAAACGTGATTTTGTCCTGCGGGATGCCAGCATTCAGGCCTGATAAATCTCAGAGGTGTTTGGTGCCCGAGGAATTTATTCACACATACACACACACACACACACACACACACTCTCTCTCTCTCTCTCTCTTCCCCCCCCCCCCCAAAAAAACATTGAAACAAGTTCCCTTGGAATCTGTCTTGTTGTTCTTGGGTGCCCTTGAGTCGATTCCGACTCGCAGCATCCCAACTAACAACAGGAGACGCTGCCAGTCCTGCGCCCTCTTCCGGTTGTTCTGATGTCTGAGCCGAGTGCTGCAGCCACTGTGCCCACTGTGCTGAGGGTCTCCCCCTCCGGTCCATCCACTCTGCTAAGAGATTATGTCCTTTCCAAGAACTGGTCTCTCCTGACGACATCCCCAATGTCTGGCTTCGAAGGAGCCTCTTCAAACACAGATTTGTTTGCTTTTCTGGCAGGCCGGGGTACTTTCAATCTTCTTGGGTCCTCCTTATTCAACGTCACCTTTCACACACCTTTAAGATGACCGAAAACAGCATGGCTTCAGTCAGGCACCCTTAGTGCTCAAAATGAGATCCTTGCCTTCCACAATGTTAAAGAGGTTTTGTGTAGCAGATTTACCCACTGCAGTGAGTTAGTCTCTCTCCTGCTGCTCCCATGAGCAGTGATTAGGGATCCAAGCCAGTTGAAATCCTTGATAGCTTTATTTATTTATCCGTTCATCCTCATGTGACCTATTGGTCCAGTTGTTAGGATCCGGGTTTTCTTTACATTGCGTTGTTGTCTGTAACACAAGCAGGCTGCAATCCTGGGACTTCATATGTCGATCTCTTTAAAGTCTTAAACGTGAGGGCCAGTCTCTTCAGAGCTCTTAGAGAATGTAAGCGTGGCTCACAAGATAAATAATTCAAAGTTCCCGTTGAGTCAGAGGCTCCTTTCCGAGCCAGACTCGGGTAGGGAAGAAAATAGATGGATAGATAGATGGTTAGATGATAAATAGATAGATAGACAGATGATAGATAGATGATAGATAGTTAAATGATAAATAGATAGATGATTGATTGATAAATAGATAATTAGATGATAGATAGATAATTAAATGATAAATAGATAGACAGATGATTGATAGATAGATAATAGATAGACAGATGATTGATAGATAGATGATAAATAGATAGATGATAGATAGATAGATAGATAGATAGATAGATAGATAGATAGATAGATAGATAGATAGATATGAACCAGATGATGCCATCTTTATTCTTCAGAGGGAAGGAACACATAGGCAGGGGTTTCAAAAAATCCATGGGAAAATGGAATTAAAAATGATGAGGTTTTTTTCCACCAACGTTTGGCAGCCCCCTCGTGTGTTCAGTCTTGTGTGAAGTGAAGAGAATGGGGAGGTCCTGGGGAGGGGCGCCCTTTATCCGGCAGGAGTTAACGTAGATATTCTATTTATGTGCAAACGCATCGAGGATTCCCAGTGATGCTGTGGGCTGCACACTGGGCTGCTAACCTCAAGGTCAGCAGTTCAAACTCACCTGATGCTCCTTGGGGAATAAAGGGGGAATCTGTCTGCTCCCAACGAGATTGACAGACTTGGAAATCCCTAGGGGCGGTTCAACTCCACCCTGCCGGCTCGCTGGGAGTGGAGAAGGACCCAAGGGCCTTGCGTTTGGTTGTGTTCTTGTCTACCAGCATCAGACACATAAAGGAGACACCTCTGTAGGTCACAGTCGGTGAGATGTTTCTTCGGCTCCACCCTGTGCAGGGACTGCTGGGCCTCCTCAGCTGTGGTTTTTCTGGTTTAGAAGACATGGCCATTTCAAAAATAAAAGTTCTGAGAGAGGTGGAGAAACACAAGCAATAGGGTGGGAGGGAAGATCAGCCTGGAGCAGTGGACTCTTTTAAGATCCATCTACCTGGGATCTGATTGGCGGGGGCTGGGGGCAGGGCTCAAAAGGCTAGGTGGGAAGGTTTGGGGGGTGCATGGGTTTATGTTCCTGGGGGAGGAGCCACCCACAAAGGGAGGGTAAGAAGGGTGCCATTGAACTGCTCCCGTGGCAGCTGTTGAATATCTTCTGCTGTATCTATCCTCAACAACAACAACAAAGGAAACAGACATGGGAAAGGGGCAGGGGGGAGGCAGAATTACCTTAGGACACAGCCATTCCCCTCCCCGGTAGAGCTACAGCGAAGGACTGGAAACAAGCCTGGCGTGTTGACCAACTTGGAGGCTGCCATCCCTGTCGCTGAGTTGTACATGTGGAAATTGGTGTCCTGGTGTATGTTCCCTTGGGTAGATTGCCAGAGTAAAATACATGATTTTAAGTGATTAAAAAAAAACATTAAAATGTTCTCTTTTTCACCCCGTTGTGCCTCAGCTCCTAGCCTGGCCAGCAGACGTCCCCGAGGATGTCACCGTCGTCACCATTGCCCCAGATTTCCACGGCATTCACCACGGGTATATCACCAGCCTGAAGAAGTTCACCGCCTACTTCACATGCGTCCTGTGCTTCACCACCCCGGGGGACGGGCCTCCGAGCACACCGCAGCTCATCTGGACTCACGAGGACAGTGAGTGTCCACTCATCCTCTCTCACCTCGGTGGCCTCTGGCCAGGCCAGTCACCGAGGGTGCTGACCCCCGAGATGTCCAGCCTTGGGCCCAACAGACACAGCCCATTGGGCAGATTCATGTTCCCAGAGTGATCGGAATCTACTTGCTCCCGGGAGATGGGTCACACAGCGGTAGGAGGCACACCTGGCTGGGGTGAAACCTGGGACACAACAGAGGAGGCAGCTTTGAGGATGAGAGCTAGAGATTCCAGGGTCAACTCTGTGACCTGCCTTATGGCGTCCCCCCTTCCTCCTCCTCATCCCTTCCTTTCTTCTTGTCGATCTTTCCTCCTTCCTTCTTTGCTCCCCTCCTTCCCTCTCTCCCTCCTAGAAAGAATACACAGTAGAACATCCACCAACCCCATGGGGACAATTCCGTGGTAGGGGGTGTGCAGCTGTTTAAACCTCCGTTTCTGAGTCGCTCCTCCCCCCAGTAAGACGACCGCACGGCCCTCTGAGCTTCCCATCAAACCTTTCCAGTGGCTCTTACCAATCTGATCCCACCTGGACCGGTCTTACAAGAGCACGTGCTCAAGGTGGGACCCTTCGTGACGACCTCCACTCCACTGTCTTCCTTTGAAGACAGCTCATGTTCTCACTGAACCTGATCTTCATCCTGTTCCCCACCTTTCTTCACTCCTCACCTCCTTCCTGAACCTCCCATTCCACCACCGACTCTGGACCCCCGGTTCCCCTCCCCTCTGCTTGGCCCTCCCCAGGATTGTTTCCCCAGAGCCCTGACCTCCCACTCTCTGCATCTGGTCAGTTCACCGCAGCTCCTTCACCTAACGAAATCCTCCTGAGAACACCACCCGAGAGGTGGCCCGGCTCCACACCCACGGAGGGCCACCGTGCTCCCCGTCAGGAAGAAAGCGCAGGTTCCACAGTCTCACATCCTAAAGGGGACGGCTGGCAAAGTGATGGCGTGACAACATGGTCACTAGTTTGCAGCCACTGGGCCTTAATCGTGAGGGTCCTGGAGGTGTAGTGGTTACATGTTGGGCTGATAACCTCAAGGCCAGCGGTTCCGACCACCAGGAGAAAGATGCGCTTTCTACTCCTGCAGAGGGTTTCCGTTCATCCAGAAGCCCCGGGGTGGTTCTCCTCTGTCCCACAGGGTCACTGTGCGTCGGGATTGATGCGCTGACCGGGCGGCTTGTTTTAGGACTCTCTGTTTGGAGGGTCCACAGTTCGGAGAGGAAAGAGTTACAGGTAGTATCCAGTGACGTCCTCAGGAGCCAGAGTGATGAGATTGGAGCTTCTGAACATAATGGGCATAAAGCGATGTAGGATGGAGCCGGTGTTGGAGGGACAGTGTCACCCTTGATAGTGGTGAACTTCACGTGGCCTGACTTCTGTTAGGGCTCTTCCAGCTTACTCGGGCTCCTGTGACCGGAGATTCTCCCGAGGTCAGTGGTTCTCAACCTTCCTGATGCCGTGTGGCCCTTTAATGCAGTTCCTCATGGTGTCCTGACCCCGTGTGTGGGCGGATCTGCATGTGGGTGGACCCACCTGGAGACAGAGGAGCGTGTCCCGTTCCTCAGACCATCAGGAATATGGTCTTCGGTGGCCCTGTGAAAGGGACGTTCTTCTGCAGCAGAACCACCACGGGGAGGGTTGGACCATCAGCTTTGGACCAGCCTGGAGCACAAGCAAGTTGTACCCTCCCATCCGGGCCCTCCTGCGGCATTGCTGTTGGTGTGGCCGGCCGGCCGGGTTCTGAGGCATCACACTCCCGGTGACAGAGTGGGCTTGGGCCCCCTAGGTTTCCTGGGTGTGGGGGCAGTTCTGCTCTGCCCTTTGGGGTCATGTGCATCGGAATTGGCTCAGTAGTAGTAGTGAGTCATCTTCCCTTCCCGGGAGGCAGCCGCTTCACTTGCAGAGCTTCTGGGTAGGTTCGATCCACTGATCTTTCTGTTTACAGCCAGATGCTTATCCACTGGGCCACTTGCGGTGAGACCGTGGGTAACTGCCTTGTCCCTGTGATTGCCTGTATTCTCTCGTGGCACTTCTTCCACAGCTAGAATTAAAATGAGACCAAGGTCCGCCATTTCCCTCCCCTCCAGCCACCCCCCACTCTGTCCTGGTGGGACTCTGGGTGTGCTGCCACCGTCAGTGTTTGCCTTGACCCAGGCGCATCCTTGCTCTGTTTCCCGACTCTCGGCTGACGCCACAGAGAGAGGTCAGGCTCATCGGGAAGAGGTTCTCGCTACTCTCTTCCTACTCTGCTGTCCTCCTCGGTCCCTGTCGCACCGAAGGGACACAGAGTTTGACCTCTCCAGAGGCCCTTGATAACTTATTAAATATTGTTGTTTCCATGTCTTAAGCCATCCGCTGTCTCCCTTCACTGGAATTTCTGTTGGTCATCCCCCTGGGAGGCAGGTGGAGGATTATGGGTTGATCATTGTGATTGGTTCCACCTCCCCACTTCTCCCTCCCCTCCTGGTCTCAAAGCTCTTGTTTCTTGACACATCCAACATTGCTGTTTCCATCCCTCTCACCATGCGTGTCCGGGAACACCTGCAGCTCTCATGTGCACCACACCTATGTGGCAGTTGGGCATCTTCAAGGGGCTTGCGTTGAGTTCCTTTGAGAGAATGTCTGAGTTTAGGGAACAAAAAGATGTCTCCAGGGGCGAGATACGGGCTGAGAGCGGGTGGGGCCAGGCTCCTCCGTGAGATTCGCAGCAGAGGACAGACCTTCTGCCCTTGAGGAATGTGGAGTTGCGTCTATGACAGAAGACGGTTCCTTTTTCTACCCTCTACCCCAACTTTTCCACTTTTTGAAAATAAGCACCCCGTGTGCTTTGAGAAAAATCTATCCAGATGACCCCTCTGGGTTCCCCACACAGGGTCACCATGACCTTCTGAGCTGTCCTCTCTGCCTTCAATTGAACCGGCCCAGCCAGATCCTCTCAGAAGTGACCATTGTCATGGGACCTTGCCACCTCCCCTAAAGGAACTAAGGCAAGTGCCTTCCCGCCCGGCCGCCATCCACTGACGTGAGAGATGCCTGGCGGCACAGCGTGTGGAATAAACCCATGCGCGGGAACCGGAGCCCTGGCGGCAGGGCATTGGACTTACGGTCATACAAATGTTTGACCTCTTGTGAAGCGGGAATTCCTACTAGGTGGGAAGTCCTCAGCTGTGTTCTGAAGTTCTTGCAAAGACAAGCCCAACGCCTCCCTTCAGGGCTCAAGGTCCAGTTAGACAGGAGGTGGACGGGCCGAAGGTCAGTGTCCCTGATGGGGGACATGGAGAGGGGGCTGCGGCAGCCCAGTGAGGGGCAGGAGAGACCTGAACAGCCAGGCAGGTCCTCTGGAGGAGATGAGGGATGGCTGGCTGCTGATGGGTGAGCTTCTCATCCTGAGGACAAGGAGACATTCCAGGCAGAGGGAGCAGTCACCACGGAGGCAGAAAGCCATGAGCACTCAGCAAGCATGAGGCCATTAGCATGGCCATGGCCTGGCGTTTGGAAGGGGAATCTCCTACCAGGGTTCTCTGTAGAAGCAAAATTAGGACAGCTTACATGTTTGCATAGAGAGAGACTTGACCTAAGGAATGATTCACGTGGTGGTGGCGGTTGCCAGGTGCCGTCCAGTCTGCTCCAGCCTGTGGCAACGGACACCGTGTATGACAGAGCAAACCCTACCTGGTCCTGCGCCAGCTTCGCCATTCTTAGGAGTGAGCCCCCTGCTGCAGCCCCAGTGCCAGTCCATCTTGTGGAGGGTCTTCCTCGCTTCACTGACCCTCAACTGTCCCAAGCATGCTGTCTTTTCCTTCCTGGGGCCTGCTCGCTGCTGATCACAGGTCCGGTGCAAGTGAGATGAAGTCTCACCATCCTTGCTTCTAACTGGCTTCTGGCTGCACTTCCCCCAGACAGATTTGCTTGTCCTTTTGGCGTCTGTGGCATGTTCAATGTTCTTCTGCAGCACCTCATTCAAGTGCATTAACTCTTCCTCGATCTTCCTCTTTCGGTGACCAACTTTCACACGCATACGAGGCAACTGAAAATACCATGGCTTGAGCCAGGGGCACCTGAATCCTCAGAGTGGCAGCCTTGATTTCCACCAGTTCAAGGAGATCTTTTGCAGCTGGTGTGGTTGCAGAGGAAGGGAAGTCAGATGTCAGGCTGGAGGCTTCTCCTCGCTCACGTAGACACAGGGGCTGAGGATCCCACTCTCAGCAAGTCAGACAGCAGGCTGCTGGCTCACAGACTGAAGATCTTGGCAGGCCCCTGGTTGACACCCAGTGGTCAGATGACGGTGTGCTGGATACAGAATTCAGAGTGGGCACAGAGCTATAGATTTTTGCCAGAACTTTCCTATCTATGGGCAACAAGCTATGATCCAGAGAAAAATTCTTTTAAACAGATTGGCTGGCCGTTGCAGATCCCATCACAGAGGTGATTACATTGTATCAGATCTCATCACAGAGGTGATTATAGAAGTATCAGATCTCATCCTAGAGGCGATTATATTGTATCAGATCTCATCCTAGAGGCCATTACATTGTATCAGATCTCATCAAGGAACGCATCACATTATATTAGCTCTCACCACAGAATTGATTATGCTGTATTAAATCTCGTCACGGAGATCATTACATTGTATCAGTTATTGTCTTAGAGCTGGTCACATTGTAGCAGATCTCATCATAGAGGTGTTAACATTATATTAGGTTTCATCACAGAGGCAATTACAGTATATCAGATCTCACCCTGGAATTGATCATCTTATATCAAATCTCACTGTGAGGGTGATTACACAGTGTCAGATCTCATCATGGAAGTGATTACGTTCTACCATGGAACGGGTTACGTTGTATTGAATCTCATCACGGAAGTAATTCCATTGTATGGGTTCTCATCTTGGAGCTGATTACGTTATATCAGCTCTCATCATGGGGGTGATTACATCATATCCAATCTCACCATGGAATCCGTCACCTAGTTTTGAACCTCATTGTGGAAGTGGTTACCTGTGTCAGATCGCATCGTAGAGGCCAGTCATCGTCCTGGGCCAGATCACGGCCTGAGAGGTGGTGACCTCATTTCCTAGCTGCCACACCACTCACCCTGCCAAGTTGACACAAAATTTTAGAAGACACCGTCCTCTTCTTGACAGTGAGGTTGAGGTGGGCTCTGGAGCCCTGGGGCCAGGGGCTGCTTCTAGACGGCTGCAGCTAATTCTGCAGCCTGCAGCTCTCTTTTGTCCAGAGTTCCTTTGAAAGGAGAAACCTGCCTGGTCAGGGTTGGTGCGGTAGGAAAACGGAGCAGAAGCAGAATATCAATTTTAATCCCGGCCTTGCCGGCTGGCTCCAGCAGAGCTAGAGGACAGCCCGTCGGGCAGGGGTCCAGGAAGCAGAAATGCCGAGAGCATAAAAGGAGCAAGAAGCGTTCTTTGCTACTCATCGATCGGCAGAGAGTGAGGCGGCTCAGAAATCCGTCAGAATATCTTTCTGGAAGCTCAGAACTCCAGGATTGGGGGGGGCGGGGCGTGGGAGGAGAGGCCCCTGACAGTTGCTCCCTCTTCCGTCGTGCACCCAAAGGAGTGGGATTTTGTCACCACGCTTGAACCCGTCTGTAAAGAGGCTTTTGAACGTTTCGCCCGGGTGGGCTGTATTTTCCAGGACCGTGGCCATGTTTGCTAAATGCCACGTTGTGTTTGGAGGCCAGGTACCAACTGAGGAACATCCACCATGAAAACCTGGGCGTCCTGCCAGTGGGGGAGGAGGGGCTGCCAGTGGCTGAAGCAGGGAGCAGAGTGGGCGGGGCTGCTCTGTTGGGGAGGGGAGAGCTTCTAGGGAACCTTGCCAGGGCCTGGAGTCCCTGTTTTTATCTTAGTGTATGATTCAAACGGGCTCAGCAAGGGGGTATTCAGTATGACCTCAGGGAAATATACCTCTCCCTGCTCCTCCTCCTCCTCCTCCTCCTCCTCCTCCTCCTCCTCCTCCTCCTCCTCCTCCTCCTCCTCCTCCTCCTCCTCTGCCTTTCTTCCTTCTCCTTCTGGTTCTGTTGCCTACTTTTCTTCAGGTCTCTCTGCCCTCACCTCTCCCAGCTGTACCCCCTTCCGTTTCTCCTGCAGTGGGTACTGCACCCGGGGGAGTACTGTCAGATACCATCAAGTGGATTCTGACCCCTGGCAATCTCATGTGGGTGTCAGAGTGGATCTGTGCTCCAAGAGTCTCGGGCCTGGCTGATCAGAGTCTGATCTCCAGACCTTGCCTGTGCACCATTTCTAGGTGGGCCCCTGGGTTTGCAGCCGAGCAAGGCCCCCATCTGTACCTCCCAGGCACTCCCTCTGCCACTCCGTGGAGTTGACCGGGTGCCCTCCACTCAGATTCATTGTGACCCCATGTGACGGAAGAGAGCTTCCACTGGGCTTTTGTAGACCACAATCTTCATGAGGGCAGAGCACCAGGTCTTTTATTCTGCACAGTGGTCCGGGGGGGCCCAGCCACCCACTCTCTGATCAGCAGTGGACATGGTGCTGCCAGCTTATACTGAGAGGTATTGGCAAGGGGGCCTGGTCGCCAAGCAACCTCAGGAGGGGGAGGCTGAGCAAACTGGAGCCCGCTGCTTCCAGGAGTGCCGTTTGAAAGGAGGGGCTATAGGACCCTGCCAGGCTTGCCCAGTGCCAGGTTCCTGGGCAGTGAGTCCACTGTGCACCCTCCACTGCGTCCGAGGATATCAGCGTCTCCAGGGCACACAGACACTTGGACACAGACATCGATACTGGGGAGACACACACACACATACATGTCTACTGACACAGTCACACAGATACGTACACAGAGACCCAGTCACACAGAAGGGGACATGCACATGACACATGGACATACATGGACCTGGACACACAGGAAGCCATATACAGACACACAGCAATATGGACACACGGAGACACACACACAAACATGGACACATGTGCACACAGATACACATGAAGACACTTGCAAGGTGCAGAGAGCTACAGATGGATGCACACACACACGGGCATAGACATGCATATACTGATACACATACAAAGATATCCACATAAGACAACACGGACACACGTTGGCAAACACACTCACACGTAGACACACCACACACACACACACACACACACACACACACACACAGGAGCTGACGGCCTGGCCGTCCCGTGACAGACTGCTTTGCTCTGCCTTGCCAGGGCCTGGCGCCGTGGGCCATCTGAGCTTCACAGAGATCCTGGACACGTCCCTCAAGGTCAGCTGGCAGGAGCCCCTGGAGAAGAACGGCATCATCACAGGTGAGTGGCCGCGTCGCGTCCTCTGTCGTCTGACTCACTCTGCCGCTGCTGTCGCCGGCCCCTGAGTCACTGAAGGGAGGCCCCACATGGCCCACGGCCTGGACTCAGTCACTGCACCCACGATGCGCCCCAGAGTCCAGTTCCCACGAGGCTTCCTCCTCACACGCCACAGTGTCTGAGGCCAGAGATAGCGCTTCCTCATGTGACCAGCTTCCCAGGCCCCCGCCTTTTTCCCTGTAATCATATGGGGGCCAGTGACAGAGCCAGTGGTTCTCCATGCAATGGCCCATCCACATTCAGTGTCAGGCAGCGACTGCCATCCCTCTGGGTCCCAGCGCTCTTCCCACGTCCTCCCTGCCTTTCCCGTGTCCTGTCCTCTTTTTTCCCACCCCTCCTCATCTCCTGAGCCCACCCCCCTCCCTGCCCCCCAGACAGGCTGTCCGTTTTGCCTCATCGGCAGGCTGGCTCTGAGGGCTGTGGCCCTCCCAGTGACCATGGCACCTTCTGGCATGTCTCCCGTTTGGCTGAGAACCGAGTTCAGTCCAGGCTGAAGCTGCATCCCAGGCCCGGGTCTCAGGGCCCCACCCATCGCTGTCAGACCAGGCACCTCTGCATGATGGACCCTTGTGTTCTGTGTTCATTTCCCTCCCCGCCTCTCTGCCCAGCACCTTCTGAGCAGAGCAGTCAGTCCAGGGGCAGGGGGGTGGCGGGATGGGGGTCTCCCTTTGATCAATGAGAAGAGTCATTGATCAGGTTCTAGGCTGAATTGTGCCCTCCACCTAGGGGGGGGGGCATCCGGAACAGGGTTTTCCTGGTTAGACTAGCAAGGCCCCATCAGGATCTGGAAGGAGCCCTGGGGGAGTAGTGTTGCTCTGTTGAGCGCTCCCCACAAGGTCAGCAGTTCCAAACCCCAAGCTGCACAGGAGGAAGACGAGACTCTGCTCCAGAGAGAGTGGCGTTCTCAGGAGCCCACAGGGTCAGTTCTACCCTGTCCTATGGGGTTGTCCTGAGTAGGAATCAACGGGATGGCAGTGGGGTTTCCTTTTTTTTAAATCCGAGTCGGGTGGTTCCTAACCGTAACTGGCTTGTGAGATGCAGTTCCTCCAGGACATGCAGTTGGTGTTGAGTTTTCATTCCTTTTTATTGACCTCCATGATCAGAATCGTTACAAATCTGATCTTTATCAGTATCTGGGGTTTGAAACATGACAGATAAGTTCCTAGCTCCATGTTCATACCAACAAGCATATGTAAAAGAAACGCATGGCTCATGAGAGAAAGAAAGCCTGGTGGTGAAGTGCGGCCTGTCGTAACAAGGACGTGGCCCCCACAGAGACCACCTGTGTGAGGGAGCATAGTTGGCACTGAGAAATGAACGTGGACAGAAGGATTAGATGCCACCCAGAGGGCTCAAGGAACTCTGGAGGTGTTGCGGGCTGCTGGTCGGGCCGCTAACCGAAAAGCCAGCTGTTCAAACCCACCAGCAGCTCCTTGGGAGCAAGAGGAGGCTGTCTGCTCCTAGAAAGATCTATAGCCTCAGAAATCCATAGGTCCTATTCTACGCTGTCCTCTGGGAACGTTCTCTGAACACACCTTGATCATCATTCTTAATTTCTAGCAAAGAGTTAAAAAGGAAACCCACACTCAGCAGCATTTCACTACCAAGCAGAAGTTGTCTGTGTTGGGTTCTTTAGAAGAGCAAAGACTGTGTGTGTGTGTGGGGGGGGGTGTATGTGTCATAGACACATACATGTCAGCATGCATTAGCTATATGCGTGTACTCTATGTAGATCACTTCTATCAGCAAACGGCTCACACAGTTGTCGCAGAGGCTGAGTCTGGTTCAGGTCAAGTCTTTGGGTCAGGTTCAAGCGGGAGGCTTTTGTTGATTTGTGTAGTTGTTGGGACTGATGAACCCAGGAAACAGAAAGAAGAAGCCGGGAGACCACAGGCTGGTGGGTGCAGAGACTGGCGAATCCCGAGTGTGGAGGTCAGAAGGTAGCTCTGATGGCTCCCGGGAACCGCGGGCAGTATGGCAGCTGTTGGATTGAGCCCAACGACTGGCAGTGCTTGAGCCAGATGCAGGATCTAGACGAGCGGGAAGCAAAGAAGCTCACCACAGCATCCACTTAGATGTGAAGAGGCTCCCCCTCCCCCCACCCCAGAGGAAACATGAACAAGGCTGTGAGCTGAGTGAGGAGGGAACTTGCGCTCCACTCTAACCTCCAGACAACTGGCTGCTCACAGCACATCCCTTCGTGGGCTTGATTACGTAAAGTCAGGGCACATCCAGGGCAGCCTCAGCTGCCCAAACCCTGAGGGTCCAGGCTCAGCCAAGCGGTCACATGATCTAACTGTCACATCACTGATAGTGGCTATGTCTGGTCATCTGTTTCCCCAGCCAGTCGGGCTTGACGAGCTAGTTTCATGCCCTCTTTCGTTACTTGTAAGGATCCATTGTTTCCCGTGGGGCCTCTGAAGGACAGCGCTGCAAATGTGTGAGATAGTCCTGGGACATGCGCTTGTGTGGCACCGGTCCCTGGAGAGCGTGAAGGGAAGAGGGGAAGACCCTCAACAAGATGGATGGACGCAGTGGGGCGACCACGGGCTGGACTGAGCAGTGGTGTGAGGAGGGGCGGGCCCGGGGCAGGGCTTCACTGCTGGACGCAGCATCCCTGTGCGCTGGAGTACACAGCACCCGGCCACCTCCTCTCCCGAGCAGGCCAGGGCTCCCCAGGGAGTCTCTTGGCAGCACTCCGGAGGTCTGGTTCACGCAGGAGCTCAGATCTTTTTTAAAGCGCTGTGAACAGAGGATCTCGGCTTCCAGGAGAAGCTGATGTCACCCCAGGAGCTTTGTCAAGATGCCTTGTTAATGGGGTGCTGTTCTGAGAGGGGACTGCTGGAGTCACATGGTAGACTGTGTGTGGGGCATGCTCCATGACCTGAATGCCCCACGCCGATCAACCCCTCATTCCCCACAGCCACCGTCAGCACCCCACACCAGCCTCCCAGAGGGAAAAGGGGTGCTGGGCAGAGGGGGCAGCTGCCAGCAGATTGCCCAGCATGCTCCCCCTCTCAATGCCAGCACCTCCCGTCCTCCCCTCAGTAAACTCTGATTTATGAGTGCCAAGATACGGACAGACAGTCTGTGATTGGAGGCACTGCTCCCGGGGAGAGAATTTACTCCAGATCAACAGAAAATTATTTCTGAAGCTCCTCAAGTCGTTAGTCTCCCTTAGGCTGCTGCCGGGAGGGAGCAGGTAAGACAGAGGGGGTCCCTGGATCACCCCCCTCCTCCCAAGGATGTGTGGGCCAGGAAAATGCCCACTGGCCCATGGCCAGTCATCTGTGTCCACCCTGGAGTTGCTGTGTGGTGGGGACTCCTTAACCGCTGCTTCCACCCTCTCCCTGATGCCTGCTAACAACCAGGCCTTGCTCTCTCTTCTCCTTGCTCCCTTCCTCCTCCCCCTCCCCCAGCCCTCCTTTCTCTTTTTCTCATTCCTTTGCCTCCCCATCTCCCTCCTCCCCCTCCACCCCTCCACCTCTCTGCTCCCTCCCTCTCCCTCCCCCTCCTGCTTTCTCTTCTCTTCCTTCTCTATCCTCTACAGCTCCCCTCTCCTCTCTCCCTTCCCTCCCTCTCTTCCCTCTCTCCCCTCCCCTCCCTTTACCTTCTCTGCTCTCTGGTGGTACCACGGTTAAGCACTTGCTGACTTATGTGTTACTGTGATGCTGGAAACTACGTCACTGGTATTTCAGATGCCAGCAGGGTCACCAGGGGACCAGGACTCAGCAGAGCCCCCAGACTAAGAAGGAACTACACGTAAACAGCAGCAGCAGATCTTTACTGGGCAGGCAGCCTCCTTTTTCTGCCAAGGAGCGGCTGGTGGGCTTGAACTGCCAACCTTTCCATTACAACCCAACATTTAACCCCCAGGGCTCCCTTAGCCCCTCTGTCCCTGTCGAGTTGGGGAATGGGCTTTTGTTATTCCATGATGTGGTAGACACAGTGTAGAAGCTGCATCTTAAATCAACCTCTCAAAAAGTCCACACAGAAGGGACACAGCCACGGATTGTCAACAATGAAGTCCAAACCTGCAGAAGGGAATGATAGCAGAGCGTGAACTGTGAACTCCTGGCTTACAGCAGGCCATGGATGACAGTGGACGCCTCACATCCACTTGCAAGGTCCCCACGTGGATTCAGCCTCCTCTGAATCCTTTCTTGACGACAGTCCAAGGGCGTGAGGAGCCTTGCTCTCAGAGAGCATTTCAGGGTCAATTATGTCAAGTGCAGTCAGATTACAATGCAGTCTTATCCTTTGAGCTCCAGGTGACCCATTTTCAAGTGACGTCAGCTTGCAACATTTTCTGCCTTTTTTTCCCTTGAGGTTTGGCTCCGGTCTGGTCAGTCACTGTGGGCCTGCTGTGGTGGGTGGGTTGGTTACTTGCTTCCTGTTTGTGTTTTGCATGATTATCTGCGTAAAATCCAGAGCAGGTAGATGTAGAGACAGGAATTGGATGGCTGATTGCCTAGGGGCATGTCAGGAGAGGATGGGGGAAATGATGGGGTGCTGACAAGGGGCTCGAGAAGGAAACATTCTGAGATCGACTACAAATCTCCTCAATTTGACTGAGAGATTCAATTGTTCGCTACTTGAAGTACAGACCGATGCAATTACTTCAAAGGGAATGAATCACTGCAACTTGCTCTGAGGGTCTACATGGCAATTCCTGTGGGAGGTGCCGGAGCTGGGGCTCTGTAGCCCTGAGACACCCCCCCCCCTTCTACACATTGTCCAGTGTCATTGAGACCCACCCGGCAGCCTCCTTCATGGGGAAGGGTTTCCAAAAGTTCATGGGAAGATGGACACAAATGCCAAAAGGAACCAATGACCCAGAGTCTTTTCTCCCTCAACACAATGGGATCTGACCTAGGTGGCATTGCGTGTCTCTCTGTTACTATGCCCTGCCGTGGGTAACAGTGGAATTAGAGTCATTTGGGTGCAAAAACCAACAATAACCACCACCTCATGAGCAGCCATCTGAGGCCTCTCCTGTCTAGAGGAAAGACCACCAAAGGTGCATGGGGACCATGCACCTTAGGGACCGTGCACCTTAGGGACCATGCACCTTAGGGACCGTGCACCTTAGGGACCGATGGGCCGGGAGAACCCCAGCCTCCAGGACCACTGAGACCAGAAGGAGATGGCGCCCGGCAACCACTACAAACTGCCGACAGGGCACCCATTAGAAGGTCCGGGAGGGAGGGGCATGAAAGGAGGAACAAAACCCCAACTCATAAAACAGACCAGGCCTCCCGGGGGGACCCCCGAGACGGTGGGCCTTGCCCACCCTTCAGGTCTGGAAGTGGACCCCCTCCCATAGCTCAGTTTTCAGCAAACACCAGACATGTCTGTAAGGGAAACAGTGGCACCAGAAGGTAGGCCCTTCTCGGAGCAAATCCACCGTGAGAGGCGAGAGGGACCACGTTCAGAAGGCAGGAGGGAGGATGGCAGTGGGGAGGAGGAGGTGGGATGAGCCATGTTCCGTGACGCAAGACGCAAGACCACGTGTTGACCGGGGTCCTCACATGGCAGCCCGGTGTGCCGTGGAACTCACACCCAGCTCAGGAGAAACAGCCAGCGGAGATGACGGAGCGGAGGGGCCTTGCCGTCGATGTTTGTGTTGGTAGAAGGTTGCTGTGGGTTTGCAGCAAGCAGGATGGGAGGGAGGGAGTGGCAGAGAGAGTCCCGAGGTGCCTTTGAGTCAAGCATTTCAGATGATGTCCTCGGAAAGTCTCCTGTCTCTCGGGGACAGATGGACACACGTGGCAGCCTCGGCATGACACACGTGGGTCCTGCTGCTTCACATTCCCATGAGAGCATGGGGGCTCTGGGTGGTCAGGGCTCTGAGTGACCCAGGTGAGCCTCCTTCGGCTCGGCAGGCTGGCTCCCCGCTGCAGGCCACCTCTGGGAGCTGGGCCCACAGCACCCAGCCGGCGCTGACTGAGGAGCGTCCACACTTGCTGATGGCCCCTTTGGCTTGCAGGCTATCAGCTGTCCTGGGAGGTATACGGGAGCAACCAGTCCCGACTGGCGCAGGCCCTCAACAGCTCCACCCACGAGTACAAGATCACTGGGCTGTCATCCCTGACCACCTACACCATCGAGGTGGCTGCTGTCACCGCCGTGGGCGCTGGACTGGTCACCTCGTCCACCATCTCCTCGGGTGTCCCCCCAGGTCAGTGCCACCGTCAATTCTCAGGGTGAAATGATTGCTGGCAGCTGAGGCTCCCACGCACCTGAAAAGAAGGCATTAGCTTACTGCCAAGCACCTGACTCTTAAGTGTTCCACTGCAAATTGGCAGGGGGCTGTTTGACCCTCGCGGGGTGCAGTGGGGGAAAGTCCTGGCCATCCACTCCTGTAAGGCTGGCAGCCTAGAAAACCCGGGGCCCAACATGAGTCAGAATGGACTCACAGGCAGAAGGTTCTGGGTGGGGCTTCATGCTGCTCCCACCAGCGAGTGGACTGGGGCATGATGGGGCAGGGAGAACAAGGAGGGGAGCCAAGGCCTCAAAGTGCTGACACGCCAAATGTGTCCGGCATGTCCCACCCTTGCTGTCACCCATCAGCGTCCAGTCAATGCTGACTCACAGCGACCCTGTCGGACAGAGTGAAGCTGCCCCTGTGGGTTTCTGAGGCAGACAGCCTCCGCTTTCTCCCGAGGAGCGGTTGCTGGTTTCAAACCACCCACCTTTGGGTTAGCAGCTATGTTCTGAACAGCTGTGGGCCCCCAGGCCACCTCCCTGCTTTCCAGCAAAGCCCAGATTAGGGGCTTCCCAGGAGTCATGGCCGCCCTTCTTCTTGTCTTCTATCTGGGGAGAGTGAGTTAGAGAATGTTTGTATCCAGGCGAAGAGTGGAGGCTGGGGAAGCCCAGAGTCGTGCAACCAAACGGCAAAGACTGGGTTATAGATACAGCGCCAGGCAGAGGGGTGGTGGGGTGGGGGAGAGACCAGGAGAGCAGAGGAAGAGAGAAAGCTGTGGGTCACAGGGGGGCAGGAAGGAGCCCTAGAGGCACAGCAGGCTAGCTGTTGGTCTGCCTGTGGTTCAGACCCACTAGCTGCCCCTCCTTGTGAGGCGGACAGGCAGCGGGTCTGGCTCCAGGGTTGGGGCCAGAAGGAACTGCTGCCGCTGCAGTGAATGTCCTGCGGGGGCAGGTGTGAACCTGTCACCAGGTCCTCTTGGAGACTGCAGGCCGCCTCCTGAAATGTGTTGTGCTCTCTGTCCAGCCGGGGAAGGCTGCTGAGGGGCCCTTCCCCCTGATTGTAGAGCTGGCTTCACATGGTCCCCTGAACAAGTCTCTCCAGGTGACCCCCACACAGCTGCCCCCTCTTCCCTCCAGGGCCCTGGTCCCTGCACTGAGCAGCATCAGGACGGCCGAGGGGCTGGTGGAGAGCCAGCTGTGGGCCCGCCCCCGCAGCTAACTCAGCGCTGCAGTGCCTGCACGTGGAAGGAGTTAGAGCAGGCTGGACGCCTGCGCCGCGGAACCATTGCCTGAAGGCAATCCATCATTATCGTCTTTAATGCCTTTGAGAAATAAGTGTTCCCGAGCTTTTTTTAAAGGAAGAGCGTGCTTTGACTAAACGCTTCATCTCGGGGATGGCGCAGGGCCCTGCAGGGCTGGGGCAGAACCCCCGTGGGCGGCCCAGACTAGACGCCATAGCACCTAGCCAGGACCCCCAAAGCCAAAGTCACTGCCCAAGACTCCAATCTGACCCACAGGGACTCTGTAGGGCAGGGTGGGACTGCCCCTGGGGGGGTTTCCTAGAGGAATGTGATTCACTTGAATTTTTGAGCTGGTAGACAAGGAGGCCTGGTGGGACGGCAGTTAAGTGCTCGGCAGAGGCCCAAATGGTCGGTGGTTCAATCCCACCAGCCACTCTTAGACTGGAGAAAGATGCGGCAGGCAGTTGACTTCCTTCTAGACAGAGGCTGTGGTTCCCTGGGGCCATCTCATGGGGACTGCATGGACAGTCGACACAGCATGGCTGGTCCTGCCCATCCTCGTGAATGCTGTGCCTGAGCCCACTGCTGCAGCCTCAGGGTCAGTTCATCTCCCTGAGGACCCTCCTCTGTTCTCCTTTAACCAGGTCCTGCTCCAGGGACGGTCCCTCCTGGTGACCTGTCTGAAGACCAAGTCCTGGTTTCTCAAGAGCATCTTGCCTGTACTTTGTCCAAGGCAGATTCCCTGGCCTTTCTGGCCACCCGCAGTCACGTCCAGAGGCTTCCCCATACCAGCGCTCCGAGCTGGCCGAGCTTATTCAGTGTCTGGCCCTGCAGAACTCTCAGCCCCGGCAGCCTTGGGGCCAGGCCCTGAATCAGAACCAAGGTGGTCACAGTGGGGATGTATTTGGACAGAGACAGCAGGAATCTTGGTAGCCTAACACTTAAGCACTTGGCTACGGAGGACTTAAAGGTAGCAGGTGTGACACTCCCGCCCCACCAAGCTGCTCAGTTAAAGACGAGGAATCCTGTCTATCTGCTCCCACCCCCACCCCCCTGAGGGTGTCAGCCTGGGAAACCCTGTGGGCAGTTCAGTGACCCCGGGAGCACCAAGGTGCTCAGAGATGAATGAGATAGGACAGGCGGGTGGGGTGGGGGTTGCCACAGGCACAATCCCATCCCCTCGCCCTCCTTCCAGGAGCCCTGGTGGTGCAGTGGTTCTGCATTGTGCTGTGATCCCTGAGGTCAGCAATTCAAAACCACCCGTCACAACTGGGGAGAAAGACAGGCCCCCCCACGGCCCCCCACAGTTCTGCCCCTGTCTTGTAGAGTGGCTGGGGGTCAGCACCCACTCCATGGCAGTGACTGGGGTTTGGTTTGGCCCCACCGCTTCAGAGCCATGACACCTCAGCGGGACAGACCCTGCCCAGGAGGCCCGGTTGTCTGGTTTGATAAACCAGCCTTTTGCTTTCTCAATAATGTGGATTCAATTCTGACTCCGCTGACCCCCTGGGAAGAAGCAGAACCACCCCCACCCCCTGTGGGCCTGCAAGGTGGCAAGCCTTTATGCGAGCAGACAGCCTGGTCTTTCTCCCTCAGGATGGTTGGGTCGCAACCGGACACTTAACCTGCTGCACCCCCAGGCGCTTCCTTCCTTTTCCCCCAACACGCAAGTTCAGGCACCTCCAGAATGGCTGCTGAGTCTCAGCCTCTGCCCCCCACCCCATGTCCCCATCTCTCTCCAGAGCTTCCCGGCGCCCCCTCCAACCTGGTCATCTCCAACATCAGCCCGCGCTCGGCCACCCTCCAGTTCCGGCCCGGCTACGACGGGAAGACGGCCATCTCCAGGTGGATCGTGGAGGGACAGGTGCGTGTCCTTCTGTGTTGGGGACATGGGGTGCCTGGAGAGGTCTGCCTGGGCCAGGACTGGGGGGAGGGGTGGTCGGCTGAGAAAGGTCTGGGCAGGCTGATTGATCAACAGGCCAGGCCAACCTACGGGGGCAGGCCCCCATGTGGTGCACAGGGTCCATTGCTCCAGGGGTCACTGAGAAGGTTGGTGGTGTGGACAGCTGCCCCCAGGAAGAAAGGCCTGGTGACTGACTTCTGCCGAGTGCCTGCTGCGCTGGCTCAGTTTTGCAGAGGAGGCAAAGACATGGGGGTGGAGGCCCGTCTCCAGGGCCCCCTGGCTATGCCGTGGTGCCAGAGTCTTCTTCCAGGGCCCCTGGCCCCAGGGGTCTGGTGTGTACCCAGGGCCCCCACAGCATCCAGCCATGTTCAACTCACAATTCTCTCGCCGGTTCTGCGACAGTTTTCTGTGGGAAAAAACTCCAAGTCCTCTGTTTGCAGGGACTGTTTGGTTTCCCCCCCGTTGAAGTCTTTATCCGCGGCCTTCGCACCGTTTCCCTCCCGGTGGTTTATTTTATCACTTTATTGGGAAGGACCCTCTCGGATCATATTGAACTGGAGCCGGGAGAGAAGACAATCTTTGTTTTTATTACGAGCTTTAAAGAAATCCTTTCAAGGTCTTATCTTCAAGTATGACATTTGCCACATGTGTGGTCGACTCTGCCCTTCTCCACTCCCCTCCCCGGGGGTGAAGGCAATTTCTTTCTGATCCGGCTTTTGATGGGAGATTTTTTTAATCATAAATAAGTTTAAGTTTATCCAATATTTTTTTGCACTGTATCTGTATTGCTTGCATCTATTGAGTTTGGAAAACTAATTTGATAAAATTCAACATAAGATTTTAAATGTTTTCTTACATTCAAAGAAGAATGTGATATGGTAGACTCATCAATGATTTTAATGATTTCTTGCTGTTGCTGCAGCTGTTGAACAATGGGTTCAGCATTGGGCTGCCAACCATGAGGTGGAGGGTTCAAATCTACCAGAGGAAGCTGTCTGTTTCAGTACTGAGCACAGGCTTGGAAACCCTGTGGGCAGTTCTGCTCGGTCCTGCAAGGTGACCAAGAGGAGGAGTGGACTTGCTAGCAGGGGATCTGGTTTGGTTTGGTGCTGAGTCCGCCCGATGGTTGTGTTCTCCCTCCGCCTGTCAGTGGGACGGTTCCTGTTGTTCTCTGGTGCTCCCCCATTCAGGTGTCCCAAGTGAGCACTCCGGCCACGACATGGCAATGGGCTCTTGAATCTGTCTTTGTGGGTGAACCTGGTCCTGTGTGCGTGTGGGTTTGGTGTGGTGCCTTAATCTCAGGATGCTCTGACCCCAACGGTTGTCATAAACAAACACTTGATGGAGCCTGTGACTCTCGACCCTTTGCAGCACCTGACTCTCTGGCCGAGAGTGGAACTGTCCCGCGCATCCTCAGCGAGGGAGCCGACTTCAGAACCACTTCCAGTCAACTAAACCAGAGTCTCTGGGGCCTGCTGCGATTGTGGCTCCTGCAGTGCAGTGGTTACACATTGGGCTGTGATCCACATGGGCAGCAGTTCAAAACCACCACCAGGTTCCACAGGAGCAGGACGGGGCTTTCTACTCCCGTAAACAGTTACAGTGTCGGAAACCCACAGGTGTCAGTGTGGACTCTGTGGCAGGGAGTTCGTTTGGGTTTTTCTGGCCCTAAAGGGGGTGACTCAAGACGAGGCCTCACCCCGTATTTGCCTCCTGCCTCGCTCATGGCACTCTTGTTGCTAGGTGCTGTCGGGTCCGTGGCAGCCAGTCCTGTGCCGACCTCACAGTGCCTGCTGCCTTGGAGCCCATCGTGTCTGCCCATCTCGTGGAGGGCCTTCCCCGTTTATTCCCGATCCCTCCACTTTCCCAAGCACAGAGTACATGAGACCAAGTCTTCCTGGGGGTGAGGATTCACAACACGTAGGATGATTACATCATGTCACACAAAATGGAGCACGGCTGTGCGGTGGCCCACACAGAGTCTGAGGGGCGCACGGCTCCAACTGTGCGTCTTGGTTACCGTTTCTTGCTCCCGAGAAGGGAAGCTTAGTTCGAGCTGCGGGTTGTCGGCCCTGTCCCTGGCTCCATCTGCCCCAGAATGGTGCCTGGCACATAGAAAGTAGGATAGGAGAGCCAGTAATTACATAGGTGCAGACAGAAATGCCTTCGCCTGCATGTTACTGGCTGGGACTGTGAATCCACTCTACCTGCAGATGAGAACAGGGTTTTCCGTCTTGTGCTCTGCAGACTCCAGCACTGTGGGGTGTGTCTTTGGCCTCTGAGAGGTTCCGAGAACAGACGAGGCACAGAGAGACAAACCAAACTCACTGCCATCAACTTGGTTCAGACTCATAGCGACCCTGTAAGACAGAGTAGAACTGACTGTCTTTCCAAGGCTGTAACAGCCTCATCTTCCTCCCATGGAGCAGCGAGTGAATTTGAACCGCCAACCGTGGAGTCAGCAACTGGATGCTTATCACACTGCACCACTGGAACAAACTTGACTGCCATGGACAGAGTCGAATTTGTCTCACAGGGACCCTCAAGGACAGGGTGGGGCCGCCCCCGTGGGTTTCCGAGGCGGTAACTCTGCGGGAGGGACAGCCTCATCGTCCTCCCACGGAGGAACTGGTGGGTGCCCACTGCTGACCTCCTCGTGAGCAGTTCCTTTCCACCAGAGCGTGGCTCGTGTCTCCAGGGAACCCCTTCGGGAAGACAGCTTTTGCCTAATGACTCCCTGTCACCGCTGCCGGTGGAGAGAAATCCTAGCACGATCCTGTCTCTCGCTGGCCGGGGTCACGGGCCAAACATGTTATTTTATTATTTTTTAATCCATGTCATCGCTTCAGAATCAGGGGCTGGAGATTTCTGCTGCTAATTACACGCCCTTGGCTCTCATTAAGCATGAAGGTGAGGGCTGTCTGCGGTCCTTCTGATCAGTATCTGTCTGCATCTCCCTTTGTCAGAAGCCCCAGCGTTGGAGTCACCTTTCATTCTCATAATAGGAAGAGAGAGGGGGGCATGATTTCGGAGTCGCCGGGCTCTCTTGGGCGCGGGAGAGCTGTCATCGGCGCTAATGGCCCGTCAATAAGGCTTGGTCACCTGCGTAAATGCGTGCAGACAGGCATCATCTTTTGTCCCTCCGTAATCACCTCGCCTGGGATAAGTGAGAGTGAAATAGACATTCAAGGCTTGGGAGGGGGGGTGCGGGCAAACCCTCACATCGTGTACTGTTGGCGTGATTGCCTGTAATAACCCCCTTCCAGCGACATTTCCGCTCTGTCTTCGGGGAAGATGGTCGCTTTGACGTGGCCCCTTAAGTTCATTAGTGACTTAGACCCTTTCTAGGCCGGATGATGGGACTTTTTAAAGAGTCAGTCCCCCTGAGAAGAAGACAGGCCAGCCAAGAGAGTGGCAGCTTGCGTGGGACCCAGGGCAGCATCGAGGAGGACCCTTTCCAGAACGAGAGGTCAATGGGTGCCGGGATCCCAGCTCTCAGGCCAGGAACCCAAGGAGTTCCCGCTCCTCCTGGGGCCCGCTCCCCGCCCCGGCTCCTCAGCTGGGCTATATTTTGATGGTGGTGGTTGCTGGGTTTAGATCTGCCTCTGCATCTCATGCTTCTAAACCAGGGGAGGGGGACCTCGTTTCTGCCGCATGTACAGCATCCTTCGAGGGCCGCACCGATCGGACGAGCTCTGGTGGCTCTCTGGGCTGCGCAAGGTCAGCTGTTTGAAACCAGCCTCTGCTCCGAGGGGGCTAGATGAGGCTGTTTGCTCCTGCCAAGAGTGACCGTCTCAGAAACCTGGGGGAAGGGCAGTGGGGGATGTTTGACCCTGTCCTGTCAGTGTTGATGGCAGTGAGCTTGGGTCCCTCCTGCGAGGCCAGAAATGGCTTTGCTCCGGTGAGGCATGTGATGTCAGCCATCACCGGTGGCCTCCTGGACCACATGCAGCTGGCCCTCCAGACACTCCTCACCCCAGACTCGCCCATCCTGAGGTACGGTTCCGTCGTTTGAAAAAAACCTCTTCCGGAGACCCATCCTGCCAAACATCTTTTCTTTTCTTTTTTTTTTTTTAACATCTACTGTTTTTACAGGCTGTAGTAGGCCAAGTAGTACACTACATACTAGACGACAAGGATGGACACCCCTTTATCAGTCCCCTAACAGAGAAGGATACTGCATGGCTGTTGTCCAGCCAGACTACAGTCTGGGATAACGCTGTGGACAAGTCCAGGGCAACGAGCAGACAGGGAGTCCTCTCAGGGCAGTGACCGGCAGATTCTCGTGGGCTGCCTTAGCAAGAGCAGCTGTCCTTGGTCTGCCCTGCAGGGTACCCTGAGGTCAGAAGGGGCCCCCAGAGAAGCCCCTTCATGGGAAGGGGGCTGCATGGGACCACAGCACAATGGCCACAGTGAGCCCCCCTCCATCTGGACAGGATTGGCGAGTGGCCCCCAGCTCCCTGAGTCTGTATGTTAGTGAGTGGGCAGGAGGCAATTGCAGGGGGCACCCTGGGGCTGTGTCAGTGTACCGACCAGTACATTGGGCGTTCAGGAGAGAGGATGGGGGAGGGGGCAGGCAGGACTAGCTGGTGGAGGAGACAACAGTGAGGCTGGACTGGGCTCCACAGAGTGGGCAGAGCTGTTGGTGAGACTATCAGAGGGTGGGTTCTTACAGTCTGTCTTCTGAGTCCTGGTTGAAAGCAGAGGCCCAGGTCAGATTGGAGGGAACTTTTCAGGGGAGGCAGAGAAAGGCCATGCCAGAAGAACCATGTCATAGTCCCCCAAAAGTACCAAGCACTCTCAGCAGGACAGGAGGGACACAGCCTGAGAGCCTCCAGCTTTAGCCATGACCCATCAAGGCCCTGCCCGCCAGCTCTGACCCATCAAGGCCCCGCCCACCAGTTCTGATCATCAGGTCAGGGCAAGATAGGGCGCAGCTCTAGGCTTCAGGAACACCAGCTCTTTAACCTGCGAGTCCCTTCCTGGTGTGGAGCTGCCCTGGGCGGCCGTCTGTTCCCAGCCCCCAGCCCCCAGCGGCCCCTCTGGAGGAACTGAGGTTGCTTGTCAGGAAGATGCTTGGCCGGCAGGTTTTCCTGCTGAGTCTGGCGTTTCCGCGGAGTTGGCAGGCATCCCGGGCAGTTCTGTCTCTTGGAGGGTCTTTTCCTCCTTCTCTGCTGTGGGTAAAGGTCCTTGCGCACGTGGGGCGTCCCCATGTCCTCCCCACCCCCCCATCGTAGCATCCCTCCCTCGGCAGTCACCTCCTGCAGCTCCGCTTTGCCCTCCACAGCTGGCCCCTGACCTCTTGGTCAGCCTTTGAGGACCTGCAGGCCTGTGGAGCCCACTCCTCCCCACAGATGCCACCCCTGATCATGCACATGACAGCATTGGCAGGGAAAGAGATTCCGGGGTCCCGTTCCTTCAGGGATCCTAAGGACTTTCCGTTACTGTGGGGCCACTCGTGCGTCCACGCTGTGTGGTCAAGTGCTGCTTGTCAGCTTGGAAAGAGTGGGCAGCTTCCCTGCGGGTGGGGTTTGACCTGCTGTGTAGTGGTCCTGCTGCACTGTGTCTGGCTCTTCATTAGCAAGCTGCTGGCTCTTTCTGGACTGTTCTGTCACGCCACCTTTGAGGGCTCAGCGAACAGCCAGCTGATATGAAAGGCATTCAGCCGCTGGCCCTGGTCTCTGTAGAGCTGCTCCGAGCCCTCTGACGAGGGAGAAGGGTCTCCGGCCGAGGGCGAGGAGCAAAGCTACTATTCTTACTGGCTCGATGGTAGTTTGCTTCTGGGATGCAGTCAAAGATCTCCCTCCTCCCACGCCCTCATGGCGGTTAGCTGCCCTTGAACCCGTCCCCCGCGGATGGCAGAAAAGGACTGTCCTTCATTGTGGCTGCTGGGTGCCCACAAACCGGCTCCGACCCCACGGCAAGAGAACAGAACACCACTCGGGCCTGCACTGTCCTCACCACTGTGGTCAGGCTGGCCAGCCCCATTGCTGCAGCCGCTGTGTCCGCCTGTCTCCTGGAGGGCTCCTCTTCCTCTCTGATCCTCTGCTTTGCGAAATGCCTCTCGAGGGACTCACCGCACGCCGTCTAAAGTACACGACTGAAAATGCCTCAGCCCTACAGAAGCTTCTGGAAGCTTCTCCGTTCTTCCTTGCTCTCACCTCAGCAGGCACTGGAGCAGGTGTTAGAGCAGGAGGTCTGCCCAGGCCACCCCGAGCGTCCTTCCTCTGCACGTTCCCCACCGCCAAGTCGAGCCCAGCTCTCAGGCACCTCACTCGAGCACACACTCAAACTCACCGCTGTTGGGTCAATTCCGATGCATCTTGAAGTCAGCAGGCCAGCATGTCGCCCTCTGCACCACCAGGGCTCCAGCCACTCTGAAGGACAGAGTGAAATGGCCTCCCGGGCTTTCTAAGGCTGTCAATCTGTACACAAGCCGACATCTCATTTTTCTCCCACAGGGCAGCTAGTGGGATCGAACCACCAACCTTGCAGTTAGCAGCCCAGTGCGGAACTGCTCCACCGCCAGGGAAGGCAGTGCAGGGCCATGTCTGAGAGTAACAGCATGCCCTGTGACACAGAAGGAGACCCTCCTCCTTAGAGGGGCTCATTTGTCCTCTGGGGGGTAAGGTAGACAGGTGGTATTCTGTTGCTTCTTCATTCCCTCCTCGTCACGGACCTGGTAGCACAGCCATTAAGCTTAGGTTGCCAGTCTCCCCATTGGTGGTTCAAATAGACTCTGAAGCTCCATGGGACAAAGACCTGGGGTTCTGTTCCCCTAAAGCTGATGCCATAGAAACCCTCCGGGTCAGGTCTGCTCCGTCCCATGGGGTCACTGCCAGTCGAAAATTGACTTCGTGACATGCTGCAGCTGCCGTGTCCCCAGGCCTTTGCTGATGCAAGCTCAGTGGACTCAAGCTAACTGGGCAGCCAGCGTTTGCTCAGGCTCGGCATACCTCCTGGTGTGCCCCTCACTCTGCGCTGCATGCCCAGCATTCCCTGTCCTCCTCAGGCCTCGGCATGTGTGTGCAGAGAGCTGTCCCTGCCATTTGCTGAGACAGAGCCCGCAGTCTCAGGTCCTCAGGTCCTCCAGGCCCTGCTTGTCCACCCTGCAGCCCCCACATTGCTGAGAGAGAGCTGGCTTCGAGGGGCCCAGGGGGCTGCATGGGCAGATGGATGAGCAAGGGGTCCAGGGAGCCACAAACCAGCAGACAAATGCTTCCGGGCTGGGCGGTCTGTATCGATCCAGGCAGGAGGTGAGGGTGAGCCAGCCAGGCCCCCATCCCTCAGTCTTATTTGCTTCTAGCCTGGGGCCTGACAGATTGTGGGGGGTTGAGCAGTGGGGACACAGACTATGGGGCTGGGAGAGAGACGACACTTCACCAAGGTGAACTGGCATCCAGGGTGAAGCATCGGGCACTCGGGGGATGAAGGGGACCACTCCCATCTGTTTCCCTTCCCCCAAGCTGAGCCGAGGCCAGGAAATAAATCACACCAGCATCTGCAGTCCCTGCAGCTGCCCATAGCTTGTGCTGGCCAGATGCAGAGGGTCCACTCCACAGATGGACGATGGTCCCGACACCCATCTTCAGAATCTGAAAACACAACAAAAAAATCTTGAAAAAGCAGAGACGTCCCCTGGAGGACTATGGAGTGACTGACCCAAACCATAGTCTTTTCAACTAGCTCCTATGCCTGGGAAAGCTGACTCACGGCGACCTAACAGGACAGCGGGGGACTGCCTGTGTGTTTCCAAGATGGTAAATCTTTCCGGGAGTCGGAAGCCTCTTCTTGCGCCTGTGGAGCGAGTGGCCAATGGTTTCGAACCGCTAACCTTGAGGTGATGAGCCCAGCACGTCATTCACTGTATCACCAGGGTTTGAAAATACCGTGGCTCAGGTCAGGCACACACCTAGGACCTCTCTGATAGCTCACATGCCAATGCACTTCCTCTTTGGTCTCTTGACTGCTGCTTCCGGGTGCATTGCTCGGAGATCCCAGCTAGATGCCATCCTTGGCCACGTCATCACTCTGGTTGATCATGCCGCGTGCTGGTCATGCCGCGTGCTGGCGGATGTTCTTCTTTGGAGCTGTCACACACGCCGAAGACTGCGTCCTCCACCTTCATCAGCAAGGGGGTCCAGCTGTCCTCACTGTCGGCAAGCAAGATGTGCCATCTGCAGGATGTTGATAAGCCCTCCGATCCTGATGCCACCGTCTTCAGATACAGATGGAATAAGTGCGGTGAAAGGGTAGGTTAGGTTTCTGGAGTCGGGAACTCCTCAGGTCTTGGCTCTGTGCGATGAAAGAACTCACGTTTCGTCATCCAAATGTGCTTCAGGTTTTACAGTCTCAACGGGGTTCACACCATCACATGGAAAAGAGCACCCATGCGTGCAGATCTTGGAGGGGGGGCACAGGGGGATCCTGGGAGGCCAGAAGCCTAAGAACCCCAGAGGTTGAGAGCATATGGCCAAGAGGCTGTGGGCCCCGAGAAGGCCCGGAGCAGGCACTGGTGCACCTGCGCAGGGGACGGAGACCCTCCCCTCTACCTGCCTCTGACCAGGAGCAGAGTAAGAGATCGTCCCAGAGCCTGCTCCCTGCCTTTATTCTAGCCCACACCCCTGGCTGGGGTAAGGCATAGTTGATGGTACTGGTTGACCCCATTGGCTGAGTTGGGCCCACCTGGGTGATGTGCTGAGCCTGAGCCTAGTTTGGCCTGCCCAGGTGTACCTCCCACCTGCCTCAATGGCTTGAGTACGAGGGTCTTCATAGGGGTCTCATGGTTGCCTGATTTCTTTCCAGCCTCCTCTATGGGTGTCTTGTCCCCAAGCTAGCTACCTAACAGATAAAACAACCCTGAGACTCACCGTTCCTGATTTAAACCACGGGCATTCCCTGGTTCTGTACAAACGACTGCCCAGTGGCCCGTGTCCAGGTGCCACAGGAGCACAATGGCATTCTCTGGCTCCCATCCTTCTTGAGGGCCGCCGGGGTTGGTTATGGTCCACACGGTCGGATGTCTGTGCATAGGCAAGAGGGGAGGGGCGGGGGTCCACTTCGAGGCCCTCTCTGCTTGAAGGCCAAGCCATCCACCTGGCTGGTCAGTGGTCATCGAGAACCCAGTGGATGCTGACTCTCTGTGAGCCTCAAGCATGGGTGAAGGGTTCTGACTGCAAACCCACAGCTTCCCAGAGCTCAGGGCTCAAGTTCAGGACACCGGCATGCCTGGTGACGCATCAGCATGACAAAGAAACCCCATCCCCCCTGGACAGAAGAGTCAGGACCCTGCGCCCACCCCCTTGGTGCTGTGGGTCACTGTGGGGTGTCTGGGGGGGTGTTTGAAGCTGGGAAGGCTGGGGTCCTGGGGTGAGGTCAGTGTGTGGTAGAGGTGAGCCTGAGTTAGGACGTGGGAGACCGTCATAGGTAGCAGGCAGGTGTCCCTCCTCATTGCAGGAGTTTGGCCACGCCACATCTGGGCCAGTTTCTTTCTGTCTTTTTTTTTTTATCATTTTTTCAGAGGATCATACAACTCTCATCACAATCCATACGTACATCAACTGTGTAAAGCACATTTGTACATTCATTGTCCTCATCATTCTCAAAACATTTGCTCTCCACCTAAGCCCCTGGCATCGGGTCCTCATTTTCCCCTCCCTCCCCCCTCCCTCATGAACCCTTGATAATTTATAAATTATTATTTTGTCATATCTTGCCCTGTCCGACGTCTCCCTTCACCCACTTTTCTGTTGTCTGTCCCCAGGGAGGAGGTCACATGCACATCCCTGAAATAGGTTCCCCCTTTCCAACCCACCCTCCCAGTATCGCCACTCACACCACTGGTCCTGAAGAGATCATCCGTCCTGGATTCCCTGTGTTTCCAGTTCCTATCTGTACCAGTGTCCATCCTCTGTTCTAGCCAGATTTGTAAGGAACAATTGGGATCATGATAGTGAAGGGGGAGGAAGCATTTAGGAACTAGAGGAAAGTTGTATGTTGCATCGTTGCTACATCGTACCCTGGCTGTCTCGTCTCCTCTCCAAGTCCCTTCTGTAAGGGGATGTCCAGTGTTGGTCCAGATTCTAAGTCCTCATCTGCCCAGTGAGAGGAAGGCCAGGTGGGGAGGAAGGGTCTGTCCAGCTCTCCTGGGTGGCCAGGCGTTCGTTGGTCCTATGCCTTGGTCCAGGTCTCCTCTGGGCACAGGGCCAGGCAGACTCTCCTTGTGTTCGACATGAGCTCACTAGAGATAAGCACACAGAACCACCTGGGACCCACTTCCCAATGGCAAAGCTTGTGGCTACAACCCGCCCCCGATGCAGTGAGGGTCCGGCCAGAGCCTGTGTGCCACGTGGGGTACGTGGTCCGAGTGCCCAGCCCACCACAGTGAGTGCAGCCCCAGGCCGTGTGGTCCAGCAGCCCCTCACTGTCCTGTGTCCCCAGGTCGGGGCCATTGGCGACGAGGAGGAGTGGGTCAGCCTGTACGAGGAGGAGAATGAGCCTGATGCCCAGACGCTGGAGATCCCGAACCTCACACCCTACACTCACTACAGGTAAGAGTCCCCAACCACCAGGAGGCGCCGGGCCCCAATAGCACACCCGCCGTTGGCATGCCAGTGAGCTGCCTTCCAGGTAAGGATTGCAGTCACCCGAGCCTGCAGGAGCAGGTTGGGCAGACACTCAGGCAGTGGGCTGCAATCCCGGGCAGAGCGTGCCCCGACATCAGACGAGCACCACCCGGGCCAGCAGCATCAGCTATCAACGCACTCGCTCCGAGTGTCCCCTCCCTGGCGCAGATGAAGCTTGGCTACCAGGAGTCCAGAGAGCTGGGCACGGGAGTATTTCTGTCACAAAAGCCCCTGACTGCTATGGCTCTCTGCCAACCACGTGGGCCATGTTGGACCTCTCTGCTTCCCCCTGGCATCTCAGAGGCTGCTAGCCTGGCCAGTCACCCATCAGGAGGCCTGGAGTGCGGAACATGCCTTCTAACCTTCTTCTCCATCCTGAGGCTTCTCCGCCAGTGTATCCTTGGCCTGCCCGGGTGGTGCCACGCTCAGGAACCCTTCTCTCCCTGCCATTGAGTGGATGCCAACTCGTGGTGACCCTAGAGGACAGACTAGAACTGCCCAGTGAGTTTCCAAGACTATAACTCTTTACAGGAGTAGAAAACCTTGTCTTTCTCCCTCAAAGCCGTTGATGGTTTCAAACCACCGACCGTGCAGTGAGCAGCCCACTATGTAACCCACTGTTCCACCCAGGCTGCCGTTGAGTCCATTCTGACTCACAGCGACCCGTGGGACAGGGAAACACTGCCACGGTGGGTTCCCGAGACGGGGACTCTTTACAGGAGTAGAAAGCCTCATCGTCCTCCCTTGAGGCAGCTGGTGGGTTCAAACTGCTGACCTAGCGGTCAGCAGCCCAATGTGGAAGCACTGTGCCACCAGGGCTCTGATGAGACTTGTCCAGAAGCTTTAAAGAGCGGCCTTGTGCCACCCTCGTTGGGCAGACAAGGCATCTGCGAGTGTCTGATGGGCCCTGGAGGTGGCAGGGGGTGGGGACTTTCAAAGCCGCTGTCTGCCCTGCCACACAAGCGCCGCCTCCTTGGGTTGCAGGACATCTCCCGCTCCTTGAAGGTTGTTGCAGGAGCCCTGGTGGCTTAGTGGCTGCACACTGGGCTGCTGACTGCAGAGTCAGCGGTTCAAAACCACCAGCCCTCCATGGCTCATAGGAGGGTCACTATGACCCAGTGGTGGTGTTTTTAGCGGCAGGAACCATGGATGTAACTTGTATGGAAAGAAGCCAGGGACTGGATGACTCAGCTGGACATACACTTGGGCCTCTTCTGTTCTGTTCTGGCCTCAATCTTCTGGGTCACCTTGGCTTGGGAATAACACCCCCCTCCCCCGCATTTTTACACCAGATTCCGGATGCAGCAAGTGAACGTGGTGGGCCCGAGCCCGTTCAGCCAGTCGTCCAGGGTCATCCAGACGCTGCAGGCCCCGCCCGACGTGGCGCCGGCCAGCCTCACCGTCCGCACGGCGAGCGAGACCAGCCTGTGGCTGCGCTGGGTGGTGAGTGGTGTGGCCAGGACCGGCATGGGGAGCTCAGGGCGCAGAGCGAATCCAGAGTTTAGCAGCCTCTCCGTGTCCCCTCTCCCCGAGGCCAAGTGCATCCCTTCGCAGAACGACAGGGTGTCCCACCGCACAGCTGGCGTGAGAGCGGGCCCGCCCCGGCCTTCTCATTCCTAAGTCACATCACAGGCTCTCTCACTGGACCCAGGATGAGATTGTGAACTCACTGCCGTTGTGGTGGTTCCAGCTCCTGTGAGACAGAGTCAAAAGACCCCTGTGGGCTTCTGAGGCGGTAACTCCTTCAATAACTCGACTCATGGCCCTCGAGGGGATTCTGTCCCTACAGGACAGGGTCGAACTGTCTCTGTGACCCTTTAGGGGAGCACAAGGGTCATCTTTCTTCCTCGGAGCGGCTGGTGGTTGTGAACAGCCAACCTTGCAGTTAGAGGCCCAGCGTAACCCCTACACCACCAGGGCCCCGTGAATCAACGCTCCAAACCAAAAGTGAACCCACTGCCGTCAAGTCCATTACCACCGACAGTGACCCCCTGTGGGTTCCTGAGCCTGTCGGTGTCATGGGAGCAGGAAGCCTCGTCGCTCTCCCTCACAGCGGCTCGGGGTTTCAAACTACTGCCCTTGTGGGTAGCAGCCCAGATCCTAACCCACGATGCCACCAGGTTTCAGTCAGCCACGGTGCATTCAAGGGAATTGCAGCTGGCTACGGGCATGGGCAGGGAGGGATCCCAGGGAGAGGACGGGTGGGAAATCATGCCTGGGGAGTGACCCACCCTTGGGGGCCGTCCGGTGACCCTGTCTGCTCACCTTTGCCTGTTGTTCCCTGTAGCCCCTGCCGGACTCCCAGTACAACGGGAACCCCGAGTCAGTGGGCTACAGGGTCAAGTACTGGCGCCCGGACCTCCCGGCGCAGGCGCTGGCCCAAACCATTCATGACCGGCTGGAGCGGGAGTTCACGGTGGAGGGTCTGGAGGAGTGGACGGAGTATGACCTGCAGGTGCAGGTCTTCAACGCTATCGGTGCCGGGCCCTGGAGCGAGGTGGTGCGGGGCCGCACTAGGGAGTCAGGTGAGTGCAGGGCTGCCAGGTGGCAGCTGCCGGGCGTGGCCCCTCCCAGGCTCTTAAGAGATGTGGCCTGGGTTCCCTGACCCCTGTTACACCACGGACAGGCATCCCTGTGGCTCCTCCCTCTTGTGCCTGCCTTGTACTTGGTCTTCCCTGCTCACTGCTAGGAGCTCCTCCTGGATTCACAGTGACACCCCAACCCCGACACACCCCCTCCCCCGACACAATGGAGTGAGGCACTGTCAAGTCCTGTGCCATCTCGTGATCACTCACCAGTGGGACTCCTCTGTCCCACAGGGTTTTTGTTGCCTGCGTGTGGGTGTAGATCTCCAGGCCTTTCTTCCTACCCACCACCACCACTCACTGCCATGGAGTGGACCCTGTGGGAGAGAGTAGAATGGCTCCCTCAGGTTCTCTAAAACTATATCTTTAGAGAAGCAGACAGGCTCGTCCTTCTCCCGAGGAGCAGCTGATGGGTTTGAACCACCAACCTCAGAAAGAGCAGCCCAATACTTAACCCAGGGGGCCACCGAGCTCCCGCTGCCTTCCTTTCCACTCTCAGGCCCCTGCCATTGGGTCGATTCTGACTCACGGGGCCCCTCTAGCAGTGTAGACCTGCCCCCTGTACTTTCCAAGACTGTCCTTCTTCACGGGAGCACACATTCTCCTCTTTCTCCCAAAGGCTGACCTGTCTGCTCCCTTATCAGGGCCCTGAGGGTTAGGACCCTCCCCAGGGCTGTAAGAACAGGGGTGACAGTGCTAAGGGACCCCACCGACCTGAGGGGACGTGAGCAGGTCTGCTGGAGCCAGAAGCACCAGAGAGTCCCACTGAACCTCACAGGCTGTGAACCTCCCTGGTCCATTCCCAGGCTCTCCAGAGACCCGCTACGCCTCGGGAAGATATCTCAGTGGCCCGTTCCTCCTGGGTCCACCCTGGCGTGTGGCCTTCCTGAGGTGACTGTTAGTCTACCTTCTCAGAGCTGGGCCCAGGCATCCTCACCTCCTGACGGTTCGATTACCCCGTGAATGGTTACCCAGCTCTGCTGTCAGCGGTATTGGACCCAGGTGCCCCTGGAGGGACCAAGGCGTGATAGGGAGCAGCTGCAGGAAGAGGCAGACTATGAAAACACAGAGCAGAGCTGAGGACGATGGGTAAAAGATACCTGTTAGACACTGTGGGGTGTAGACAGGGCCGTGGATGAAAAGGGGAACCCCTGGCCATTAAAGGCGTCTGAGGAGCCAAGCCAGAGAAGCAGGTGCTGAGCTGCCCTGGTGGGGTGGGGTTGGAGGGCGCAGCCTGGGGATTCCAGAAGTGGGACTTGAGCACACATAGTAACGGGGGCGGGGGTGGTCCTCGGGTGTATACAGGATGAGGAGTTGGAATGCAGGCCCTTGCATGCAGACAAGGCTGAGGGAGGCCGCACTGGTGTTGTTCACTGCCACCCATTCAGTACTGACTCTTGGCCGCCCCCTGTGTGCAGAGAACTGCCTGAGTTTTCAGGGCTGTGGCCATTGGGAAGCAGACCATGAGGCCAGCCTGCCAAGCAGCCTCTGGGTGGATTTGAAACCGCACCCATCAGCAGGCTGTTGAGCACTTGCTCTCTTGGTGAGGTCAGGGTTGGCCTTGTAGGCTGTGCCCTCCATCAGCTGCGAGAGGGTAGCTCTGATCAGCCAGCAGCGAAAGGGTTGATTAGAAGTATCTGCCCTCTAGCTCTGAGCAAGTAGAGTATGTCAACCAGTGGTAGGAGGAGACACTGGACGCATCTACCTACCAGCTCCGAGGGGTTGACTAGAACTGTCTGCTCACTGGCTCCGAGGGGTCAGACTGAAAGTGTCAGCTCTGAGGACAGACTCTCGAGAAGAATCTGCCCACCCAGTTAGGGAGGTAAAGGAAGCTTCGCTGTGTCTATTTGAAATCTTGCTTTAAAACAAAAAAGGAGTTTCTTATCTTCCGCCTGGCTCAGGCTCTGTTCTGAATTTATCCTGTGAAATGGTGCAGAGTCTCCCAAATGAGAAATTAATGTAAAAGATGGTTCCAGTTGCCCAAAGCACAAGTGGCAAAAGGAAAATATAGCGAAATCAGGCCTCGGGAGAATTACCAATGTTTGTGCTCCAAGGGACACCATCAAGAGTCTGTGAAGACAGCAGCCCGGACCGGGAGGAAATGTTTTCAAATTGTTTATCTAGGAAGGGGCATGTGTCTGCAACACACAGAGAACTCTTACAGTCAAACAAGAAAGGGAGAAACAACCCGATTGAAAAAGAGACAAAAGACTTGACTGGGCATCTCTCCAAAGATGGTATTGAGATGGCTGATGGGAAGATGCTCACCACCACTAGTCCTCAGGGAGTCCAAATCCGAACCGGCGCCTGAGCCAGTGGCTGTATTCTTACTCAGACAATGCTCGCATCGTATGTGTGTGTGTTTTGTTGTGTTTTTGCAAACCTCTCATGCTCCAGTACCCCAAGTATAATAGGAATGTGAGGTATGAAAAGTTCAGTGGGGGAGAGGATTAAGCACATAAATACACATGCATCCAGCACCAGGGCACCTGAAGACACAAACGCTGGCAGACGTCAAGGGAGGAGTGGACAGCGGTGCAAGAGCACCGTCTTAGAGCAAGTGCAGCAGTGTCCCTCAGGAGAGAGACTGGTGAGACTTGGTGTCAGACACTTTGGCTGTACCATCAGAGGGACCAATCCTTCAAGAAGGACACCCTGCTCTCTGAAGTCGGGAGCCCTCCGAAGAGAGGAGCCGCGATGAGGTGGGCTCACACCATGGCCGAAACGATGGGGTCGGACATGGAAAGGACGGTGAGGGTGGTACGGGGTTTGTTCGTGGTCGGTAGGGTTAACTGTGAGCAGGAACCCACCTCTTGGCACCTGACAACAACGATGGTTCAAACTGTAATCCGCCACTTTCAATACTGGACGGAGCATGGAGCACGGACAGTAATGAGGAGATGGAGGACCCAAGTGGCATTCCACGCCGACAGCAGCCACGGTGTTCCTTCTGCTCCAGTGCATTCTCCAGGGGGGTGTGCACTTGAGCTCACATAGATTCTAAAAGACTGAAAGCACATGAAGTATTTTCTCTGACCTCAGTGGAGTGAACTAGAGATCAATTGCAAAAATAAAACACCTGGAGGATACACAAGCTTACAGGATTCCTAAAGCAGATATAGAAATTGAAATCACCAATGCTCTTGGGTCAAATGGGAAACACGACCTACCAAAATGTGCGGGATGCAGGCAAGGCGATGCTCAGAGGGAAATGTGTAGCACTAAATGCCTGCAAGAAACAAAGGAAGGGACTTCTCAACCTAACAGCTAGCACAACAACTCCGGGAACTAGAACAACAAGAGGCTAAACCTACCAGAAAAAGAAAGAACATGATCAGAGAAGAAATATCAATGTAAAAACCTTAACAATAGAAAGGACTCAGACCCAGGAGTTGGTTCCTTGAGAACATTGGCATTGCTGCCAGCATGTTGTGCACCTGTAGAAAGGTGAATTGACAGAGGAGGGATAAGCTCTGTTTATGAGAAGGGGTCCGAGGAATTAGAGGGACCTGTAATGGGGTGACAGCACAGACGGAACTGTCTTGGAAGAACAGGCAGCATTGCTCCTGAGAGGCGAAGGTGCCGAGACTCCACCTCACACACTTTGGACCTGTGATCAGGAGAGACCAGTCCCTGGAGAAAGACGTCATGCTTGGTGAAGAAGAGGGGTAGTCATCCATTGATGAGGTGGATGGACAACTGGCCCCAGCGCTGGGCTTGAACTTGTGAGGCTGGCACAGGGCCCGAAGGTGTTTTGTTCTGTGTATGCGGGGTTGCTGTGGGTCCCAGCCGACCCTATGACACCTGACAGGGCCACAGCAACAAGACCACAAGCAATGGGTGTAATCCTTGGTTGGGAGTGGCATGATTCGTCTAAGCTTCCCCGCGGCGCACACTAAAAACCATGGCAGTGGGCATGAACTGTGCACTGTGTGAACATCGCAGGGCGCCCTCGTCCAGTAGTTAAGCACCGGGCTGCTAACGGAAAGGTTAGTGATTGTCCCCACCCACCCCCAGCCCCTGCTGCAGAGACACACACACAGAGAGAGAGAGAACGAGAGAACAAGCTGGACCCTATCAGCTTCATTAAGACCACAAGCTTGTGCAGCTCCACCCTGTCCTTCAGGCTCTCAGAGTCGGGAAATGACCCGGCAGCAGTCACCAGCAAAGCTTCCCTCTGGGCAACTTTTATACAGATCAGTGGAGCTTATGGAAGCATGCGTCTGAGAGTATATTTCTTCCATCCGGTGGGGAGGCCTGGAAAATCGTCCTCTCAGCCCATAATAGTTTCTTGCCCCCAGGCCTAGTGCTGAGCAGCTCTTGCTGAAGGAGTTTAAGCAACACGGACAAAAGAGAAGAACAAGAAGGAAGCCCTCGCTCCTCTCGGCAGCCACCAGAAGCAGCTCTATCGCATCCCTGCAGGGCGGCGTGGGGGCCGCGGCGGCGGGGTCAGCTCCAACTGGCAGTGACCCCGTCTCCAACAGAACGAAGGACAGCCCGGCCCTGCACCAGCCTCCCCACGGCTGTGATGTTGGAGCCCAGGTGACAGCCGCTGTGTCCTTCCATCTCCTTGAGGCCTTTCTCCTATTCGCTGCCTCTCGACTTCACCTAACACGATGCCCTTCTCCAGGGACTGGTCTCTCCTGATTACATACATGTCCAAGGTCCACATACTTTGGGGAGAGAGCAGGCTGGCCAGACTGACCATGACAACCCGGCCATGAGGCGCTCACAGGGGCCAGGCACCAACGGAGCAATCTCCTAAGGCTCAGAATGAGCAATTGGGATCGACTCTAAGGCAGTGGGCTGGGTTGGGGTTGGGAGCACTTTAACCTCTGTAGCACCAGGGCTCCTCCACAGGCTGCTGACCCCCTGCCGTCGAGTTGGTTCAGATCAGAGGGCCCTTGAGGATGGCATTACTATGCCCCCCAGAGGGTTTTCAAGGACAAAGTATAACTCGTGGGCAGTTGGCAGCCAAGAAGGTTCTCCTTAGAAGCCAGGGTGTCTCACGTACTTTGGACATGTTGTGAGGGAGACCCATCCCTGGCGAAGGCCATCATGCTTGGCAAAGTGGAGGGGCAGTGGAAAAGAGAAAGACCCCCAAGGAGATGGATGGACTGACACAGTGGCTGCAACAATGGGCTCAGCCAAGGGCCAACTGTCTGGAGGCGGACTGCCACGTGCTCTGGGGAGCTGCTAGTGGCTTCCAACTGCTGCTCTGTGGGCTCACAGCGGCTCGATTAACCCTCTGTGCCACCAGCCCACTCCCTGCTGCAAATAGATAGCCATATTACCACCTCTTAGAGAAAATTGCCTATTATTTGTAGAACCGTAGTGAGAATTGGGCACTTAAAGTTTCAAAGATTGACCCGCAGGAAGCAGCTAAGGATTGGAGGAGCGAGCAGGCTATGCTGCTATGACAACCCCCCCCCCCCCCCCCGCCTTCTGCACAAGGGAACAGGGCTTTCAAAACGAGCCAGCCACGGGCATCGGGGCAAAGTCTACCCGGTGAGCTCATTGGATTCTTTGTGAGGTGGGAAATAGAGCCACACGTTGTGCATGTGTGTGCGTGCAGCTGTCCAACCAGACAGCCGCCAACAGCCACACAGGCGTAGGTGAGCGCACAGACACCAGGAGGTTTCCAAGGCTCACCGAAAAGCGGCGTGCAAAGATAACAAAATTCTCTGCCAGCTCTTTAAACCCCCACCCTGTGAGTGTGTGTGTGTGTGTCCCCAAACGGACTGCCATCAAGTGACTTCCGAATCACAGCACCCCGGTAATTGGAACCACCCCCCTCCCGAGGAGTAGCCGGTGCTTTCAAGCTGCTGCCCCCACCCTGCCACCAGGTAGCTTGTGCTCCCAGGTAGATCTGGCTCAGAGCTGACATTCTCTTCTGAGGAAGCCCAGCCATTGCTTGATTTAAGGCTGGAAGGTGACCCTGGGGCAGTGGTTTCCAGGATTCAGCCAGTCTGTTGAATTCATGCAAACTTGATTCTGTTCCACATGCTACCCCCTTTTGATCAGGATTCCTCTCTAGAACCTTCGCTGATGCCCTTTCCTTGAGCCTTAGTTTTCTCAGCCTAGAAAGGGGTCGTAGGTCATAGTACCCCCTCCCACTGGGTTATCGCATCCCCTAACAGAGACCAAACGAAACCCACTATGGACTCCCCTCCTCCCACCCCACCCCCATGCATCAGAGTAGACCGCAGCCCTGCAAGGTCTTCTCGGCTGTCACTTTTATGGTGACAGATGGCCAGGACTTTCCTTCTCAGCCTCCAGGTGTGTAGCCAAGTACAAGCCATTTGAGCCCCATCCCCTCCACCCCAGGTACCAAAGATGAGGACCACCTCCTACTTCACCCCTCCATGCGTGTGACTCCCCACAGCCCCCTCCCCAGCCCTACCTTCATTGCACCCCCAGCACTGTTCCCCCGAGAGACAAGAGAGCAGACATGTCTCCATTCGAGAATGCAGAGACTGAACCAGGCCTGCTTCCTCCTGGGCTGAGCCACCAAATACCCCGGATTTGAGGCTAATATTAAGGGGATTTGTGTTTCTGTCGGACGCGTGTAGGATTAATCCCAGGAGTGCTCACAACTCGCTGATGTCTCCAGGGTGGCTCGGTAGCCTGGGGAGGAAGCAGGTTTTTGTGTGCGGAAGCCTGGGACCTGGAGAGCCAACCTGACTCCCTCTTGTCCTTCCCAGTGCCGTCCGCCGCTCCCAGGAATGTGTCTGCCGAGGCTGTCAGCTCCACACAGATCCTCCTGACCTGGGCTTCTGTGCCCGAACCAGACCAGAACGGACTCATATTGGGCTACAAGGTACATGTGCCTCAGGGGGTCCCTCAGGGATAGGGGTGGGGGGCAGGCAGCTGCTGCAGTGTGGCCCCAACCCAGTGGGTTGATTCTCTGCTACAGAGCACAGTGTGGGCCAAAAAAAAACAAAACAAAACTCACTGCCATCGGGTCGACTCCAACGTGAAAAGATTCTCTAGGACAGAGTAGAACTGCCCCCAGGGGCGTCCAAGGCTGTAACTCTTTACAGGAGTAGAAAGCCTCATCTTTGTCCTGAAGGAGCAGCTGGTGGTTTTGAACTGCTGACCTTGTGGTCAAGAACCCAACTGCAACACCGCTATGCATGCAGGGCTTTTCTGGACATGGGCCAGTCTCCTGCTGTTGACACAAGGGTCCCATGTAACCCCCTGGCTGCTGCGGGCGCTATCAGAGACCATGGAGTAAGCTCAGACTGACAATGGCCCTTGTACAGTTCCATGCCATCCTCGCGGTCTTTGCGATGCCTGAGCCCACCCTTGGGGCCACTGTATCCGTCCATCTCATCAAGGGTCTTCCTCGTGTTTCACTGCCCCTCCACGTTGCCAAACACATGTCCTTCTCCAGGTCCTGACCTCTCATAGCCACATGTCCAAAGGATCCAGTCTCACCCTCCTTGCTTCCACGGAGCACTCTGGTCGCACTGCTTAGACAGATGAGTCTGTCCGTCTGGCAGCCCACGGGCCATCATTGAAACATCTTAATTCTTCCTCGGCTTTCCTTAATGTCTGGCTCTCCCCTGCCGGTGAGGCAATAGCAAAGGCCAGGCTTTGATGTATGGATTGTCACAAGAGTTGTAAGAGTCCCCAAGAAAATGATCTTTAAAAAAAAAAATCCTTGGCTTGGGTCAGGCATACCTCAGTTCTAAAAGGGACGTCCTCATTATAATCTGGGTGGTAGGCCTGGCGAACCCCTTGAGACAAATCAGTCACCCCAACCCCCTGGAGGTCAACTCCACCATGATGCACAGGGGATTCCAGCAGTCAGCATTGTTGACTCAGCAGGAACTGGCTGGACCCCTCCTATCACCTGACCAACAGCCTGCGGTAAATGGAGACCGGGGCTCATGGCTCTCCAGTGAACCTCAGAGGATATTCTCAGCTGTGAGCCAGGAGTTCAAGGCAGCTGGGGTCCCGTGGGCCAGTTGGCTCCTCTCCCTAAGCTACCACCCTGTGTTGGTTGACAGCCGAGCCCTGGCTGGAGCAGATAGGGTTGGTTTGGCTACAGCCGGAGTCTCGGCTTGTGAATGTCAGGTGGGCAGTCCACTTGGCAAGTTCTTGGCTGGCTTTTAACCGGTGTCCCCTCCTCCTCTGGGCTAGACGTACTTCCTCAGCATCCTCCAGATCTCTGCCAAACTACACGAGGGCCCTTGATAGCACAGTGGGCTTAGTATTGGCTGCTCATGGAAACGTCAGCAGTTCGAAGCCCCCAGCCACTCCAAGCAAGAAAGTTGCAGCAGACCACTTCCCTGAAGACAGCAGCCTTGGATACCCAAGGACCAGCTCTCCTCTGTCCCTAGGGCCCTCTATGATGTCTCAGAATCAATCTGATGATGGCTGATACAGGGGAGCTTCAAAGGTTTCATGCAAAATGGAACTAGAAGATAATGGGCTTTCTCGTGTGTCTGTAAGAAGCCCTCTGGTGGCGCTGTTGATTAAGTGCTGGGCTGCTGCCCTCGGGGCCAGCTGTTCAAACCCACCAGCAGCTCCGAGCGAGCTGTTTCCGTAAAGAGTTACTAAAGCCTCGGAAGCTTCACACCAGGTGACGCAGCTTCAGAACCAAAGGGATGTCAGTGGACTCGGCTTTGTTGGGGGAGATTTCGTGCGCCTCCATCACCCACTTGCTAAGATTAGAGCATTGTTTCCCATATAACTGGGCCCTGTCACTGACACGCACGTCATCTAACACGAGTAGCAGGCGCAGGAAACTGTGCAGGAGGAGGCTGGGGGTTGGTTTGTTTCCTGCAAAAGCCTATATCACGTGGGTGAGGTGTGTAAGCCGAGAACGGTAGCTCCACAATCCTTGCACGACCTCAGGTATGTGCATGCGGGGGAGACCAGAGCTAGTTAGTGGAGCCCAAGGATCCTGTGGTCACCCAGATCCCCTTAGCCACAGAGCTCCTCTAGACCACCAGGCACCCCCGCTCACCACGTCACTGTGTGTCCACACTGCAGGTTCTCTTCCGGGCCAAGGACCTGGACCCGGAGCCCCGGAGCCAAGTGGTGCGCGGGAACCACACGCAGTCGGTCCTGGTGGCAGGCCTCCGGAAGTTCGTGGTCTACGAGCTGCAGGTGCTGGCCTTCACCCGCATCGGGAACGGGGTGCCCAGCTTGCCCCTTGTCCTGGAGCGCACCAAGGATGATGGTAGGCCCACCACCTGCCCCCGCGGTCCCCGTGCCCTCCTCCTGGGCTGCCCTTCTGCCCAAACCCTCCCAGTCCCTGTTGCTGCCAGCTTCACGGGGCCTTTAAGCAAAGTACCTTTCCCAGTCACTGAGCCAGTGTGGATGCAGCCCGTGCCAGCCCCAAGAGACGGTTTACTGTCTAAACAAGGGGCCCTACAGGCACTAGGGACTAGGCATTGGGCTACTAGCTAGCCGGTGGGTGGTCAAACCCACCACTGGACCCTCAGATGAAAGGGGAGGTGGTCTGCTCTCATGAGGATTTACAGCCTCAGAAACCCACGTCAGGTCGCTGTGAGCTGGCATCCGTTCGGTCGCAGTGCGTTTGGTTTGGGGGTTTAACCAGATGATCATCAAACCACAACAGCAAAAACCCACAGTCCTGGCATCTGAATCCCCCTCATACAGACCCAGTATTGGGGTTCAGAGACCGCCAGTCTTTACAGAGTGAGCGGACAGCCTCATCTTTCTTCTGTGAAGCAGCTGGTGGTTTTGAACTACTGGTGTTTTGGTTAGCACCCCAGTACCATCGAACCTTCAGAGCCACCAGTACTCCTAGCCATGTCCTAACCACATTGCCAGGTGACACAAAGTGCCCCAAGCCAAAACCAAACTCACTGCCATCGAGCCCATTCCGGTTCACTGCGACCCTGCAGGACAGGTAGCACTGCTGCCCCGTCGGTTTCCAAGGCCATGACTGGTCACAGCAAGGCCAAGTGCCAGGCTTCTCGCGTGGTTTCAAGTGGCTGACCTTGTGATTCACAGCCCGATGTTTAACCACTACATAGAGCCAGGTATAACTAGGGGATAGCTGGGTAACAGACAGGATAATCAGGTGACAACCAGTTATTAGCCGGGTGACAACCAAGAGCAAGTACTAACCAGGCTAATCGGGTGATAACCAGATAGTAGTCGACATAATCAGGTAATAACCAGGTAGAGCCAGGTGATGCCAGCTGATAGCCAGCTAGGAGGGAGGCCGAGGGAGCTGCCTTTGAGTGTTGTGTTTGGGACTGGAGCTGGCTGCTGAGCCTGGCTGCTGCTTCAGCCTCGATTTTACTTAAGCAGCAAGCGACTTCACCTATTTGGAATTTGAAATACCGTCCTCAGCATAATAGCTGGAGGCAGATTTTAACAGCCCTTGGATCACCACGAGATGCAGGATTTTGTTTTGTATTGATCGGTCAGTGGTCGCTGCCTCCTACCTAGTAATCAATCGGCTATTAACTTCCAACAAGCAATTCTGATCCTGGCCACCCAGCTTATTTGCCTAATCATCTGAGTGAATATATTGTCCCGAGGCTATGACCCTGTCATCGCATGGTTCCAGAGCGTCGCCCTGCCTTTTAACAGGTTGCCGATGCACCTGCGTGGCGGACGAGAAAGGCTCTCAGCAGGTGCCTGACAACCCTTCTTGTTGGGTGACAGTACAGGTGGTGTGCTTCGGAGAACGGAATGGAATTGAAAGTAGGCTCCTCACAGCAACTGCGACCTACACTTAGGAAGAGGGTCTTTAAGGCCTTCTTCTCCAATGGTCCCCTTTGCAGACATCTGCTCCGGTAGACTAGTGAGGGCCCCGGCTTGGCAAACCCTCCCGCATGGAACTAACTGCCCCACTCAGGCTCTCCCTCTCCCTGTCTCCAGTGTGACTTCTGGGACATGGAAAGGAGATGGTCAGACTCAAAGACAGTGGTGCCCTAGGTGGGAGCCCCATGGAGCCAGTTTGATTCCCAAATGCAGCGAGTGTGTGGTTAGCACGCAGTGAAGTGGATGTAGGTGGAAGGTGGGTGGTGGGCTAGATGTAGGTAGATGCTATGGTAGAGGGCAGGCAGCTAGACTATGGAAGTGAGGTGATCGGGAGGTTGTGGGTGGCAGGTATATTGTATGGTAGATGGTGTGATAGAGGGTGGGTTGCTAGGCTGTGATAAGCAGGTGATGTGGAAGATGGTAGTTAGTTAGGTTAGGGTAGAGAGATGATATGGTAGATAAAGGTGGGTGGTGTGGCAGCTGGTAGTTGAGTTGGCTAGACTATGGTAGGTAGGTGGTATGGTAGACGGGAGGTAGATCATGTAGTAGGTGGCAGATAGGCAGTGTGGTAGATGGTGTGGTAGATGGTAGGTAGATGGCATGGTTGATGTTGGATGGTAGGTAGATGGCGTGATTGAGATTGGGTGTTAGTAGGTGGTGTGGTTGGTGGTAGTTGGCTAGGCTAAGGTGGGTAGGTGCTGTGGTTGATATTGGGTGGCAGGTTGAGGATGTGGTAGATGAAGTTTCAGACAGTAGGGAGCTCGACTATCTCCTACACCCTCTGTTATCTGCCGTGTGCATACCTCCCGCTGACAAGGACACTCTGTTTTCCGTTAGCCCCTGGGCCCCCGGTGAGACTTGTCTTCCCGGAAGTGCGGTTGACGTCAGTCCGCATCGTGTGGCAGCCCCCAGAGGAGCCCAATGGCATAATTCTGGGTAAGGAGATGGGGGTGGAGGGTCAGGGAGTGGGAAGGAGTATCTCTGGGAGGGGGATGAAGCTTGGGGTGTTTCAGAAGAAGCAGCAGTTGCATGTTTAGCAGTCTAGCGTTTTCTGAGGTGGCGTGGCTGCGGGCTCCTCCGCGGCCTTCTGAGCCAGCATCACCTGGAGTTCCCCCCGTTTGTTCAGTGCCAGCACAGTGTACTGACCTTGTGCTCGACTCTGAGACAAGGAGGCCATTCTGATGTGTGCTTGGAGAACAGAACAGTGGGCTAGTTTATCACCAAAGGCAGCCACCTGGTTCCTGTCCGGCAGTCTGGGATATCCAGGACATGACACTGAGAATTCAGTGTGACACAGGGTATGATCACAGATGCCCTGGAAGCATTTCTCTTTGGGGGGCGGGGGGGGCGCGTCTCTGCCCAGGAATAAAAGGTGGCTTTCTGAGCTGGCTCTCGGAGTGAAGGAGTTGCAGGAACCTGTGCAGAGGGAAGGAGGGGGCCACTAGGAGGGAAGGAGGAGCTGAGCGGGGAGGACCAGATGGTGATCAGACTAGGCCCTGATGGGCTGGGCACTGGGCACTGGCCAGTGCGGCCTGTGGACCCCCATTTGTCAAGGAAGACCACCAGCCAGTCTTATGACTCCGATGCAGACCCGGCTCAGCACTCAGGATGGGGACGGGCCTCAGTGACAGGCCCCGGGTACCGAGTGGGTTTGAACTGCCAACCTTTACGTTGGAAGTCATGGGTACACTTGTCGGTACCACCCGGGGCACCCATAACCTTTAAAAGCTGTGCCAAGTAAAAGCCCGCTGCTGGCAGGTGGCGCCTGACTCACGGTGGCCCTACTGGCAGACAAGAACTGCCCGTGCGTTTCGCAAGTCGGTCTTCCTTCAGAATTACACAGCCTCCTCTTTCTCCCACCACTTGCCTGAACATTCAGCCCCCGAGCACTCTAACCTCTGCACCACTGGCCTCCTTTCTTCGCATGTTGACCCCCATCGAGTGGAAGCCAGACTTTGTCTCGCTTCCTTTGGGCATGTTGTCGGGAGAGACCAGTCCCTGGAGAAGGGTATCATGCTGGGTGAAGTAGAGGGGCGGCGAGGAAGAGGAAGGTCCCGGGCGAGGTGACGGACACCTTGGCTGCAGCCTTGGACCCGAGCCTCACTATTGTGCAGGCGGTGCAGGGCAGGCCGTGGTTTGTCCTGTTACACACAGAGCCCCTGTGAGTTGGAGACAACTGGACTGCGCTGCCCTTTCCCATCTCCACAGTGGGCCGCTGCTCCTGGCGCTGGACTTGGCCCCTGCCTGATGCTAACTCACCCGCCTCCGAAGGCAGGCCTGCCCTTCCCTGCTCTAGCAATCCAGCGGATCCATGCTTCCCGCAGGCCTCCCAGACCCCGCCCCGTCAGCAGACCTGCTCTCCCCACAGTAATTACCCGGCCAGCCTTTTCTCTCCCAGCCCATCTATCATCCTCCCAAAATGCAGGAGCTCTTACTCAGCGCCCGCTCTGAGCCATTTACGGACAGGAGGGAGAGGGATGGAGAGACCAGAGCGGAGGTGGAGAGAACAGGGAAATGGAGGGAGAAATGGAAGAGAACAGAGGGAGAGAGGGAAAGGAGGGACACAGAGAGGGGGCAGAGGGAGGTGGGGGGGGGGAGAGAGCAGAGAGAGGGGATGGAGAGAACAGGGAGAGAGGGGACAGAGAACATGAGTGGGAGACGGTATAAAGGGGAGCGGGGGAGGGAGAAAGAGAAAGGACATATAGGGAGAGAGAGAGAGAAAGAGATTGTAGGAGATGGATTCAAGACTCACCCTCAGCAAGTCCTGCCTCCTGACAGTAACCGAGATGGCCCATTCCCAAACTGGATGATAACCGCTGGCCTAGTGTGTACGGTTTGGGGGACACAACTGTACGCCCCCTGTGGTGTCACTCTTGGCCATGCTCATACGCATCTGCCAGTCTCTGCTTTGTGTGTGGCTGTGGAGTGGGTTGACAGGTGGCAGGGCAGAGGGTCTTGGTTTTCACTCAGGCTGAGCTTCCTCAGGGGCAGGGGGGATGGAGGAAGCGCTGCCTAGGGGGCTAGCAGATGCCTGGCAGCTGGGGGAGGGGTCTGTGTTAGCATCTGTACAGGAATCCCACTGCCACACAGACTGCGCTGGGGCTGGGGCTGGGGCCGGGCCTCTGGTGGACCAGGGGCATCTTCTCACAGTCCCACGAGGCTCACACAGCACTCATTGATGTCATGCGGGCCCCTGACTCCATCCACGCTCACCGGTCCCCAGCAGAGAGTTCCCAAGGCTGTGAACTTGCCCGGAGCAGACAGCCTCATCCTTCTCCATCGGAGTAGCTGGTGGGTTTAGAGAGCCAGGCTTGGGGCAAGCAGCTCAATGCTTAGTGCACTGCACCACCAGAGTGCCTTAAAAAGCTAGATTCTGACCCATAACGACCCTTTAGGACAGGGTAGAGCTGCCCCGTGAGCTGCTGAAGCTGAGTCCTTTGTGGGAGCAGAGCAACGCGTCTTTCTCCTGAGGAGCGGCTGGTGGTTTCGAACTGCAGCAGTTCATTGCATAACCAACAGCCCGCCGTGCTCCTTCAGAGGCCGACTAGTCCAGGAGCTCTGCTCAGAGCAGCCAGGCGTGTCCCGGCCTGACAACCAGCATCCGGAAGCTTCCAGAGAAGGAATGGTTCCAAGTGGAGCCCCCACGGGGGTGGGGGAGGGTCAGGGATGTTGGATTGGCAAGGGGGGGTGGTCCAGGGCCCCCTGCTGTCCATTACAGCTTGGAAGATCCGAGCAGGAAGATGAGCCTGTGGGGGGAGCATGGAGAGGCAGGTGGTGGCCACGTGGCACCCCAGTCCCTGCCGTCTTAAAGAACTGCACAGCAGGAGGCCCCAGCAACCCCCTAGCCCAGGATAGGGCCAGGCTCTGTGAAGCTTCCACCCACCCCCTCGGAAGGATGCCCCGCCCTCAGGAAGTTGAACCTCCCGCCATCTCGTGAGGCAGCAAGGGGGCTTCTCCCAGTGTCAGCTCCTCTTTGACAGGTGCCATCTGCTGGGGAGGACGGGGGTCACGGATAAATGGCTGTGTCCGGGTCCCCAGCATGGGCAGAAGGGATGAGGTGTGGGGATGGCAGGATCCCCAGTGGATGCTGCAGGGCGTCGGGATGTCCAGCTGCTGACCACATGCTTGGTGGTCTGAGCCAAACCAGAAGTCCCTCTGAAGACAGGTCCGGCCCCCTGCTACGGTGGCCCAGGGGAGCAGGTGCTGGGACGGTCCTACTGCATCCGCTTGGGGTCCACCCTGCAGGCGATGGCCTTGTGGGCAGGTGGCGTTTCCTCCTCCATCTGGGAACTTGTTGGCCAGGCGTTCGCATCTTCGGGCTACGCGGAGCGCTTGACGTTAGCACAGCCGTAACTCTTTTCCTGCAAAGTCCTGCGCGTGTCCATGCCAGTGATTTATCGAGATTCTAACTGATACTCCCAAAAGCAACCCTGAAACGATTTTCATGTGAAAGCCACCCCACAAAAACCACTGCTGTAAGTCTTTAGAAAACGATATCCTGGATCAATGACATTGACACACTGGGCTAAACTACTTGAAACTCCGTGAAGTATTGCTTGGGTCTGAACCAGAACTCGGGCAGATACTGGCAGCTGGATGGCCCAACAGCAGCTCTGTGCCCCTCTCTGCCCCCTGCAGGTTACCAGATTGCCTACCGCCTGGCCACCAGCAGCCCCAACACCTTCACCACCGTGGAGGTCGGCGCCACCGTGCGCCAATTCACGGCCACCGAGCTGGCCCCCGAGGCGGCCTACATCTTCCGGCTATCGGCCAAGACCAGGCAGGGCTGGGGGGCCCCACTGGAAGCAACCGTCATCACCACAGAGAAGAGAGGTGAGCACCCCCACCCCAGCCCTGGTGCATGATGACGGCAGGCCTCCGGGGTGTGAGACTGGCCACAGTGTAGCCTGAGCTCACTGGGCCGGGCTTGGTGGACACAGGGCTGGGAATGCTCAGAGGGTATGAGGGGACCAGACAGTCCTGGTGGCTTCTCATCCTAACAGCCACATGGTACCACCCTGCACTGGACCTGCGGCCCGGGTGGGGAGCAAAGCTCCAAACACACTCGCTGCCATCAAGTTGCTCCCGATTCAGAGCGACCCTCTAGACCAGAATCAAACTGCCCCTGTGAGTTTCCAAGACTGTAAGTCTGCACAGGAGCAGAGAGCCTGCTTTCTCCCTTGGATCCACTCATGGGTTCAAACCACTGACCTCATGGTTAGTAGCTCAGTGCACATCCCACAGTGCCACCAGGGCTTCAGTGAAAGGCGTCACGCTGAGCGACTCCATGGGTGTTTGGGTGTCAGCCCAGAGGCTGGCACGCCGTCTCTGCTGCTCCAATGATGCTTCCCAAATTCCAGACCCATGGCCCTTGGGCCACTCTGATGGGCAGTGGCCTCATGAGAAGCTACTGGCTACCCTGGGCCCTAAATGAAAGAGCTGAGAGAAGCTCAAAGGGGACCTGGTGACGCAGAGGTGAAAATACTCAGATATGCAACAAAAGGTCAGTGGTTGAAACCCACCGAGGCTCCAAGAGAGAAAGATGCAGTAGTCTGCTCCCGTGTTGATTACAGCCTCTGACGATACCCACAGGGGCGGTCACAGCCTCAGACCCCCACAGGGGCAGCTCTACCCTGTGCTGCAGGGTCTTCAGGAGTTAGAATTGACTGGACAGCAGTGGGTGTGGATTTGAGTCTGGATAGAAACTTATCCAAAGGACATTTCTCTGTTCCCAGTGTTGGGCTCAGGGCTTCATGTCAGTCACCTGGCATTTCACAGATGCTGAGACAGAGATTTTACAGATTTCACTGGCATTTCACAGATGCTGATGTCTTGGTTCCCCCAGGGGAGCAAAACCAGAGAGGTGTGTCTATTTTAATATTAATAGAGATTGGCTTCCAGGAAATGGTTCGCACAACTGTGGTGCCCCAGCAGGTCTCAGATCTGTGAGTCAGGCGGCAGACTGGAGGCCTCTGCTGGCTCAAAGTCAAGGAACAAGAGAGAGATGCCAGAACATGCATGTGTGTGTTGGAGGCAGACCACACCCCCAAGGTGACCCCCATTTACCTGATTGGTTGATTATACCAGTTCCCATCCTGGAGGATGATTACATCATATCACATGACAGATGATGATTACATCAGATCCCATCCTGGGAGATGATAACATCATATCATCCAGTCCATTGTCTGCCAAACCACTGAGAATCACAAGCCAGCAAAGTGGACACATACCACCGTCCATTACCCCCCCCCCCGGGCTGTCCCCCAGAAACTCCCCACCCACAGTAGGTCCCCTCCTTTGGCCTCAACTCCAGTGGTTCTGGCATCACAGCCAGAGATCTTGGGAAGAAGTAAAGACAAGAAGGAGCTTGGGTGACGGACACACCGGGGTCAGGGACCCCATCACCTCATAGGGGCTGCTGGGAGCACAGACGGAGCCTTGCCGGCCCTTATCTGCTCCACGCTGCAGCTGCCTCATCTGTGAAATGGTGATAGCCCAAGCCCGGAGTAACCCCAGAGTCTCTGATGGAATTCTGAGCTCACCTGGTGCAGGGGGCAGTGTACTAGCCGCCAGGACTCTGCCCAGAGGCCCCCGGGGGGCTGCACCTCGTGATGTAAACAAGGCTGTGATGGGGATTCAAGACTGGAATCTTGCTCTTCCACGAGGAGACCTGGTTCAAGTCTCTGCTAGGGCACGTCACACACAGGAGCCTTGGTAGTGCAGTGGTTATGTGTTGGGCTGCTAACAGTGAAGCCGGTAGTTCAAACTCACCAGCTGCTCCTCTGCAAAGAGATGAGGCTTTCTACTCCCTATTTCCAAGGCAACACCCCCCCCAATAACTCACAAGTGAGGGCCAATTGGGGAGTGGTGTTTTTGCTGTGACCATTCTTGTTTCTATCACAAGAGGGGTACAGGTAATGTCTGGGGGGTAGGATGGGGGCTGAGTTAGATCAGGAGTGAGTGAGTTCAGACTGGCGCCTGAGAGGCTGACAAGGAGGAAACTCACCTGCACGGAGTACCTGTGGTGTTCCGAGAATGTTCATGTCCGCCCAGGTGCTTCGGAAGAACGGCCTGGCAATGGACAACTGCAAACAGCCCCGGGATCCCTGTGGAGTGCATTTCTACGCTACGGGGCAGCCAGTAACACCAGGATCCAGGGTTGGCCGGGTGGGCTCTGATGAGGGAGGGAGGGATTCCGAGAAGCCCCACCAAACCCACAGTGTGTGCTCAGGGACCCAGGACCAACTCAGGAGGAGAGCCCAGAGGCCCTTAGCCACCTGGCGCTGTGTTATTACACGCCGCCACCATTGTAATCAGGACCGATGGTCTGCCTCACCAACAATTAAACAAGCACTCCTCCCCGTGCTGAGGTGCTTCTCAGAATGAGTTGCTGGGGCCATGATGGTTTGGGGGCAGCTACATTCAGATTCAGGTCCTGCTGCAGGGATGGGGTGCTCCCAGTCACTCTCGGAGTGGCTGAGTAGTGACCCCTGCAAGGGACCTGCACCCGACACCCACAAAACCAGCCAAGACAGATTACCTTCCTGTCTGGGTCAGGTTGACTTTACAGGGAGTGGAAGGAGGTGCTAGGATGGACTGAGCCCCACAGGTGGAGGATAGGGAGTCCTGGGGAACCTGCAGGTACCTCCCCGAGCCCCTAGCCCATGATCCCAAGTCGTAGTAGCGCTGGGGTCCCTGGATCCAGCTTCACATTCACTTGCAGCGAATAGTCTGTCTCCTCCCTGCTACCCGTTCCTGACAGGCAAGATGTGGGTCAGTCCCCTCCGACCAGTAGCTCTCTCACCTGCCCTCTGAGGTACACTCCCCCAAATCCTTGCCAGCTTAGCTAGGCCACGATTCCCAGTGGGTTGGCAACTATGCCCTGGTGTCATCATGCCCCAGACTAGGGTCTCGAGTGATCAGGCAACCAGCTGTGCGGGAATTTGGAGAGATACAACACCTCACGTGGGACACGCCCCCAGGTGCAGTCGGGACTTCGCCTGGGGCATGGTCAGCATCCCCTTTTATCTTAACCAAGCCAAACCCACTACTACGGAGACGTTGTCCTGACTCATAAGCCCCAAACCAACTGGCTGCCCTTCCAGTGCATAGCAGCCCTACAGGACGGGAGGACCAGCCGGCCCAGCGGGCTTCCAAGGCTAACTGTCTCAGGGAACAGGAAACCTCATCGTTCTCACATGCTAAATGCTGACCATGCTGTTTTCAGCCCAGCATGTAACCATGCCGCCGCCAGGGCACATGCAGGGTCTCCAAGATCTGTGTGTGGTGCAGGCAGCCTCTTCGTTCTCCCGAGGAGCAGCTGGTGGGTTCGAACTGCCAACCTTGTTGTTTGCAGCCTAACGCCTGACCCACAGCACCACCAGGACTCATTGCCTACCACCTAGGAGCTCATTTCAAAAGGGTTGCGGTGGCGTTTGTTTTCCTTAACCAGTCAAGTGGATTCTGACCCGTGCAGGGCTTCCTCTGATATGGTTTCTGAGGCCATAAATCTTGATGGGAGCAGCCAGCCTTATCTTTCGCCCACAGAGCAGCTGGTGGGTTTGAACCGGCAACACTGTGATCAGCAGCCCAACCCGACAGCCCAAGGGCTCATTCTATTTTATGAGAGAGCAAAGAAGAGACAGGGGAACCAGGGCACTGGCAAGAGATAAGAGCTGGAGTGGAGGGCGTCATTGAGACCCGGGGTCTCTCTGCTGGGAGCCTCCCAGACCCCAGGGATGCCGACGGAGGCCAATACATAAGGAGTGTCCACAGCCCGAGGGTGGAGGAAGAAGAGTGATGAGGTCATTCAAGACCCCAGGATGTGGACGAAGACGGAAGACCACATGTGGAGCCAAGTGAGCCAGTCCCATAAAGACAGCTACTGGGGGGGGGGTGTCATCATAATACGGGGAAGATGGTTTTCACCCCACAAGAAGTAGGTGCTGATGGTTACAGAGAAAACCGGGGGAGAGGGACGAGGGACACAGAAGAAGGGATAAGGGAATCAGGGTTGTTTTCAGTAAGACGAATAGCAATAGACATAGGTAGACGGCAGCACAGATGCATGTCTAGGTAAGCAGGTGGATAATGGAGCCACCTTGTATGTAACAGTAGGACATGATGCCCGGTCCTGCGTCATCCTTGCCATCGTTGCTGTGTCCGAGCCCATTGTTGCACCCATCGTCCGTCAGTCAGTCCAGCTCTGGAGGGCCTTCTTCTCTTTCGCTGCCCCCTACGTTTCCAAGCACGATGTCCTTCTCCAGGGACTGGTATCCCCTAACAACATGCTCAAAGTCTGTAAGAAGTAGTCTCACCATCTTTGTCTCTAAGGGTCACTCTGGCCATGCTCCGCCCCCCAAAAAAACCCCACCTCCCTGCCATGGAGTCCACTCTGATGCACAGCAGCCCCAGGGGCAGAGGGGAACCTCGTGGGGGCTCTGGACTGCGGAGCAGACAGCTTCTATTTCCCCCCTTGGAGCAGCTGGGGGTTTCGAACTGCTGATTTTGTGATGAGCAGCCCAACACAAACCCAGTGCACCACCAGGGGATCCTTGGCACCAAAAAAGATACCTAGACAGTCGCGCACATTGACAGAGACACACATTGTAGCAGAAAGAGACGTCGTCGTTGACGTCAGGGCCCATCGAGTGGAGCCACCTCACAGCAACACTGAGCAGGACCGAGTGGAAACTGCCCTGTCCTCACAAGTGCTCCTGTACCCAGCCCACTGGTGCACCCACCGTGCCAGTCCATCTTGTCGAGCGCCCTCCTCATTTTCTGCTTTACCAAACACGATGTCCTGCTCCACACACTGGTCTCCTGACAGCGTTCCCAATGTCCGCGAGCGGAAGACTCCCCATCCTTGTCTCCAAGGAGCATTCTGGCTGTACCTCTTCTAAGACCTGTGTGCTTGTTCTTTTGGCAGTTCGTAGATGGATACGTGGGTTTAGTTAGTGAAATAAATGATGCACTAAGTTAGCAAATATCCCACAAATGGACTCTTTTTTGAAAAATCATTTTATTGAGAGCACTTACAATGCTTATGACAATCCACACATCAATTGTATCCGGCATATATGTACAAATGTTGCTAGCCTTCCTTTCTAAACAGTTACTACTTTCTACTGAGCCCTTGCTATCAGCTCCTCTCCCCGCACCCTTGTGCCCCCTTGATAGATTATCAATTATTATTATTTCCATGTCTCACACCGACCACTGTCTTCCTTCCCCCATGGTTTCCGGTGTTGGACGGGTGTGTGTGGTTGTGTCGCTCAGTTTCCCCTTCTTCCCCTTCTTCCCCTCCTCCCACCCCTTCACCCTTCCCGTCTGGTATCTCTCTTCTCATTCCTGCTCCTGGATTGTGCGCACTCATACAAATACATATATGCATGCATCATTCAAGCATGTACATTACCAAAGGAAAAAGACATGGGCATTAGACTCACCGGTGCTGAAAGGTGACAAGGGCCCGGGGCTGGATTCAGACGTGCAGCCTCCTCACCTGCGTGAGGATACATTTCAGAACACACCGCCTGTCGTGGTGTTTCTGCCTAGAGGTGTTCAAAGAATAAACCACGAAGTTCGCCAAGCCGACCTCGCTGTCAGGAGTGTGGGATGACACCAAGCTTTCTTTGGTTTCAGAGCGGCCGGCGCCACCCCGGGAGCTCCTGGTGCCCCAGGCAGAAGTGTCTGCCCGCAGCCTGCAGCTCCAGTGGACCCCAGGCAGTGACGGCGCGTCCCCCATCCGCTACTTCACCGTGCAGGTGCGAGAACTGCCGGCCGGAGCCTGGCTCACCTACTCCTCATCCATCAGCCACGAGGCCACCGCCTGCATTATCGAAAGGTACCATGGGGACCACAGGATCCTCCCCAAGGAGGAACAGGGGGCCCTTCCCAGTCAGCCCTCACTGAAGAGCTGGGGGCTTGTACCCCTGCTTCTCATGGACTCACGATTCCAATCCTGCCTTGACCCTTGAGTCTATGCCCAACAGGGGGGTTGACGATGGATGGTGGATAGATATGTGAGTGGATGGATGGATAGAAGGATGGATGACGGGTGGGTGGATGGATGGTGGATGGATGGATAAATGGATTAATGGTGGATGGATGGATGGTGGATGGATGGATGGTGGATGGATGAATTGGTGAGTAGGTGGATGGTAGGTGGATGGATAGAATGGATGGATGGATAGATGGTAGGTGGGTGGTTGCGTGGATGGATGGATGGATAGATGGTAGGTGGGTGGTTGCGTGGATGGATGGATGGATAGATGGATAGGAGGGATGGATAGATGGTAGGTGGGTGGTTGCGTGGATGGATGGGTGGATAGGATGGATGGATAGATGGTAGGTGGGTGGTTGCGTGGATGGATGGATGGGTGGATAGGAGGGATGGATAGATGGTAGGTGGGTGGTTGCGTGGATGGATGGATGGATGGATGGGTGGATAGGATGGATGGATAGATGGTAGGTGGATAGCTGAGTGAATGAGTGAAAATACACATGAAATTTCCATGTGGAAAGCACCACGTGGTGCTGCGGGGGAACTTGTGTGCCCCTATGTGAACTGGAAGACATGTTTTCACACGGACAATTGGCATCGCTTCAATCCAGCGCTGTCCAGCCCTCTGGGCGTGGGCAGGGCCCTAAGGGCACCGTCCATCTGTTTTCTCGTCCACGAGACAGGAAGAGCCCTCTCTGCTCTCCCACCTCGCTGCGCTGAGGGGCTGGGGGGAGAATGCGTGCCAGCTTCTGATTCATCGTGTGGTGGGGAGTTAGGGCCTTGGGCGGGGTGACTGCCTGTCGCTGGGGCAGCAGGTGGACGCTGGAGAGCACAGCTAGCGGGGCTTGGCCTGGGGCAGTTGTCCACCTGGGAGCTTTGAGGGCTGAGAAGCCGGGGAAGTGGTCTGGATGGGTGCTCGTTTGTTTTCTGTTCCGCATCTACGTGAGGGTGAGCCCAGGAGCTTCTCCGGAGGAATGGGGTACGCTCCTCGGAGAGCTGCAGTTTGTCTCTAATCCAGAGGAGGTGCACATGCATCCTGGTGTAGGGAGCCCCTCGAACGTCTGCTGGGAGTGCTGCCCACACCCGCTGCCTGCCTGTCTCCTCTTTCCCGGGACCAGGCCCTCGGACACGCCCTGAGTGTCACATGAGGCTCCCGTCCACCAGAACGCCCTGCTGTCTGGGGTTCACCTGGAAGCTCTGGCCTCCCCACATTGGCTTCCCAGGGCTGAGGGCAAGAGACGTGTACCCCACACTGGCTCCACTGGGCTCCACCCCCACCCCATCCCCACCCAATTGGTTCCAGAGGCCCCAAGGGCAGGGAGGGCTGGAGACCTCCCACATTTACTGGGTGCCCTGCTCGTTCCAGGCTGAGGCCCTTCACCTCCTACAAACTGCGCCTGAAGGCCACCAACGACATTGGGGACAGCGACTTCAGCGTGGAGACAGAGGCTGTGACCACGCTGCAGGACGGTGCGTAAGCACTACCCGAGCTGGGGGAGCCCGTTGCTCCCTCTGAAAGGGGGCCATGGAGGGGACCTGAGGGAGTTGAGCAGGCCGGTGGTGGTGGCGGCGGCAGCGGCGGTGAGAGAGGATCTCAGCAGACCTCTCACGTGTCCCCGCAGACCCACTGGCCATAAATCAGGCCTTGACGGGCTCCCAGATGGGATGGAAGCGCCTCTGATTGACTTCTGAAGTCTGGGCACTCCATTAGCATCGTAGACGTTGAATAATTTATGGAATCCTTAAAGCTAGATGTCAGAGGGTAGTGCGGGTCGAGAGAGGCTTTCTCAGTCTCCCGCTCACTCAGGGGCCGTCTGCCTGACGTCAGCACACTGAGACTGCTGGACTGAAAGGCTCAGGAGGGATTTCCAGCTCCAGGTTCTCCCGAGTGGCCTGGGGCCTGGAGACATGCTGGGATTTAGTGGCGTGAGCCTGGACACGGCTCCGCCCACCATGGCCAGCTCAGGGTGGGAGGGCCTGGAGCATTCGGGGAAAGGACGGAGATGATGCCGAGGGTGGGGAAGCAGAGCCAGGGCTGAACACCTGACCTCCAGCTCCATCCAGCGGAGTTGCTGGACCGTTCCCCAGCCGACACCAGTCCAAGGTCTCCACAGGGTACCACCTTGTTCCACTCTGGCCATGGATAGAGTGAGCTTTAAACAAACCCGCCTGCATAGCCTCGCCCTGTGACCTCACAGCTGAGATCTGGATGGTCAGCGTCAACTCCACCGGGCCTCGCAGGCAGACAATGGTTCATAGTTGCCAGCAGGCAGAACAGGAAGAAGGCCGCCCGGTCCCGCAGCAGCCTCACAACCTCCCTGTGCTGCAGCCCGTGTGTCAGTCCATCTCCTCAAGGGTCTTCCTCTTGTTCCCTGACCCTCTGCTTCACCCAGCACATGTCCTTCTCCCGGGGTCCAGTGTAGCCGAGACGGTATCCGAACCCTTCAGGAAGTAACACGGGATCAGAGCTGATGGTCTTGAATGAGGTCGTCTAAGGTACACTGAACCCCCAAACAAAAACTGAAGATCCCAATTGCGATGTTTTCAGAAATGGGTGCAAGTCTGGAAGTACTCACGCATCTAGGCCAGGAAATTTGGAAAGCAGACCCCCAGGCCAGCCAACCAGAAGGCATTCATGTCTCTGGATACTTCCAAGAAAGGGGACGCAACAGGATGAGAGAATTGCCCAACAGGAGCATTACCTTCACACACAAGTAAAACATTTGCCGCAGATCATGCCGAAATGGTCTCAGGGCTGCACTGACAGGGAGCTGCCAGAAATTCCAGCCGGGTACAGAAGAGGATGTGGAATGAGGGGCATCATCACTAGAGGTCAGACGGAGTTGTGCTACAAGCAGAGGGTACCAGGAAGATCTTCCCCTGTGTTCTGTTGACTAGGCAAAGGCATTCGACCGTGGGGGTCCTAGCAAATTCTGGATCAGGAGAATCCCAGCCCATTTCACTGATCACACCAAACCTGTACCCAGGCCCGGGGGCAGTCATTTGAACATAGTGCACAAGAGTGCCACGTGGTTTAATATCAGGAAAGGTGCGCGGCCTGGTTTATCCAGACTTTACGCAGTCTGTGTGCTGTACAGATAATCCAAGAAGCTGGACTTGATGAAGAAGAACGCAGCATCAATATTAGAGGGAGGCTTGTCACCAACCTGCGATGTGCAGATGGCTTAACCATGCTGGCTGCTTCAGAGGGTCTCGGAACACTTGCTTTGTCTTCTTGAGGTGCCCTTGGAGATGTTCTGTCCAACTTTTCCTCCCTTTATGTCTTCTTGGTCCAATAGCAGGTGTCAGGGTCTCTCCTAATGTCCATTTTGGTCTGTTCTTTCTAATATACATATTTTAATTGTGGCCTTTTGCTGGGGCGTGAACGAGGTCCTAGGCATCCTCCCAACTCTGCTTCTGTCTTTGGTCATTAGTCAGTGCCCAGCGGCTCAAATCGGACCTTGAGCTGGTCTCTAGATTCAGGTGGCATATAAACACTCCAGGTCCGTGTTGGCTCAGGTGGACTCATTCTCCTTAATTCAAGTCCAGCCTGAACTTGCTCACGAGCCACGGATGGTCTGGTCCTTCAGCCCTAGCCTGTGTCCTGACTGGTGGGGAGCTTCTCTGGGGTCCCCACCCACAAATTCCTGTCCATTCCACCGGGCCTGGGCCTGGTGTATAGTCACCATTGATGTGGTTGAAAACAGATCTGTCCACTAACTTATATATCACATGGCCTCCAGCATCATGTCTATCACCAAGTTCCTGTTTTCCACTGACCCATTCTTGACTTTGGTCTCCAACTTCCGAGTTCCAAGCACCAGCAATGATCCAAGCATCTGGAGGGTGTGCTTCATCAAGTGCAGACTCTATAAGTCGGCGGACAGGCTTATCCAATTTCTTTTTCACCCTTGGCTTTGGCGGCTGCTGTGTTCATCTGAGCAGTCGTCTATGAGCTCATCTTCCTTGTGGACGCACGGATGTCAGCCTGTCACTGGCGGCATTGTGGTTCAGGAGAGATCTTGAAGTGCTCTTGTTGACAACGAATACCATGCCCTTCCGCATCAGTTGGTCCCTGCCAGCATCGCACGCCATTTGATCATCCAGTCCTGAGTGGTCAGCCCCCATCCATTTGGGCTCCAAGCCTTCCACTTCACTTTTGACCTCCTCCACTTTCCCAGAGCCTGACTTCCCGCCTTCTGTGTTCCACTGGTTAGTGGCTGCTGCAGCTGTATCTTCTCGTCCTGAGCCATTTCTAGGAATTAAAGAAAAATTGTACCCAATAGGGTGGAAGGAGTGAGAAACAAAACAGCACACCACCACCTTGTCTGTGGAGCCCGTTGCGTGGCTGAACTCAGGAGGGGCTATTGCAGCAGGGGGAGGGGACCAGGACACACGCTCCAAAGGACCCTTCCCTTTACGCCCCTCCTGTGACTGAGCCACCTGGGGAGGGCTGCAGGGACCCCTACTCAGGTGGTTAAACAGCTAAGGTCCAACGTGAACAAGAAGCCATGGAGACATGGGCCCTGGTTAAGTTAAGGCCCTGGACAGGGTACTGGTGTGAGCTGGGGAGAGGAGCACTGGGGGCCATCAGTAGCTTCCCTGCCAACTGAATAGTCAGCGGTTCAAACCTCTCCATGGGAGAAAGGCCTGGTGATCTTGTCCCATGCAGAACAAAACCTGTTGCCCTTGAGTCAAATGGCTCACAGTGAAGCCAAGGATTTCTGGGGCTGTGGGTCCTTGGGGGGGCAGACAGCTGGCTTTTAGGTTCACAACCCAGCTCGTCAGCCAGCACAGCACACCTGGGAGCAGGCCCCGAAGACGCTCACACCCCAAAGGAGCACGTGGCTAAGCTTTTATAGTTACATCTTCCAGCCGTCGACGTGGGGCCATATTACTACGACTGCACATTCGCTCCGAGAATAAAGAAGGGAACGCACACTCACAACCTCACATAGTCACACCACACGCACTCACTCGCACACTCACACACATACTCTCACACACGTGCACACACATACTGTCACTCGCACTCACTCGTGCACACACAGTTACACCACACTCACAGACAGGCAGGCGCACACACGCTCACTCCCACAGTCATACATGCACACACTCAACTGACACCCACTCATCCACACTCACACGCACTCCAACATACACTTGCACTCGGACATGTCCACTCATGCACAAACACGCACTCACTCATACACAGTCTCGCCTCAGTCATACACATCCATTCACACCACACTCATACTCTTTCACACACTCACTCCCACGGCCACACATGTACACACTCAGAGTCATACACCTATCACCCGCACCCACACTCACAATCAGACACGCTCACTCACAAACATGCGTACACAACACTCTCACTCACACACATCCACTGACGCAGAAACACACTCGTACTCAGCCTCACACTGCCTTACACACATTCACAGTCACGTGCATACACACATTCCCACCACCCTCCCTCATACGCATACATGCACTCGCTCCCAGAGTCACACGTGCACCCACACCACCCACCCTCCCAGTCATACACATGCTCACCCCCCCCCCCCACTGACTCCCATACAGACACACCCTCTTGACTTGGCGGGGGCGGGGTCCTGTCGCTGAGGAGGTCAGTGTCATAGCCCTGTGACCTCACCCCTGCAGCCCTCAGGACCCTGGTTGGCCCTTTGGGATTCTGATCCTCTGAGGATACAACAGGGCCCCAGGCCCAGGCTCCTCCCCCCCTCCTGTGATGGCCGCTTCTCCTGGCAGCTGCTCTGCATCCTCTCCAGCTCCCAGCAGCCAGAGGTTCCCAGGCTGGGAGGTGTCTGTGTACAAGGGGCAGCCTCTGGAGGCAGCAGCAGGGGTGCTGTTGCTCCTGCCTGCAGGGGCCCTGAGACAGAGTAGAGGCGCTCTCATCCTGGCTGGCACGGGCCTGCCTTTCCTCCCAGTAGTCTAGGAGCCGTGGGGCTTTCAGAGTGTTGTTGCACAGATCCCCCGCCCCCATCCCCGCCGGGATTTCTTAGGATGTTGGGAGGCAGATCAGCAGGCCTTTCTTCTGCTGCACTGTGGGGCGGGTTCAAACCGCCAACCTCGAGTGTTGCTTTTGCTGTCATCATGGTGAGGCATGTGATGTAGTAGGACTGGTCCCATCAGGGTCCCCAGCAGAAAGCCAGATCTTTTTCCTCTGGCTGCCGTGTGGGAGCAAGCTGCCAAAGCTATGGTTAGCAGATGACCAGTCCTCCGTGCAGCCCCTGGGCTCTGGGCAGTGGGCCATCCAGTAAAAGCTGCCCAGTTGTCGCATGTCCCTGTCGGCCTCACCCCCCTCTCTGTCCCACTGTGTGGCTGCTATGCTGGAAGCCATGTCAATACAATCCCAAATTCCAGCAGGGTCACTCATGGTGGACACTCAATTTCAACGGAGCATCCAGACTAAGAAAGACTAGCAAGAAAGGCCTGGAGATCTACTGCTGGAAAAACATCCAACCATATTGGCCAACGACAACCACACGAATAGCAGTAGGAACTTGTTGGATAGAGTGACGGAAGATGAGCCCTTCCGATCAGAAGGATGCTCAAAGCCCCCTTGGTGAGGTCAAAGATAGACCCTCGAGGAGATGGACTGACACGGGGCACTGTTTCAGACTATTCATACATGGGGGCCGCTGGCAGTCAGCAGCGGGCGATTACAAAAGCACAGCCTCACGGCTTCCGTCTAACGGGAAGCCCTGCACTTGAAGACCGTGTTGCGGGGTCTCGGGAAGCCATGCAAAGGGCCTGAGTACACATTAGAGCAGAGGGCGCAGGGTTAGGGGCTGACAGAGATGGACTCTGTGCTAGCAGGGCTGTAACCCTCTCCTTCTCCTCCTGCTTTGTCCCCTAGTTCCAGGAGAGCCCCCCAGCCTGGTCTCGGTGACCCCGCACACCACATCCTCAGTGCTGATCCAGTGGCAGGTGAGTGCCGGCCGGCCAGTGGGGGACACAGTCGTGGGTAGCGTGGGGTGGCCACCGGCCCTGGAGAAGGGTCTGAGGGCAAATCTAACCACTCGCCCTCCTTGGGCTGCAGCCTGAGCGGGTGCGACAAGGCCAGTGTAGAGGTTCCCTGGAGTTAGAACGGTGACTGGACGGTGACAGGCAGGCCAGCACTGGGGGTGTGGACTTGCACCTCCAGAGAGCCGCTGAAGCTGGGTATGGTGAGGGGCTGGATGCAGTGTCGGTTGGGGGCTGGGACTTGGAGGGCGAAGGCCAGCTGGAGTTCGGGGTTATTGGGAATCAA